>NC_143530.1:18858222-19186698 GCF_031878675.1 Megascapheus bottae | reverse complement strand
AGAGAAGAACTGGATGTCCCACTCAATGAAAGCTTTCAGATGTTAATGATATTGGTTTTATGCCTTCCTATTTTATGGTACTCACCTGAGGATGAACTTTAGCAGATAGCCCATGTAGAGATAATGCATATTTCTGGGGGAAGCTAAGTAACTTGCGATTTCATGCATAACAATATAAGTAATAGACTGAATAGAGAGTATATCTGAAATCTATATTTAGTGAACTGGTCTTTAGGAATTTAGGACTTTTTTTTTTAGGCTTGAACTCAGGGCCTTGATACTGACTCTTAGCTTTTTCACTTAAGGCTAGGTTTCTAATACTTGAGCCACAGCTTGACTTCTGGCTGATTAATCAGAGATAAAATCTCATGGAATTTTCTGCTCAGACTGGCTTCAGACTGGGATCCTTAGATCTCAGACTCCTGAGTAGCTAGGTTTATAAGAACAAACCACAGGTATCCTGCTAGAATTTTTCTTTTTCATTAAAATAGAAAGCAGGTTTCTGAGTTTGGGATAAATTTAGGTTTGATATTTTCAATCAAAACAAGGAAACATTCCCAAGTACCCTTTCTTCATTTGCTATAAATATGAGGAGCCATGGAGAAAAAAAAAACTCAAGAATTGTATTTATTCAGGCAACCCAAGGAATTTTCTAAACATCTATTGACACTATTAGATCCTATGTTACTTCTTTCTAATTAAATTCCTCTTCAAACAGTCATGAGATAAATCTGTCTTTATCTCATAAAGATAATCCATCATGAAAGACATCCATCATAAAATTCCAAGAAATTAACTGCCTGGAAAATGTAAAGGGCACTGATCTGAACATTTCCATAAAACATTTAAGAGCATTCTGTGCCCCTCTTGAAATGCAAATACAGTGATGCTTCAAAGTTTCTTCGTTTCACAATTTTCTCAAATGTAAGTAAGCTCCTACAAAATATATGAGCAGTCTTTAAAAAGCATTGGCCTTCTCTTTGTTTTATCTACATATAGTTCCTTGTTTCAGTTTAAGTCCCAGCCATTTCATCATGGTTGAGAAAGCCTAGCATAAGCCATTTGCTGCCTACCTGGGAAACCATCCGTTTTGCTCCCTTTCTCATTCCCACTATTGTAGTGCATTGGTTTCAAGACCAATAATACCAAAATGCATGGATTATCAAGTTCCCAATAAATTGTATAAAATAGCATAGTATTAACATATGCCAGGGTAAAATTCTCCTGTGTACTTTAAATTATCTCTTCATACTTAAGCTACCTACTACAATGCAAACTCTAAGTCAATCTTAAACTGAATTTTTAAGGGAAATAATGGGAAGGAAAAAAATGTCTGTGCTTAACACAGAGATTTTCCCCCAAATAAAATATTTTCCATCCATGTTTGGTTGACTCTAAGAAAGCAGATATGGAGGGACTCTGAGCATACTGAACTCCTCACTACTCCTTGATTATGCCAACGTTCTTGCTTGAAAGTCTTTACTTCTGCTCATTCTGATGACTTTCTCCTGGGCACTTCTGTTGCTTTGTGCCATCTGATCATTCAGGTATGTATGCAGTGATACCCACATTGAACCAATGTCAGCTCAGTGAGTTTGATCCCTAACCCAGGTTTCTTCAAAGCATATAGTAGACTGTTACCTAAATCATAATTCTGATTTATGTTTGCTTCAGAAGATATAATAGATCTGTAACTATTTTAAAAATTTTTCCTTGTAAATGTACTTATGGTCTGCCCTTTCTGTGAAATGTAATTCCTTTTAGGACAAATATATGTTTGATGGTAATTTTGCTTCTAACACATAAAGCAATACCTAGTAACATAAAACAAAGTGAAACAAAACAATCTGATTGTCAATAGATAAAACTTTTGAGGGTTTTTTTTTGATGAGTGCTAATATTTCTGAACTGAAGCCAGTCTTCTATGTTTTTTTTAATAACCTCAAGACAAATATGACTTGGGTTAACTTCTAATGTCTTTATGCTTTGTCTTTCTACTTGTGAAATCATGTCCTTCCTTTTTTATTTTTCTGAGTCACATAATCCATAAGTGATTTGAAATCCTTAAAGGCAAACTGTATTTTATATTAATATATATATATATATATCTGGGGTCATAAGATAGCTTCTATCTGAGCTTGATAAATATTTGAATGATTAAGTACAAAATTTTAACCAGTGTCACAGAATGACACTAAAAGTCTCTTGAATTGAAAAATAAAACACTCTCCCTTTATGCCGAACATGATAACTATTCTGTGCATTGTAAATTGAAGGACATTACTCAATATTTATTTTCCATAATTAGTATAATATTGTTTTTCATTTTAGTTTGTTTTTATGGAGAAAATATGTCAATCATATTGACTTAAGTTTGAGCCATGCAACAGTGATATTTGCTAATGTAAAATGATGAGCTGACATACTGTTTTCCTTTGTGACTGTCATCTGTTTGGGTAATATGAATCATTCTCTGAAAATGAATTATTGTTTATGATAGGGACAAAATTAGAGTTTTCTTTACTATGAAAATATCCATAGGGATCAGAATTACTAGTCGTATTTTTGATAAGAGAATACTGTATCTATCATATAGCTCAAGGACTTCTCTCAATATATTTTCCAAAAATAGAAATAGCAGTCAGGGGCCAGGAGTTTGGCCTCGTGGTAGAGTGCTTGCCTAGATGCATGAAAACCCAGGTTCCATTCCTTGGTACCATATATATAGAAAAGCCAGAAGTGGTGCTGTGGCTCAAATGGTAGAGCACTAACCTTGAGGAAAGTCCAAGGACAGTGCTCAGGTCCTGAGTTGAGTCCCCAGAACTGGCAAAAAAAAAAATAGCTGTCAGGGTGATAGCAGGAGGATGAGATCTGAGGATCTCAATTCAAAGCAAGAAAGTCAGTAAGACTCTTATTTCCAATTCACCTTCAAAAAACCAGAAGTGACTATAGCTCAAGTAATAGAGCATTAGCCTTGATCAGAAAAGCTCACAGTGTCCAAGCCCTAAGTTTAAGCTCCAGGACTGACAAGGAAGGAAGGAAGGAAGATTTTTTTAAAATTTCTCATGGTTCTTAATTTTAGATTAGAATAGTAATACAGTATATGTGTGTGTGTGTGTGTGTATGTACATACGTGTGTGTGTGTGTGTGTACGTGTGTCTCTGTGTGTATATCGGTGAGTAGTGGTGTTTTAACTCAGGGTCTTTCATTCCCACTTAGTTTTATTGCTCACAACTGGCACTCTACCACTTGAGCAATTTCTCCAGTTTGGCTTTATCTTGGTTAATTAAAAATAAAGTCTTACGGATTTATCTGCTAGAGCTGGATTCAAACCCACAACTTCAGATCAAAGCCTACTGAGAAGCTAGAATTACAGGCATGAACCACTGCTATCTTTAATGTGTTCTGTTTTTGATTGCTGCTGCTTCAATATTGGCCCATCTTCTTAGTTTAAGCAGAATATGGTCTCTTACCCTTGATATATATATGTAATATATATATATTTATAGGTAAATAATTATTTATATTTATTTACATATATACATAAATATATACATATTTATATAATCAAACATTATAGTATTTTATGTCTAATATCACAATTCCTCCATATTCTTTCTATTTTAGATGTGTATATTTTGTTACTAGTTATGAGTGTTTTTAAGTTATATGCTATTAAAATTTTATATGATCATCAGACTTCACATATATTCCTTTGGGTGGAGTATATGCCCACATCAGAAATAATTTATCAAGAAATATTGCTATTATCAGTGTGAGAGTATAGTTTTACCAAATATTAATTTCAATAAATGTTTAGTAATGCTATTCTAGCAGATATCTTGCAAAATATTCTGATTTTGATTTGCTTTACCTTAATGGTATGTTATGTTTAGCATCTACTGATATACCTCTTGATCATTAAAAAGTCAGAGATGAGTGATGTTCATTTAACATTTGTGCAAATAAAGAAAAGAGATATTTTTTCTCAAGAGTGTTCAAAGCCATCTGTTGGGAAAACTGTCATAATAACCTTACAGATATAAAGTACCTGAGAGCTAGCTGAGATCACCTAGAGATGGCCAGTTTCTAGCTTGTTCCTTTAGAGTGAGCAATAGTCTCTACAAGAGGAGCACAATTATAGACATTAAAAGAAGGTTAAAAATTCACCTCAGAAAGTTTATGTTAACCAAAATGAAACAGATTCAAATCATAAATAAGATTCTCTTGGACTATAATAATGTAAAGTAGGTCAGATTATTCTAAGAGGAAGATTAATGCTGCCACCGTGTTCTGGTGGGAAAGTATTCCATGAAAAGAGAAACTTGGCACAGGGAATATGTACTAGGGGTGATTTTTCAAATCCTTTGTATCAAAAACAAGGGTGGCTATTGACTAATTTTATGGATATTTAGTCCTAACAGGCTGTAAGCCAGTGTACATCAGTCCTGGGTACCAGGATAGTAGGGACCAAGATGGAGACAGCATGTATTTGAGGAAAACAAGAATGCTGACAAAAATGTGCTATGAGCACTATTTTTAATAGTTTTTGTTTATACTTAGGCTCCAAGTTTAGTGTGAAGAAATATGAGATCTGGTGACAGCTAGTACCACAAATTTACAATATTATAGAAATTATTGTCTTCTAATAAAATTCTTGATTTCTTTAAATAGGAGTACTAACTTGCAGGTTTTATTTCCAGTTTTGCTTTAGATAATATAAATTCATTTTGAAGTAAATAAAACCTATTTCCAACAGGGTATTTTTTAAGATAATTAAACAGGCACTCAATAACTTTCAGATTTCTTTTTTGGTTTCATGAAATAAATGTGAAACATGTAGCACAAATTAATATTTTCATTAGGTAAACATTAGGAAGAACCACATAAAAGTCATTTTGAATTCAGAGCCAAAGCCATACTTAAAGTTGCAAAACTTACTCATATTTAAATTAAAAATATCTTCTAATGTTTATAACATGTCATGACCTTTACTTTTGTCATCAACACTGGGGTTTGCTACTTCAAAGTTTATAGACTATAAAATATTTTTGATAAGCTTCCATGAATTTAGATATAAAAATATATTCAAAAGTAATTTATATTCAGGATTTAAGCCATAGTCATATTTTTAAAAACCCACTGAAATTAAAAAAGTAATTGTTTAGTGATAAATCTTATGACCTTTAGATTGCCTATTGCATTTGACTTTATTTTTAGTACTTTCAATTATCTTCTTGATCCTCACATATCTTACAGTGAATTAATTCTTGTGTGAAAGAGTTTCATCTTCCTTGTGGGGGGTATCAGCCATTATTCCTTTCATCTTATGCACAGCGTCTCCCCATAGCCATTTCAGTAATAATGAACTATTTAAGCATTTCTGAACAAAGAGAGTAGGTACCAGTTTGATGGCCATTTATTTGGAATGAGGGAAATGTTCTTATAATGTTAGTGATTATGTTAATTACTTCAAGGAGTTGTCCCACCTATGGCTGTGGATAACGAAGCAGGAGAAATGGATGAGCATTCTAAGTAGTATCTACAAATGATTTCATTTTTCTGTGTACATGGCATTTGAAAAACAAGCAAATTAATGCTATGCATGTTATGTTTAGAATGGAATTTGTTGGTTTTTTTTAATAGAGAGGGTGTCTTTTACTTTCTATGCTTTTTCTAAGATTCTCTGTTTCTATTTTGCTCTCGGTATCGCACGTGTAATGTTGTTAGCTTTCCATTTCAAAACTGGAATAAATAGTTTCCCTTAATGTTACCTACATGAGGCAGACATCTTGGTCCCTTAAGAAAACATGAGCATCTCTAGGTCAGCATGCTGCTATAATAGTTTGGGGAAGCCCTAAGGCTGCATATAAATAAGTACATTTGAAAGCCCGTGGCAGAGTGCTGCATAATGTGTAGGTAATGACTGAAATGTAGTGAACTGAATTCTCATTTCAGGCTAGCTAACAAACTAGAAAACACACATAGCTAATTTAAACAAGGTCTGGTAGAGAAAAAGAAGCACTTAATGCTCAAATAGATTGTACATGTTATTTAATTATGACTATCAGTGCTCTGAATTAATTAAGCAACCACTGCCTTTCTGACATATAGACAGAAATATAGTATGGGGCCAGAGGGTGACATATACTTAAATTGTTAAACCAATGCTTTAATAGAAAATAAACATATGCCATGTTATCTTAGTGAAAACAGGAACATTTTCCTGGAAAGGAAATGAAGCAAATATTAGTCTCTATTGCAATAATCGATTACATATTATTGATTTCCTCTCAACACACACAAATCCATGTATATAACATATACATACATCTATTAGAATAAGTTTGCGTATGGAAGTCTCTTAATGATTTCTACCAAGGTTTCAATTTCTTACTTTGTTTGCTCCTTAACCGTGGAATTTTTTTTTTTTTATTGTAGGTCATGGGGCTTGATCTCAGCCAAGCCCCACTTCCCATTTTCTAGAGGTTGGTTGGAGATAAAAGTCTCAGGTTCTTTTGTGCCCAGCCTGGCTTTGAACCTTGATCCTCAGATCTCAGCCTCCTGAGTAGCTAGGATTACATGCATGAGGCACCGCACCTGGCTCTGTAGAAATGTTTTACAGCTCACAATATTCTTTTTCCCTTATTGGGACTCCATCTGATCTTATTGTTTGGGAGAGAGAGATGCATATTCTTAATTCATTTTCAAGGGATTGAGTCTCCATGTCATCCAATTTTCCTAGTGTTCTACCTTTTTTTAAGTTGTTTTCCTGTTCCTATCCTCTAGCATAACTCAATACTCAGCATAGTTTCAATTAAATAAAAGCTTAAGTGACTTGCCTTTTAGAGTTACCTTAGTAAAAACAGACATTATCTAATAATTGTCTCCTTATTTATTATCTCAGCCTATTAAAACCAAAAGCAATGACTGGATTATCAGAATCATCTCAGACCTCAAATCTACCCACTTTGAAAATGGAATTTAATCTATATGGAGGTAAAGCTACGTAGGTTATGTATTTGGTGCTCATATATTAATGATACATCAAAGCCAGAAGACATGACTGTCTTTAAGATCTTAGTATCAAATTCATCTCTCTCTATACTTGTGATTATATTTAAAGCCAAGATGACTTTTCTCTATAATTACTTGATACATTTTGCTTCAGTTGAACAGCTTGTAGGAATTAAAAGTTCATGATAAGCTTGACTTGGTGGCTCACACCTGTAATCCTAGCTACTCAGGAGGCTGAGATCTGAGGATAGCTGTTCAAAGCACTCAAGCCAGGCACTCAAGTCCTGAAGTCCATGAGACACCCACTAGAAAATCATAAGTGGTGCTGTGGCTCCTGGAGTAGGGTGGTAGCCTTGAGCTGAACAGTTCAGGGGTAACACCCAGTCCCAAAGTTCAGGCCTCACCACCACAAAAAAAAGTTTACTATGATCCCTCAAATACAGCTCAATTTTGACAAGACAGGAAATAGAAGATGATAAAATATATTCTACAGTAGCAAAAAAACCTTTTTATTTTCTAGTACTTTATCATGGCCATTTTTCTCATGGTTAAGTGATTCCCATAATGTGGTTTTTCAAATGGAATTTGGAAAATTCACAATCATCTGACAACTATGGCAAGAATCAAAGAGATAAGCCTTAAGCAATTTCTAAATACATATCCATTTCAATTTACTTATCATTGCAGTAGGCATTTGTTTTTTAAATTTTTATTTTATTAGGGTGATGTATAGAGGGGTTACAGTTACATTCCTAAGGTAGTGAGTACATTACTTCTTGAACATTGCTACCCTGTCCCATGTTTTCCCCTCATTTTCCTTCCTCCCACCCCCTTCCAACATATTGTCTTGTGAATATTGCTATTACATTGGATCACCCTTTATCCTTTGTCTCATCATCTTGTTTTTCCCCTTCCCTTCCCTAATTCAAATAAACAAAGAAAAACTAATTATCCTGTGGTGTTGAGAGAAACATTTAAAACAGTGGGAAGACCTTATATCTCCACACATAGAGAAAATATGTACGATGATCTTGAAAATAATTTTTAAACCTGGAATAACAGTGATTAGTCCATCCACATAATTAGAGGAGGTAGCATCCCAGCTGCAGGATTTACTAAAGAATGGATAGAAAATACTTGCATCAACTAGAAAATATTCCATACTTCAAATCTGTGGAATAAAGTTTGAGAACATTATATAATGTATATTATATATGGTACAATTACAGTTTCAATTAACTAGACCCACTCTTAATCTTGAAGGGTTTAAAATATATCCACAAATCTTTGAAAGAATTTGGATATATCTGGACACATTTTCCTTGAGGCAGAATATAGGTCACAAAACTAATAATCTTTCATTTTTAAAATAGAAATATACTGATGCATAAATGTATTGCTTATAGTATATCAGTCTGCAGGGTATTATTTTTTCATAATAGGAAATGGCAGAAGTAGGCGACTATCTTCTTCTGGTATAAAATGGAACTGAATGATCTTTGGCAATTACAATGCATAGACTTTACTGGTCCTGGTGCAGGAAGCATAACAATTTGCATATTTTAATTTAGAGGTTAGGGACCCCTGTCAGAGTAACAGCTTGGACCAGGTCAGCAAGGAGAAATCGAGAAGAGAGAAATAATTGAAAAGGCAGTTCCCAACAAAATGAAATTTGTCTCGTTGTCACTTAAGGTTGTCTTCTTGTCTTTTTGAGGGAGCAAGGTCAGCTTAAGAGTGAAGGGAGGCTAGAGCATGGTGGATCACTAAGGAGCAAAGGATAATTTTTTTAATAACAGTGGCGATTGCAATATATATTTATGAAGGGGAGAGGAAAAGAATGTGCATATCCTTCTAGTTAAGTGTCAGCAGGTGTCCTTTGAATGGAAATATTGCCGATGTGTACATGGCAGATCTAAAGTTTGTCCTCAAAGACAAGCAGGTTACAAAGGAGATGAAGTGCTTAATGAAATAATTTAGGGTGACATATTGATGTAGAAGGATGGGCGGCAGGAAAGGGCTCGCTACAAAATTAAGGTATGTCTCAGTTAAAGCACTTTGCTCATTCCTTAATCTGGAGGCTAATAAGAAGTTTGAACAAGAAACTGATCTCACTTTATTTCTTTCTCCCTCTGTCTATGCCAAAACATAGATGCCAATGTGAGGTTCAATGTGTGGAACCATATGAATATCTTGAAGTGCAGTCCAGGGGAAAGTCAAGTTATAAAATATTTATTTGGTTGTGTTTTGGAGGAGGTTTAATCTCTCCAGTGTCATGTGTTTTTCAGTTAGAATGTACATTAGTATGTATATTTTTTAAAAAAAGAAAACTAAACTGGGACACAATCAGTGACAGAAATTAGGCCTAGGGAATGTTAGTTTTAGATAGAGGCAATGGAGGATAGCAAGAGCTTTGATCAGGAAAAATAACAGCAGCCAGACTTCAACTTTGAGTAAGGATAAACATTGGTGCAAGTATCTGGGTCTATTAAAAAGGCTTTGCTTGAGAAAATGAAGATAAGCATTGCATGTTCATGATACAATGTCATCATTTATATGAAAGGGAAAGGAAAACACCTGGAAAACAGCTGTATTCTGTGGTTGGCAAGCTAATTTCTGTCTAGTACATTTCAGGAAAATTTACTCCTGAGGAATGATGGCTTGCTGTGTCACTGTGAACTGGCGGGAAAACCATCAAAGTTTGCAAAAAGACAGATAAGGAGAATGAAATGAATTCCCTAAGTCAGAGAGTTGATGTTACCCTTTATATGGAGGTCATTTCTTGCAGGTATGATCTTTGGAGTGATGGGGTGAAAGGTAAACAGGACCTTTAAGAGGTACTGAGGTCATTGTGGGTGTTCTTCAGAATATGTCGTGAGACTCCCGAAGTGTTCTGTTTGGCGTCCTGTTAGGCAATGTGACTTCTCACAACTGAATACCACCACACCATTGCTGTGAAGAACTATGAAGTTCTTACTAGAGCCAAACCACTGGTATCATGCTCTTGAACTTCCAGCATGATGAGTGAAATAAACCTCTTTTCTTTATAAAGTTATTTTACCTGAGGTATTTAATTCATGACTAATAAACATAAAACTAATACCATGGCAAATTAAAATGCTGTGGGTTAAAGTGCAAGGATTATAATTGTAAAATCTTGAACAAATCAATTGGCAACTCCAACTTTTAGAAACAACTTTTAGAAACTCTTATCTACCTTACAGTAATTGTTACTACATACACTAGTATGCTATTTTACACTGGAAAGTGTGTTGCAGATTCAGGTTTTTCCTTACTAATTGACAAAGATAAATGTTTCCACTAGCTCTGTAAATTCTTGCAAAGCCAGTTATTTATTTTTCCCTAGAGCTTAGCCTCAAACACCTCTTTGTTCCCAAATATACAATGTTATCACCTGTTTCTATATGCTTACCTCCCCGGGTTTCCTCCAAGAGGAAAAGGACTTGTCCTCACTTGTACATATTCAATACAGTAGAAGCCAAATTTCAGTCATTTTAGCAACTCCAAAAATACCCTGAGATTTTCAGTCTTCATGTAGTCATTTTAAACTGTATTACAAAAAATTATCTAATCATGAAATCATGTGAAATTCACATAGCTACTGGGGATATGCTACAAAGTGGGCAGTTTTAGAGTGAGAGTTTATAGAATATACTTGGCAATATTCCACCTTTCCACTAAAAGGAAAGGACCACACAACACTTGCTATGGAATTAATATTACATTTTCTCCAGAGAAGTCACACTCCCTCTTTAGTCCTGGAAGCCCTCCAAAGACATTAAGGCATTTTTATAGGTTACTGTACCTACAGTTATTAAAACTCACAAAATATCCCTGAACTAACAAAATGGAAACTATTACTATTCAAACCAAACATACAGAAAACAGTAGTTTCTAAGAAGTCCTAGGGAGGAAGGACCTGTCTAATGTCTACTATAATAAGCAAACAAAAACACCCTGATAGATGGAGAAATAGAAGCTAAGCTACTAAAGGACTTTCTAAAAGGAATGCTCACTGAAGAAGCACTATTGCTCAGGGCATGGGTCTGTGAAGGAATGTGTGAACCTGGAGGACACGAAGCTAGCAGTGTATTCTTCCCATGGAAAATAAGGCAGTCAAGACTATTGAGGTGATTCCAAGAGAGGCCATGAGCCAGAGAGAATGTCCAGTCATGTGGGTAGTATGATAGCTATACAAGCTCGTGAAGGCACCAGCCTAATATTTCCACTTGGTGCAAGTCATCCTTTACATACTCCAAATACTCTGTCCCAGCGACTGGCCTTCCTTCAGTGTTGAGTGCATCTCTCAGCCCACTATTTCTCAGAAATGAAACAGTAAGGAGGTTAACATGGATATGGTAATATTTTATATCCAGATGCTAGAATGTTTACTTGACTATGTGGATTTTTTTTTCTAAGCAAGAATAGAAACTTCAGATATAGAGGTTTGGATCCTATAAGAGAATTAGATTCAAGGCAATTGCAGTTCCTTGAGACAAGAGTCCAGCTGCAGTCACTGTCTCTCTAATAAAGACTCCCCATTTGACCTTCAAAATGTTGCAGTTCCTTGCACCTGAATTCCTGTACAATATATTCACTGAGGGTGGGGGTGGGAGTAGGGAAATGGGAACCAAGACATGAGAAAGGGTATAAATGTTTGTGAAGTAATGCACCTTCTATCTGGTGAATATAATGTAACCCTTCTATTAATTACAATAAAAATATATGGAAAGAACCCATATTCACTAGTAAGCCAGACTCAAAGGAACATAGATAGGCTCAGTGGTTTCCCTCAGTTGTCATAATCAGTAGAAACCTTGGGCTCTCCTAGCAGAGATTTAAAATAGAACAAAATCTAGAGACATAAGGCCATATAGTATGATGCTAAATGTAAGGATCTCCAGGATATAGAAACAAAAGCCATATAATGAGTGATTGTTGTCCTTAATGTACTGTGTTATCTCTCATCTCTTTTGCTGTCCCTTGGTTATCTCATATTGTTACAATATTTCACCCTTGTTATCTGATATATTGTATATATGCTTAATTGGTTATTTGAAATTAGATAGGGAAGGGGGGAAATCAAGAGAGTGGAGGGAGGGGGAGGGAAATGGAGACCATGACATGAGAAAGGGTATCAATATTTGTGAAGTAAAACACCTTCTATATGGTGAATATAATGTAACCCTTCTATTAATTACAATAAAAAAATATATGGAAAAAAACCTATTCACTGAGATTCTCCTAGGTGCCTAAAATCCATCATTCCTCTTTCTGTCCCTCCACTCGTTATTTACTTTCCTCTGCTATATTTAAGTAGAGTTGTTATCAATTACTTGTATAGGACTGATGTTTTTATTTAGGGAATACTTTATTAGTTTCTGTAATCAAAATCCCATAGATAAGATCTTTTTTTATTGTAATTAGTAAAAGGGTTACATGGTATTTGCCAGATAGAAGGTGCATTAATTCACATACATTGATACCCTTTCACATTCTTGGTACCCATTACCCTCCCCCCCACACCCCCCACCCGTCTTGGTTTTCCCCCCTTCCCTATCAAATTTCAAATAACCAAATACAAATAAATTCAATATATCAGATAACAAAGTGAGATACTATAACAATATGAGATAACCAAGGGACAGCAAAGGAGATGAGAGACAACATAGTACATTAAGGACAACAATCATTCATTATATGGCTTTTGTTTCAATATCCTGGAGGTCCTTTCAATTAGCTTCACATTATATGTCCTTATGTATCAAGATTTTGCTCTATTGCAAATCTCTGATAGTAGAGCCCAAGGTTTCTACTGATTATGACGAATGAAGGAAACCATTGAGCCTAAGTTCCTTTAAGTGTGGCTTACTTCACTTAATAGGATTTTTTCTAAATCTTTCCATTTCCTAACAAATGGGGCGATGTCATTCTTTCTGACAGCAGCATAGAATTCCATTGTGTACAATTATGTTTACCCCTGTACAAATAAAAAAATATTAAGTTTAATGTTTCTAGATCGATATGGATATTAATTTCTGTACAATGCCAGCTCAGCACTGTAAACTGGGATACTTTTTCCAAAGTTGATAATATAAAGTTTGCAGAAATTCAAATTATATATAAGTGTGTATATATATTTATATTTATATAAAAAGATCAGTAATATCAATATGTTATGCATCTATAGCAGCAACAGCTTTTGAAGGTTTTGCAATCATCTGAACAAAATTAGACATCCAGCACACTCCATTAATAAAAAGAAAAAGATAAAAATCAAAACCCCAGAAAAATGTGAAGTTCTGTTACTGTTCTGGTACCTGGCACGATTTTTTTTGCCAGTCCTGGGGCTTGAACTCAGGGCCTGAGTACTGTCCTTTTCTTTAAAGCTAAGATTCTACCACTTGAGCCATAGCATCACATCTAGCTTGTTCTATGTATGTGGTACTGAGAAATTGAACCTGGGTCTTTCTGCATGCAAGGCAAACACTCTACCACTAGGCCAAACTCCCAGCCCCCTGGCACCATATTTTTTTACTAAAGAATTTATAAGATTGTTTTTTACATCATATTTCAAATGTCATGTTTAACAAACAGTATTCAAGAAGGGAATCTCTATATACAATCACTGGCACATAGATTTTAGTATGTCATAGATACATATTAATATATGTAGTAAAACATTATGTCTATAGAGTATATAGCCCATCATAGATTTTTATGTCTATGTAGTTATTTTTATATCTCCAAGACCATGTCTATAACCTTAAGTACCCCAAATATTGAGTCATCACTGTTGTACTGTTTGAATCTAATGTCCACATATTAAGGATACGATGCACCTTTTGTTCCTTTGGTCTTATTTCACTCAACATGATTCGCTCTAATTTCATCCACTTCCCAGAGAATGCTATTATTTTATCTTGTCTGTTGGTTATGTAGAATTTCATTGTATATATACCACATTTTTTTGTATCCATTCATCTGCTATAAGGCATCTGAGTTGTTTCCATTGCTCAGCTATTGAGAATAGTGTAGAAATGAACAGGACGCCTTGTCATATTCTGGGTTATGATGCTCAGGATGGACGCCCAGAAGTGGTATGGTGGGATCATAGGGAAGGTCTATTTTCAGTTTTTTAAGAAACCTCCACACTGCTTTCTAGAGTAGCTGAACTAGTTTACATTCCCATCAGCAGTGCATTAGGGTTCCTCTTTCTCCACAACCCCACCTAGCACCATTTTTTAAGCACGTTTATCCTTCCCTTCTATATTGCTATATTCTCTATAATTTGTAATGTGCAACTACTTGAAACTTATTTTGAAAAAAAAGAATTATTCAAATTGAAAAGTATTCCAGGATGTGAGACTTTTATAATATTCACAGGCACTACTGTAGGAAATAAATTGACCTCATTTGATGCATCTCAATCAAAATGCCACTGAGCTAAAAGTATAGATAAAATTATCTTTCAGCCATATGTGTGTATATAGAATGTGTATGACATATAAATGGGTAGCCTTTAGACTTGGGTTCCATCCCTGAGATATTTCACTAAATATATGTATATTGTCTCAAATCTGAAGATAATCACAAATCTAAAACACTTTTTGTTCTAAGCATTTTGATTAATGGATATCCAATGTTGTATGGTAGGCATATGGAGAAACCACATTGTGAGAGGTTGAACAAGGAATCTTTATTAAAAAGCTGGGGAATGCATAGTAGACTTTTGTCTCAAAATCCAGAGCAACTCTTGTAAATAACTTTTAAAGACAAAAACCTCATGTTGGGGTGGAGACCAGTCCTTAATAACCTTAACAAAAGTGTTATACATAAAACAAATCAAGCTAGATAAAGAGACTTATTTCTACTGAGGGAATTATACATAACCAGAGCAAACTAGATGCGATATACTACACTCTAACTAAAGTGTTATGCAATAAAGGACAATCAGGGCCCCACTTATCTAGGGGAAGCATAAGCTTCCTGGAGCATTACAACTCATGATGTATTTGCAATCCAGAATGTCTTTTGGAACCTCTAGAGTTCTCGGGAAGTCCCTATCTACTGTTAACCTTAATTAAAATGCCAAGATTGTGTTACTTAGCTTGTTTCCACTTAGTTCATAGTCCAAACCATTTCTTGCAATATGACTCTATTTTTAAAATTTTGTTTTGGATGGCTTTTATATGCACTACAGTACAACACTTTGTGCCTTTAAGAACTCCGGAACAAAAAAATGGTGCTGGTTGCACTGAGAACTCTACCAGTTTTAAATTCCTATTTTCCACGCAGAAGTAAAAAACTTATGCTGAAATGGGTTGGTATTCCTGGATCTCTAATTTAGTATACTCTTCTAGTAGTTCAAGCTGACAAAGGAGTGCCCTATAGTGTGAATGAAGTTGAATTACATTTTTGCCTTCCTCCACCTTCAATTTAGTAGCATTTGTAAAATTAGGCACTAAAATGCAAAAACATCATAAAATAAATTAAAATGCAGAAATAACTAGTTGCATGAAGGGAAGTCTGTACAATTTTAATTCTAAACATTTCTAAAAACTCTTCTAAGGTGGCATAATTTTTTGGGGGGGGGGGAAGGGCGGTAGAATGGATAATTTGAATCACAAAAAAGCCTTGATAACCCCCCACACATCAATTTACCTGGGAACAAAAAGATTCACACTGAGAAAATGGGACTAGGGACTATTTGATAAATTACTATAGACTACTTGAATATTCCATTAGCAAAATAATAGCTCGTTATAGAATCTCAGAAGAATGTAGTATAATTACAATAGTACTATCCTCCCTCGGGGGTTGGGAAAGAATGCAAATGTTAAAAAATGACAGCTATTTAACCAATGTTAGGGGAAAAGAATGCCTCAAAACAAACTGGAAGGTTACATGATTTCTGGAATTTAGTGGCATTTTTGTAGTTTCCACTGACTAATTAGGTAAGTATGTTTCTCATAAGTTAAAGCCATTCACATTCACCTATATGCCCAGGTAATAATGATGAAGGAATTCTGTAAGCTCTACTTAGACATATTTGTGAAGATTGATAGCGTATTAAAACCCTCAGTGCAAAATGAAACATTTTGAAAAACTGATGATAGGCCAGAAATGGAAGATCAGAAGAGGGTTGTGGTAAAAAGGAGGGATGCAAAGGTGAATGAAACAGAAAGTGTGAGGTAGGGGGAGGGTGGATAAAACAGAAATTTTAAAAAGGCTCTGACATTCTTGTACTTATGATCACATCCTACCCAGCAATGATGGCTTAAGCCTATAATTCTAACTAATCAAGAGGCTGATATATGCAGATTGTGGATCAAAGCCACCCTGGTCAGGAGAGACCCAGAGAATATTATATGCCATTAACCACCAAAGAGCTGGAAATGGAAATGAAGCACAGGTGGTACAGTGTAATACTTATATGAAAAGGCTAAAGTGCCTAGGCCCTAAATTCTGCTCCAGTACTGGTGCACACACAAACACAAACACACACACACACATACACACACACACACACACACACACACAAATATGATCATTTCTGCCACAATAAAGAACTCAAGTTTTGGAATTAGCACATTATATAATAAAGATGTCCTCTTTTGCAACTGGATCAAAATAACATATAAATGAATACACAAAATTAATTTTTCTTTTTCTCTTCTTTTTTTTTCTTTTTTCTTTTATCCTGGGGTTTAAACTCTGGCCCTGGGCCTTGTCCCTGAGCTTTTCAGCTCAAAGTTACTGCCCTACCACTTGAGCCACAGCACCACTTCCAATTTTTTAGTGGCTAATTGCAGATAAGAGTCTTATGGACTTTAGTGCTCAGGCTGGATTTGAACTGGGATCCTCACATCTCAGCCTGAGTAGGTAGAAGTGAGCCATCACGCCTGAATACAAAATTAATTTTTCTTATAAAGTGGGGGTGCTGGGTCTAGGGAATTGGGTTTAACTGGTGCCATCTTTTCTTCATGGTGGAGGAAAGGGAAGGCCCAACCCCCAGGTGACAGGCATGCCTAAATTCCTAGAAGAATGGGCAGGGAGTTGGATGATAGGTTACTGGATCTGTGCTTTGAATTGTGAGCCTCAGGAGTTCCCTGTGACCCTGCTCTCAGATCCTGAGTCTATTTAGCCCAGACCAGTTCAGGCGCTACTACACTTCATGCGCTTTGTCTCCTGGCTCTCCCCTCCTCACCATGGTATCCTACTTCAGCTCACCATTGGAATTGATCTGGTTTTATAGCATTGTATTTTTTCTGTTCTCACTGTTTTCTAACCGTGTTAAATGTATTAGAGGAGCTGCACATTGTTGAGACAGGAGCTGTTAATTGTGGCGTTCTAAACACTGCCTGGGAAATGGTAAACTGTGCTAGTCAAGTCAGTTTCTCTTTTCAAGATAAAAGGTTGCTTAAAGAAAATAAGGGGTGGGTATCCTAGTTAACTTCAGCATGAAGAATGCATATAACATAGAGCAAAAAGACAACCAGATTTGACATGTAATTTTTACTACTTTTGTAAAACTGGAAAATTGAGTAAAAAATAGTCAACTAATTGTAAACAAGCTCTTACCTTCAATGAGCAGGGATAGCCACACTTTGAGCATATCTTAGTTTAATGTCATAACATAACATTTTACAATGTTCCCCAAGTTCCATTTGTTGTCTTGTCTTTGTCCTTGGTACAGGTTGCCAGAGACAAAATGAGCTTCCAGGATGATTAAGGAAATTATCTATGTCATCAAAATTATATAAAACAGCTTCGCTTCTCAGCATACCTCTCTTGTGAAAATATCCAAACAAAATTAACATAGTCCCTTGCCTAGATTATTAACTGGTACATTGTCAAAATAGAACATGGAAATAGACCCAATAAATATTGGATGAATAATATACTTGAATAAATATTAACATATGTGAAATAATTTGTTACTATATAGATATACACATATATATATAATATGTATAGATAGGTAAAGTATATACAGATATATAATTTTCTTTTTATTATTATTTTCACATAATATCCTACCAGGTAGCTTTAACTGATCTTGAATTTGCTTTATATAGACCAGGCAGATCTCAAACTCAATATCATCCTACCTCAGCCTTCTGAATGTTGGAATAACAGGCAGGCATTAGTCACTAAGGTAGTTACTTATCAGTAGTCAGTTGTATAGAGAGCCTAAAATCATAAATAAATTTGGAAAGTATACATGCATTTTGAAACAAAAATCCCTAACTTTTTGAATAATGATTCTCTTGCATACAAAATATCCTGTTAGCTTTTCACTACATAAGCCATGAGATGGAAAACATTTAGGAATATAATTATACCAAGTTCTATTGAATAGCCTTAATGAGTGACTTACTTAGCAATCATTTATGGTATCTAAATAGAGTTGATAAATAGCTCATTTAATATTTAGCAATTTTCCAAGAACAAATATTGTCTTTAATCATGGTTGCTCAAAAATTATTCTAGAAGCTCAAGGGTCCAGTCTTGTACAACATAGAGAAAGTAGTCTTTGTCTTGTCAATTGAAAACAACTATAAAACTTGAGCCATATGTGTGGAGCAGCTGTCTGTGCATTCTGTAACATAAACACTAACAAGCAAATTGGAGACAGAGATCAGAATTCTTTAACTATCAAGTGAGCAGTGAGTTTTTCTTTTGTGTCTCTCATGTCTTCCATGCCAGTCAAGGCAACATCTATGGAAATCTACAGGAGACAAACAAAATAAAGGATAATTTTCATTTTGTTTAATAATTCTTCTGACTTTTATTTGTATTAAGTAAGGGTTGTCATTAAGACCCTTGCTGTGTATCCCAAGCCATTTTGTAATGATAAAGCTGATCATCCAAACTTTTTTTCTGTCCCTAGTTTCTGGCTGCTTGATGCAGGCAAATAATTAAATATGGGACATTTGAAGCCATAATCCCTTCAAATATATCTTTAGCCCCACATTCTTTACTTTCAGCATTGTGACAGTACACATTTGAATTCATTTTATTGCTCTTCAGTCTCCCCATGCTTACTTACTTGGGTTTTTTTATATTTTGTTTTCATGGTATAGAGCCAATGTAATGTATTCATGGCTCTGAGAAAAGTGTTTTAGGTCCAGCTGGCACCATCTTGGCAATATGGTGGATGATAATGAACCGGGTTTAGCTGGTACCATTTTGTCTTCTTGGAGAATTCATCTGAAGTCCTCCTCCTAGATGATGGGTATGCCTGAATTCCTAAAGGCAGGGGTGGGGATCTGAACAATTAGGCTACAAGACCTGTCAGTCCTGTGCCTCATGGAAAGAAGCAAGACTTTTGAGCTTTGCTGGAACCTTGCCCCCAGACCATGACCCTACCAGCTCAGGTACCATTTCATGCAATGCCTCCTGTCTCCTAACTCTTCTCAGGTCGCCATGGCTTGTCACTTTAGCACTCTCTTGAAATTGATCTAGTCTAGCTGGGATTGTTTTTCTCCTCTTTTTTGCTTTACTAACCTAATGCTTGGTTTCCTAGCAGTTCCAAATATACTTGAGGTGGCAGGTCTTGGGACAGGAGTTCGTTCACCTGCAGTCACAGCCTTTCTAATAAAGACTCAATTTGACTGCTCAAAATGTGGCTTCTCTGTATCTCAAGATCAAATTCCCAAATGATCTTTAAGTTCACTCATTCTTTCTTTTGTCTCTATCATTTGATTATTAATTACCACAGGATGAGCTATATTTTTGACTTCTAAATTTTCCAGTTAGTTCTTTATGACTTATATGCTTTGCAGAGATTTTCTGTCTATCCATTTGTGATATGGGTATTTCTATCATCTTGTTGAATAAGTCTTACAACTAATATGTCATTCAAATAATCCCAGTACAAGTATCTGATCAGCTGTGGTAATTATTGATTGGTTTTGTCCTGTAATACCTGATAATTCCCAGTTTACATGTACACTGAAGCATTTGGAATGCATGATTGGCATTTTGAATAGTATGTTGAATCTCAAAATCTTACTGAAATTCCAGAGATGTTAATATATTTGCTCCAGTAGCAACCAGTTGAACTAGGTTCCAGGCAAACATTTTGACTGGGATACTTTAATCAACTTAACTTTCTAATCCTTTGTAGTTTGGTCCTTACATTGTATTTTATATGTGCCACAGGCAACCAAATCTGCAAGCTTGAGCAGTGCTCTGTCTCTTGGTTACTTTCTCAAAGTCCATACATGCTGCTTAGGCTCATATCTACCCATAAAGAGTTCAAGGTGCATGTGAAAATTTATATAATAAGAAACAAATTGCTTCTTCAAGCTTTTCCCATTCTGTAATCTTCCTGTTGCTTTCCTGTTACCTCATGCTCCTGTTTTACAGTCTTATGACAAGAAGTCAGGATCTTAATCTATTTGCACTTCACTCTCCTTATCCATGGGATAATAAAGTGATAGAATGAGAGGATAAGAGGTAAGTAGGGGAAATGTATCCCAACCCTATGATTAATTGGGACCCTAAGCATCAGAGAGTGGAAGGGATAGACAAATGAATCTGCACCGTTCGTAGGAGCCTTAGAACCTTTAGACACTGCAGAGCCATAAGTAGAATGCTTCTTCTGGAGTTATATATATACCAATGATGCCTTCTGATGCCATCTTGGGTTCAAGAAAGGAAGTTCAGAGAAGAAGGGAAACTAGTAAATTTGCTGTCAGTTTGATGACATTTTGAATCTTGGTTTTCTTATTCTAACCTGCCTGCCACAGATTTTTTTTTATTATAATTCTCAAAGAGCTATTCTGTGTACATTCTTCTCAGATACATTTGTTGAGAATGTATCAAAAATATTTCATTCTTCTTAGGCAAATATCTCCTTTTCCCTCTCTTCTACTTCCTCCTCCTCTCTTACCTTCTTCTTGCTTCTTCCTCCCTGCCTCCTTCCTTGTGGGTGTGTGTGTGTGTTTGTGTGTGTGTGTGTGTGTGTGTGTGTGTATGTCCACTTAGTGAAACCAATTATTAGATGCTAGATTATAAATCTATTCATTATTTGTCAATATTTTATTTTGACTGTCTCATTGTTTACAGAAACTTCTTAATACAATAGCATTCCTTAGTATAAGGTATTAAAGTTGTAATAGGGTAGTTTGGGATATCAAATATGATGCACAACTGTCTGTAAGGTTCACCAGGAAGGAATCTTGCTACATGGTTCCCATAGAAAGTATTTTATTGGGGGGAAGAATAAACTGTGGGACTTCACAAAATAGTGACACATGTAGATAGAGGGGAAGAAAAAGAAAAAAGAAGGGACTCACATTGAGCTATATTATATAGGGAAAGGCAGGAGAAGCACCACAGCGGATGTAGAGCCTGGGGAACCTCTAACTGTCCAAGGGAAGCCTGGCCAGGGAAGTCCAGGAAATGACCTCAGTAGAAGAGGAAGTGACCTCGGAGCCTGGGATCCTTTGGGTACTCACAGTCTGGTGATTGACAGTCAGGTGATTACTGGTTCCAGGCAGGTAAACAGGAAGTGGGGAGGGGCTGTTCTCCCTGGAAGACCAAATATTGTCCAGTTGTATTTTTAATCTGCCTATAAGGATTTAGGTTCCTGGTGAGGTTTACTATTCATTATTAACTATAGGTTTATTATTATGAAATCCTATTTTAAAGGACATAGCAATTAGAATCATCTACCTGGCTTAACTTGAATCCTACTGAATAATATGCATGACTTTGACCACCATTCTTTGATAACTAGATGTACTGTTTGTCCAGGCTGACAGCTTTGAAAGTCTCCTTTAGATGGAAGCCAAGTCCATTGTATGCATTTTCAATTTATTTTCTCCCTTTCCTCTCTTTGGGTCTTTAAGAAATGTATTTAATTTTTTCCCCAAATAGGAAAACCCTTTAAATATATGAAGACAGGTTAACTTTCCCCACCTATACATTCCTGGTTTTTCTGAAAGCATTTCTCTGGCCATGTTTTTGCTGAGTGGTCTGCAGGCCATCTGTTGTAGCATATTTTGAGGCTACTATTTAAAAAAATGCCAATCTTTAAGTTTTACCTCAGTTATACTGAAGTGGAATGTCAGGCCAGAGTCTTTTCTCTGTGCTGCTGGAACTGTTTTCCAGCTGGGCTGAGTGTCAGTGTGGTTGGTACTTCTTTTAACTGGGTTTTTTTCTGTCCTTCAAGTGAATAGTGGTAAGGAACTCCCTCTTACAATCTCAGAAGTACTTTAAAGATGTTTCTAGAAATTGGCAAGGGCACATGCCTTGGGAATTCTGCATCCTCTTATGGCTAGTACAATTCATAGTAAAGCAATGGAATAGGAGCCAGGATTTCAAAGAATCTATGATACTGAAGTTACTAGTGTTAGGGGCCAATTTGGGTCATAAAGAGTAATTGGGGAAGAGGAAGGGAGGTGGAGATGAGGGACTTGGTAAAGTTACTTTTGTTTTACTATTACATTTCTTCTCACATTTCACGTGGACTCATGTGCTAAGAGCACCTTCCTTCAAAAAGCAGTGTTTGGAGGTTTTTAACTCAGTCTTCCTTTGTGAACTTGCTAAAAATTCTTTTCTACATGTTTTGATCCTCAGTCACAAATAAATGGCAGATCTCTGGGAGAAGGAATTTTCAGCTCAGATTTTCATTAAATTCAACTGAGGAATCAAAACTAAACACCTAGTGCTTTCAGTGTGCTATAGTAAGTTTGTGGTAAGGCCAGATGCCCCCTTTTGCTTAAAGGAAATTACAGTATGAACCTAGGGTAGAGAGTCTATCTGGAACTTCCTTTAGCACTTTGTTGGAGATAGACACTGGTTGGTAATAGAATCATAAAGAAAATCTGGGACTGGGAGCATGGCCTAGTGGTAGAGTGCTTGCCTAGCATGCATGAAGCCCTGGGTTCTATTCCTTAAGACCACATACACAGAAAAAACCAGAAGTGGTACTGTGGCTCAAATAGTTCAGTGCAAGCCTTGAAGAAGCCCAAAGACAATACCTAGGCCCTGAGTTCAAGCCCCAGGATTGGAAAATAAATTCTAATCTAATGCTTTGGGATGGGAGAGAAACACATTTTAGTTTGAAACTTGAGAGCAAATAGGGCCATGTTTGAATTAATTGGAGGAAAAAATTATTTGTAGAAGAGAATAAATAAGTCCAGAGTGAAAAATACTTCAGTTTGCTTTAGAATCAGTAGATACAATGGAATCAGTAATTTATATTTTATATTAATTTCATCTCATTATCCTGCTAACATTTAAGAGACCCCCCTCACCTCTATTATTCAGTCAATGGGAGCTAAAAATCTAGAAGCAGTAAATGTTTTTATAGATAGATATCCTACTACATCTCAAAGAAAAAGAGTTACTCATTTTGGTGTTGTGGGCCGTCTCTTTTGCTTAATATAGCTAACATGTTTTTCTTATTTTTCATTTTCTGCATATTCATACGTGGTGGCTTTTCCTCTTCTGAAAACAATACACTTTGGCAAAACCACATTATAACCATTCTTGACCTTGTACTCCCCCCTCCCCACCCCTGCAAGAGTCAACTTTCACAGCTGTTGTGAGCTGCTGGCCAAATCAAAGCTCAGACAAGCTTGTAGTT
The DNA here is from genome assembly GCF_031878675.1 of Megascapheus bottae. NCBI lineage: Eukaryota > Metazoa > Chordata > Mammalia > Rodentia > Geomyidae > Megascapheus > Megascapheus bottae. The sequence continues at coordinate 19,163,057 of NC_143530.1, read as the reverse complement.
TCTGAAAAAGTTCCCTTCTCTCCAGAAAATAACAAGAAATCTTAGAATGACAGAGCCATTGCCAGCCAGTGACACATCTTGTAAGTCCTACCTTTCCTCTCATGTCTTAGGAACTCAGATGATTGAAAGGGGAAAAAAAAGCCACCTATAACAAGCTCACCTTTTCCGCTCATAATCAAGACCTAATACCCACCACAGGGAGAATAAAACACTGGTTTAGTTTCAGTGTATGCCTTAGGAATTAGGGTTGCAACCAAATGTGAGTGAGCAGGAAAAATGGAAGCCAAGAGCAGAGGCATCTAAGTAGCTAGCTTTCATTTTTCTCTTGGCCATTACCATATATATATTTCTTGATGTTTGAATTGCCACTCCTGTTAACTTAGCTGTGTAAAGAAATGCCATTCTTCTCCCTGTGAGTTGCATGAAAATCATTTAAAGACTGTTCTTTCTATGGCCAAATGAGGTGCTTCAGCCAGGAAATTTTAATCTAGAGCTAATGATGCAATCTGTGAGAGAGGCTGAAGATGCATTCATTAGTGTGCAGGTGTGTAGTTGGAGCACAACTGACCAGCAGCAGCCAGCAGTGCCAGCCAGCCGTGGCAGAAGAAGCAGCCTCCAAGCAGGACATTTCTGTTCAAAGGCAGTTGTTGTAATCCTTGCTCCTCATGGCTAGCCAAGTTCCTGACCCTCCATCTATTCCCCTTGTGTGATTCTCATCTTTCTGTAGATTCTTTGAAGTCTGTTGTCTTTCTAATAAATAGTTTCTTTCTAAATTACCCAGAGATACTTTCTCTTGCTTGCAACAAAGGACTTCACTTGGTACACATGAGATGAGGCTATTAGGATTATTAAATATAGGTGTTCACTTTAATCCAAACCTAGAAATTCTCTTTGAGAAAATTACTGGAGTTGCGCGAAATACAAGAAATGATACGCTTGACAATAAGCATAAAGTTGGAATAAAATATTAGAAAATGAAACTAGAAGATAAAATTTTGATAGGGTTTATTGAATTTTGAAAATGATTACATTTCCTGAACTTATTTAAAATTGAATGAGTGTTTCCTTTTTCCTAAAGCAAGGAAAATGCATATCCTGTTTTACAGCATGGCTTCTACAGTCATTTTTATAAGATGGGTGTGAGAGGATCTCAGTAAGGGACTTTAATGGGGCCATTTCTTTATGTTTTAATAATGGATTGTAAGGTTTATCTTTGGATGAGTTGAATCTGGGTCATACTTTCTTTCCCCCTTTTTTTTCCCTATTGTAGAATTGAGGGAAAGTAGCAATCCCCACTCTATCTTTGGAATGTTCCAGCCCCTTTATCAATCACTTGGGTGACCTAGTTACAAAGTATCTGTTTCTGGGACACCTTGGACTTTGAGGGACCCCAAAGGAAAGCAAATAATAGCATCTAAGCAGGCTTTTCTGTTTTGTGCAAGCAGTAGCAAGTGAATGGAGGGAGTCTTAAGCAGTTGTCTGGTTAGACAGAGCTAGTTAAATAAGAAGACTAGAGGAGCCCCTGGGAATAAAACTATTCTCTCTATAGTTTTCTTTTGTAAAGGATAAAGATAGGGTTGAGTGAACCCAGAAGCTTTTTCCTGTCAGGAGGGAATAAGAACAAAGATTTCCTTTAAGACAGTGTGCTTAGTACTGTCTAGTGACAGATGAATCTCAAAAGGCTCAGTTGTGATGAAGCCCCAATGTGGAGATTCTCTGTGCAAGCATAGAGTCACTTCTCTGAACTTTTCTCTACTTGTCCTTTTGTTCCCCTGACACCTAATTTCCTATTTTCTGGCTCTGTTCCCTCATTCTAATCCCATCTGGCACTTTCCCTATATGAAAAGAAAATTCAAGCTGTTCCCTTCTAGAAATAAATATTAGTATAAGTGGTTTTGCTCCTCAGTGACATGTGTAGCATTATTTTGAAAGGCTGAAGGATTTGAAGTTATCATTTAAGGTTTTGTGCTTGATCATAAACATCTAGGCAAGTGCTGTACCTCTTAGGCCATGTCCCCAATCCAACAGAACTTTCAAAGTTATTTCTTAGATACTATTATTTCATTAGAGACATATAAGGAGTTCCTGGAGAAATAGAGGTTTACAAATCATTGAAAACATCTAGGACTGTAAAAATGCTCATTGTGGGGTCGGGAGCATAGCCTAGTGGTACAGTGATCGTCTAGCATGCATGAAGTCCTGGGTTCAAATCCTTGGTACCATATACACAAGAAAGGCTAGAAGTGGTGCTGTGGCTTAAGTGGCCAAGCACTAGCCTTGAGCAAAAAGTGTCCAAGGACAGTGCCAGGTCCAGAGATCAAAACCCTGGCAAGAAAAAAAAGATTATTATGTTAGGTACCAGAGGCTCAGTTCTGTAACAATAGCCACGTAGATGTCTGAGACCTAAAGATCAAAGTTCAAAGCCAAGCTAGGCAGAAAGTTGATGGGAATCTTAAGTCGAAAGTAGAGCTGTGGATCTAGTGGCCAAGTACTAGCCCTGAGAGGAAACCAGAGAGAGAACAACTCTTTAGTACTCCCAACTTATTTGATAAACTCAGAAGTTTTTTTGTTTTTGCTTTTGTTTTTGTCACTCCCTGATTTGATGAAGTTGTATCAGGGTCACTTCCTCCCTACCTATCCTGAATTTATTGGCTTCTTGTTCTAACTCAGATTGAACATGAAATTTCAATCTTTGTGAAAGTAAAGTATTAGTTCCATTTCTTTTGCTATACCACTAAGGAGTATATTATTCTCACACAATATGCCAAACAAATACATGAGGTAAAATTGTTGCGAAAAATGTTTGACTATGGTAGCCAGATTCTGTAAAGCCAGTGTTGATGTGGTCCTCAATTTTAGCAGTGAGACTTTGTTATGATGGTGATTTCTATTCCTTTTGGTATATGTGTGCATGTATATGGGTTGTGTATGTGTGTGTGTGTGTGTGTGTGTGTGTGTGTGTGTGTGTGTGTATGTGTGTGTGTATCATTGTCTGTGCATACCAATCTTGGGGTGTGAACTCAGGGCCTGGGTTCTGTCCCTAACCTAATTTAGATCCAAGCTAATGATGCTCTACCACTTAAGCCACAGCTCCATTTCTGGGTGTTTTGTTTTGATGCTTAATTGGAAATAAGAGTATGAAGGACTTTCTTGTCCAGGGTTGGCTTTGAATCGCAGTCCTCAGCCTCCTGATTAGTTAGCATTGCAGGCATGAGCCACCAGTACCTGACTTTCCCAGCCCATATAGAATTACTGCCATTATTGTTGTATAACTAGATGTACATTGCACAGAATTAATGGCCTTGCATTATTGTGTATTATGACTCCTCCATTGTGTCATAAAAAAACAGAACATTTTCTTCCCATCAAACCAACCTGTGTGCTTTCTTAAGCCAAAACCTCTGTCCTTCTTCCTTCCCATCTCCTGTAACCTATTCTTCCCTCAACTGCTATGAGATCAACGTTTTACAACTGCACAAAAGAGTTGAGATTATGTCGTGGTTTTCTTTCTATTCCTGACTTTGTTCATTGACCATAATGTCCTCGAGGTCCTTCTGCATTTTCACAAATGAAAGGATTTCATTTCCTACTGTGGAACAAAACTAAATAGCTAGTGTCTTATAAACAAATAACCTCTCTAAACAGATAATGGAGCTGAGCCCCAAACTAAGAGTGGAATTTAATGAGCCATTTGGATATTGGAGGTAGTTTTTTATAGTTGAGAAACTATTACACCTTTTGAGAAATCAAATGTCACATTCTAGGTGGCTGAATGGGGATGCTGACTTTCCTACAACTAAAGGTTAGCTGCTGTTTGGTACCTGCAGTTCTTGTAAGCTATTCTGTGGGTGCCAAGGTTCAATTTCTTCTGTCGTTCTTGTCCCTTGGCCCAAGATCCTGTTGCTTCCCTTAATTGCTTCTGCTTTATTTGGTAGTACCTGACAGTTTATTAAGGCTGAGAGAAACTGTGGTGATTTATCATTAAACTTCCAGTGTAATTACATTTCCACACACGTAGGCTCTTGTCAGCCTTACAATTCAGCTCAATATTGTATACGATAATGCTATTAGGATATTCACAACTATTAGATGGTAGGCAGGACAATCTGTTTTTTCATTAGGCAATAACTACCATTCGGGGATGTGGTATTGAGAATATTGATAAACAACAATGACCTGGGGCATGGGAAAAGGCTCCACGTTGAAGTGGTTTCCTGCACCACTCCTTCCCTTTTACAGAGACAGGCCATCCATCACCTCAGGTGCATGTCTCTGGCAATGATAGGGGATGGAGGCTAAAAGTGAGGTGAAAGTAGTTTAATGCATTTTAAAAGAAATACTAAGCAATCTTTAGGTCCTGTATAGGAAAAGTTCCTAAGGTAAGAGGGATGCCATTCTATCTCAAGGTAAACTAGCTTGACAAACAACAAAAAGCAAAACTGGATTCTTACTTTTCTTTTTCTCAAAGACTGGTCCTTTCTATTACATTACACAAAAATTAACAGTAACCTTCCTTTGATATGTTTCTCTTAGAAAAAAACAACACAGGCTCTAATCATACCAAGATATAAGCTGGTCAAATTTTTAATCTCATCTCAATCCGTGAGCTGCATGATGATATAAGTCCTAGGGTTTTTTTTTCTTTCTTTCATCTTTCCTTCCTTCCTCTCTCTTTCTCTTCTTCCCCCTCTCTCTTTCTCTGTTTCTTTCCTTCCCTCTTTCTTCCTTTCTTTGTATTTGTACAATGTTGGATAAAAATATGAGGTGGCTGATGGTAGGATATACAAAATGTCACAAATATCTTGCCTATGTGAAACTTGGAATTAGAAAAACTCTATGATAGGAAAACAGCTTTATCCTAGGTCAAACATCTACAGATTAAGTGTAACACAGCAAAGAAATGAAGCACGATTGAGTGTTAGGAGATTTGGCAATTTGGACATTTAAATCTTTTTCTACTAGAATACACAGCTGAAGTGAAAATGGTACCCTGTGAGTACTGAAAATGATGTGTTTTTGTGGGATTCATTAAAATTGGAGAGAATAACTACTACACTTTCACAGAATTCCTCAGGAGTATTTTGGTGATGGAAATGGAGCTCTCCAAAAAGTGCCATAAATATATTACTATAACTAGCACTGGTGACTCATACTTGTAATTCTAGCTATTCAGGAGTCTGAGACCTTTGGATCACAGTTGGAACCATCTCACGCAGGAGACTCTTCAATTAACCACCCCCAAACACAGAAGTGGAGCTATGGTTCAAAGTGGGAGAGTACTAGCCTTGAGCACAAAAGCTAAGGGACAGTGATCACACCCTGAATTTGAGCCTTATAACCAACCAGAAAATTACTATGAATTTCCCTATGCCATCTTTACTTACAAACATAAAGCCTTAAGTACAGGTCAGTAGAGTAGACAATAAACCATGAGCCATATCTTCACAAATATAACAGTATAAGAAGGACTTTAAACACAGATTCAGGAATGGGTTCAAAGTCCACCTCTAGATGAAATAGCCAACAGGTTATCAACAAGTTGTGCTTCTATAGGTTTTATATTTGCATTGCTAGGTAGACGCTTATAACTCATAGGCTCAACTTTTGAACATTCCTTTGCCTTTCTAGAAAGTTTTTGTCCAGTTATGAATGGGAAGTGTCTAGTGTTCTGTCTTAAGACTAATAGGATTGGGGGAGTAGGTATCTCTCCCTCAAGTCCTCTCTCTTCCCTTTCTCTTCTCCTTCTAATGTGCTTACCTCCTCTTTACTCTTCTCCTTTTCACAGTGACTTTGGAAGCCAAAGACAATGATGCAGATAGTGGAATTACAATAATATATAGAGATTAAGTCATGTTTCTCTGCCTATAAGACCATTGGATTCTTGTGGATAATACAAGAAATTTTTCTAGCATTTAACCACTAACATGTTATGATTAATCTGTTCTAGTAGCTGGTGTTGCCTAAAATATTGTACTATAGTTTATGAGATTTCTATCTTTTTCATTGATATAAAGAGGATAAAAGTTTTTATACTTCATACATAAAGTAATTATCAGAATTCCTTGTAACTTAAAGCATGGGGTTACGAAGCTGGAAATGTGCCTCAAGTGGTGAAGCTCCAGATTTGAAAGTGTGAGGCCCTGAGTTCAATCCCCAATACCATTAAAAAAAAACTTGAACAAATAAACAAAACAAGCATGGAGAAAGAGGATAAAGCACATCGAAAGCTCTAAATCTTTCAGTTATTACTGTTCTTTTATTGATATTTATGAAATTTACTAACTGCAATGTTTCTTAGAGGATATCTAATGGCAGGCACTAGGGATTGAGTATAAATAAATGTGGAGAAAAAGTTAACACTGACATACAGTTAATGAGGACATGTTTTCCCACTAAGTTGAGAAATAATTTGATTATTTGAATTTGCTAAATGCATTCTGCATTTGAAACAATTATCCTGAAATTGACTTGGGCAAATAACTCTAAATTTGCCTAATTCACAAGAATAAAGAATCAGAGCAAATCGTCTTTGTCTATATACCATTTCATCTTCTATATTCATCTTTTCTAAAAGATGTATTTTCAAGTGTTTATTCTGTCTAGGTATTACATGGATTGGTTTTTCTTGTTCCTAAAAACAGAAGAGATGGCATTAGGACATTCACTGGTAAAAATCCTAGGGAACAACAGTACAAAATAGTCATGACCTCTACCCTCAGGCACCAGAAAACACAATGATGAAAAAATATATAAAGGAAAAACAGGTAGAGTGATGGGGGAAGTTGTACAATGAGTCTAGCCAGTCTCAAGTGGCTTACGCAAGCAGGGAGAATACTGTCCTTGTTCTTAAACATTGTACACATTCCTAAGTAAGACTCAAGACTTGAAAATTTCACTACACATACTCTAGTTTGTAAATGCTTTCTTCAGTAAAGCATTTCTGGATCCTTGAAGAGAAGGGATGATTCTTCCCTCATGAGACAAAAGGCATTGCAGTAAAACAAAGCATAAAGTTCCAGCTAATGGCTGGAAGAACTGGAAGCCTCAGGCAAGGATAGAGATCCTTGGTTCAACTGGTTTTAACTGACAGACATACCTGAGCTGGGAATATTAACCCTTGGCATGTCTTGGGAAAACCAAGAAGGTTTCGTTTTTTTCATACTATCCCTTATACAATTTTATTTCATTTTTTACTTTGTTTTATTTATTTATTATTACTTTTTGGGTCATTCATGGGGCTTGAACTCTGGGCTTGGGCTCTGTCCCTGAGCTCATCAGGTCAAGGCTCCCATCCTACCCCTTGAGCCACAGCACCACTTCCGATTTTCTAGTGGTTAATTGGAGGTAAGAGTTTCATGGTCTTTAGTGCCTGGGCTGGCTTTGAACCAACATCCTCAGATCTCAGCCTCCAGAGTATTTTATTTTATCTTTATGTATGTGTAATTAAGAATTCATTTACGCCTGAGTCAATGATGAATGAAGGTTTAGATAAAATACTTTACTTCTTTAAGTCTTTGGCCCATTTTTTAATGGGATGGTTGTTACTTTGGAGATTAGTTGTGGAGTGATTCAATTTTTTGAGCTATTGATATATTTTAGATATAAGGCCTTTGTCCGTTGTTTGGTTAGTGAAGATCTTCTCCCACTCTGTAGGCTTCCTAATTAATTTACTAGCTATGTCCTTTGCCATACAAAGCTCTGCAGTTTAATGCAGTCCCACTTATCCAGCCTTTCTCTGATTTGTTGTGATTCTTGGTCCTTATTAAGAAAGTTTCGACCTGTGCCAAGGAGGCCTAGTGTATCTCCTATTCCTTCTTGTAAAGTTTTCAGTGTGTCAGCTTTTACCTCCAGATCTTTGATCCATTTGGAGTTAATTCTAATGCAAGGTGACAAAGAAGGATCCAACTTTAGTTTTCTGCAGGTGCTTAACCAGTTCTGCCAGCACCACTTGTTGAAGAGGCTGTCTTTCTTCCAGTCTATTTTTTTTTGGCTCCCTTGTCAAAGATTAGGTGGCTATAGGTCTGTGGTTTAATATCTGGGTCCTCAGTTCTATTCCATTGGTCTTCAGGCCTGTTCTTGTGCCAGTACCAAGCTGTTTTGATAATTATAGCTCTGTAATAGAGTCTAAAGTTTGGAATTGAAGTTCCTCCGGAACTGTTCTTTTTGCTAAGAAGTGTTTTTGCTAAGAAGTGTTTTTGCTATACGGGGTCTTTTATTATTCCATATGAAATTTTGGATTGCCTGAGATATTGATGGGTATTGCGTTGAATTTGTAGATAGTCCTTGGCAAGATTGTCATTTTCACAATGTTGATTCTTCCAATCCAGGAGCATGGGAGGTTTTTCCATTTCCTTAGTTCTGCTTTAATTTCCTTTTTTAGGGTTTTAAAGTTTTCATCAAAAAGGTCCTTTACATTCTTAGTTAAGCTAATTCCTAGGTACTTTATTTTCTTTGAGGCTATTGTGAAAGGAGTTTCTTTCCTGATTATTGCCTCGTTCCTCTCACTGTTGGCATAAAGGAAGGCAGTTGATTTTTGAGGGTTAATTTTATAGCCTGCTACCCTTCCAAAGTTCTGAATCAGCTCAAAGAGCTTGGGAGTAGAGTCTATAGGATTCTTTAAATACAGAATCATGTCATCTGCAAAGAGGGATAGTTTTACTTCCAATTTCCCTACTTGGATCCCCTTTATGCTTGCTTCTTGCCTTATTGCACTGGCTAGGAATTCTAATACTATGTTAAAGAGGAGTGGAGAGAGTGGGCATCCTTGTCTCATTCCTGATTTTAGAGGGAATGGCTTTAGCTTTTCACCATTAAGTGTAATACTAGCAGTGGGTTTGTCATACACAGCCTTTATTATATTGAGGAATGTTCCATGGATTCCTAGTTTCTCCAGAGCTTTTGACATAAAGGGGCATTGGATCTTGTCAAATGCCTTTTCCGCATCTATTGATACAATCATGTGATTTTTGGCCTTGCTCCTGTTGATGTGTTGAATTATGTTAATTGATTTGCGTATGTTGAACCAGCTTTGCCTCCCTGTGATGAATCCTGTTTGATCATACTGTATAATTTTTTTTGATAAGTTGTTGTAGACGGTTGGCCAGTATTTTGTTGAGAAGTTTTGCATCAATGTTCATCAAGAGAGTCTTCTCTGAAGAAGAAATAAAAATGGTCTATAGACACATGAAGAAATGCTCAACATCTCTGGTCATAAAAAAATGCAAATCAAAACAACTCTAAGATTCTACCTCACTCCAGTTAGAATGGCCAGGATCAAGAAAACTAATAACAACAGATGCTGGAGGGGATGTGGCCAGGAGGGATCACTACTACACTATTGGTGGGAGTGCAAACTCGTTCAATCACTATGGAAAGCAGTTTGGCCTCAAAAGGCTAAAGATAGAGCTCTCTATGACCCAGTAATTCCACTACGTGGCATTTACCCAACCATCCAGAAACTAGGGCATACTAAATCCACTAGCACAACAATGTTCATTGCAGCATTATTCATCATAGCAAAAATATGGAACCAACCTAGAGGTCCCTCAGTTGATGAGTGGATCAACAAGTTGTGGTATTTGTACACAATGGAATTCTATGCTGCTGTCAGAAAAAATTGACATCGCCCCATTTGTTAGGAAATGGAAAGTCTTAGAAAAAAATCATATTAAGTGATGTAAGCCAGACTTAAAGGAACTTAGGCTCAATGGTTTCCCTCATTTGTCATAATCAGTAGAAACCTTGGGCTCTACTAGCAGAGATCTGCAATAGAGCAAATCCTTGATATCTAAGGCCATATAGTATGAAGCTAATTGAAATGACCTCCAGGATATTGAAACAAAAGCCATATAATGAACGATTGTTGTCTTTAATGTATTATGTTATCTCTCATCTCTTTTGTTGTCCCTTGGTTATCTCATATTGTTACAGTATCTCACTTTGCTATCTGATATATTGGATTTATTTGTATTTGGTTATTTGAAATTGGATAGGGAAGGGGGGAAAACCAAGACGGAGAGGGGGGGGGTCTGGAGGGGAGGGTAATGGGGACCAAGACATGTGAAAGGGTATCAATATATGTGAATTAATGCACCTTCTATCTGGCAAATATCATGTGACCCTTTTATTAATTACAATAAAAATGTATATAAAAATACTTTACTTCTAAGAGAGAAGGAAAATACTAGTTTCAGAAAAAAATGCTGTTATAGAATTACAAATTTTTAAGTCCACAATCTAGCAAGCTTGGATTACCGGCATGAGCCACTATGCCCGGCAGAATTTTATTTTTAATCTCATCAAAGAAATGGGTGTCTGTGTTATACACATACATGGATGTATATACATATACTCATATGTTTAAAAAAAGTTTAGATTATTTGTTACAATAGTAAAGATTTTTTAGAACATGAATGGAGAGAGTTAGAGGTGACATTAACTACCTATGCTATTTTAGCTTTTCATGCAAGTCTTTTGGGCAGTTGATTAGTTGATATATCTATAAAAGGTGTCTCTGGAAAGAAATTATAATGTATAATGCTGCAGCAGAGTGGATTAATCGTATTTGACTAAATCTGATAAAGCACAATAGCTGAGAACACCAACCTATAAGGAGCAGAGATTTGTGTTGGTTTGTGGGTTTAGAGTTTTCATCCCAAAGTCATGTGGACCCATCCTTTGGCAATGGTACCATGGTAAAATTGGTTGAAACATGTGACAGAGAAAGCCAATCTACCTTAGGGTGGCCAGAAACAAAGAGATAAAAGGGAAAGATGAAAGGATCCCAATATCTCCTAGAGGGAAGCAGCTCCAGTGATCTAACTGCCTTCCACTAGAACCTCACTTCCTAAAGGCTCCATTATCTCCAGGCGTGCTCCAGGATAGGAACCATGCCTTGAACACAGATATTTAAGACCAAAACAAGAATACAATACTTCAGAAGTGAACCCACCGTTCACTTCAGAAATGAATCCACAATTCTAGATGTTGTAATATACTAGGTCTGTCATCCTTAACAAGCCCTTTATTGCCTTTAACCTTCAGTTTCCTTACCAGTAAAATAACCAACAACAAAAAGAATGCTTCTCATTTGAGTTTGATGAAATGTAAAATGTAGGTATTTATATTATTGTAAAATATGCCCTATCATCATCCATACATTGAATATTGTAAGTTCAGTAAAAGCAGATCTCAGTGTTAATAATATTTTTATTGATTTTCTCAGCTAATGAAAGTCTACATTTGATATCCATCTGGTGGTATTTTCTCACAATACAATGTCAAAATTTATGTTATCACCCTGACTACCCTTATAGTAATCACCCATATTTTTCTTAATAAATAATGCTCATGTTCTTGCAGCAAAAATTCATATTACCATTTCTGATTTCATAAGGCCTTTCATAGTTTAAATATAGATTTTTGAAGATTTTCTGCTTTCATCAGAACAGAATGGAAGACTATAAGAATTCAGCACTGCATTGGTAATAAATGACTGCTTTTTTCTTTGGAGAGGGCATGAATGGGTACATAAAGAAAGGGTGATGGAAAAGCATCTTCCCCCTACTGTTATCTTCTCTTTTCTCTTTGTTCAGTGCTAATAGTTTGAGTGCTCATCCCTAAGACACACCTTTTGAGTCAATGACTGATTTTCTATCCATGTGTGATTATCTCTGTGTTTGTCTTTGGGCTTTCTACCATGGTGATTTTATCATGCTAATCAAAGGCCATTTTCCATGTATTTAGACATGAGGGCAGAAGTTTTTGAGCATGGGCAAGATTCTTTGCTGTAGCTTGGTCAATCTACAAAGGTTTCATTGCGGATCTTTGCTTTTCTACATTTGCACGCAGAAGCCCAGAGGGACAAATACTCCTTTTTTTTTTTTCTTTAAACAATGGAATGTCACAGTGTTGGTAAACTGAAATAAGAGAACATTTCTTACATGTTATAATTTTCTTTCTTGACTGTTTCATGTCTCTTTTCTCAATGTTTCTGTGATTTAGTAAGTTTTATTTTCATTAATTCTTCAATAGCCAAATGTCTTTCCCTTTAATTTGTTTGTATTTGGTACTTGTCATTTTGTGAGAGGAAAATAAAGCCAACTTTCTACTTTCTTCTACCTTTTTACATTTTTTTCCTCATTAAGCCTGTGTTTCAGACTATTAGTAAAGGAAGTTAAAAACAGAGAATTTGTGGTTTAGTCTGATTCTAAGAAAAAGGTGAGTGCAAAGCTCTTACTTTTATGTGATGGTGTTGAAAATGGACCTTTTTTTCTGTCATGCAATGTCAGAAAAGTGGGCTTCTGTTTTCCTATAGAACATGGCAAGAGGGATGATTGACAGTTTTTCATAGAAACAAAGCTCTATCAGAAAGCAATTTCAGTGTGGTAACAAGACTGGGGAAACAGACATGCTGGCAGCTGTATGGGAGCCAATGGATGAGAAGCTTCTCCATCCCTTTGTTGTTCCACTAGTGATTATGGATATCACTCATTCAAGCATTGCAGTTCACTACACAGAATACATGGAGCCTTAGCTAGAGCTTCTTGTGGCAAATACCATAAGCTAAGGGGCATTTGATGGTTTATCATAAAGATAGACTTCCTTTACTTAAAGTTCACTTGCCTAAATATCCATGGAGAAAAGACAAATTGCATATTGAAGTACAGTTAACTACTCAAGTATTAGATGTTTTGAATCTTAAAAGTTGAGTTTTTCCTAAGTGTTGATATGCTTCTGTATTTCTGTTTCTCTTCTCTTCAAGTTTTATTCTCCATTCTATGAAGAGCTTTTAAGAACTGAGTATGGAGGGATTTATTTACCCCTAGATGCTTCTGGCAGTAGGCTTATTACTGTCCAGTGTATTCAGAAACTTTACTGTCCCAGGCCTGGAATAAATTTCTGTGAAGGTCCACCAGCTCTTAATCTACCATCCAGTTCAAGACCAAGTCTGCTTTTTATTTTAGTTTTTTCACTTTACGTTATCCTGATCTTAATCCACTTGGGTTAAATACAAATATTATCAGAGTAAGTTTTTTTTTCTGGTAGAACACTTCTATTTACATAATTATGTTAATACAGATTAGTTTAAGGAGCAAAATAAAATAATAAAGAAATTCAGATGTTAAGCATTGCTTTTTTGTTCAAATAAGCTCAAAAGCTGGGGTATTATCATAAGGACATTTCCCCAAGATACCACCCTGAGTACATCCCACTATAGATAAGTATAGCCTGCCTTTCTGTGCTATGCATTCAACTTAGGGATTTCAACTCTAGCAATTAACATAGAAATTCTCTTGTTGCAGAATATGAATTAGGAAATCAACCCACATAAAATTACAAAGTAACGTATTCTAAGCATTTTCAAAATTTTTCTTTACTTTTAGCTAGATTATATTATACGATTCTGTTCCTCCTTTGGAGATATTTTTGAGAAGCTAAATAGGATGCAATTAGTGATAATTCCAACATTATATCAGATTTCAAATGATATAAAATAAACTCAAGCTAAGTGCTGGTGGCTCATGCCAGTAATCCTAGCTACTCAGGAGGCTGAGCTCTGAGGAGCATGGGTTGAACCCAGCCCAGGCAAGAAAGTCCATAAGACTCTTATCTCTGGTAGACCACTAGAAACCAGAAGAGTAGCAGTAGCTCAAAGTGGTAGAATGCTAGCTTTGAGGGAAAAGGTTCAGGGACAGTGCCCAGGGCTTGAGTTGAAACCCCACAACTGACAAAAGTGAAACAAACAAACACTAACAGAAATACTCAAATTAACTAAAAGTCTTTGCCCCGGTTTCTATCTTTAGCCTACACTGGCTGAGAAATTTCAGCTGTCTTTTTTGGCGCTTTATTAGTGAAATGTGTTTGAGTTTCAAGCTTAGGAGCACTATTTCTTATTTTGTTTGTTTATTTTTCTGCCTTTTCCACTTACATTTGTATCTGTTATCTACACTTCACCGGCCCTTCATAATGTTTAACCATGGGAATGGGCATGTAAGCAAAAGAGCTGAAGTTTCTAGACATAATGAAATCACACAGTTCAGCTAAGTTTCCTTTGCAAGCCGTGTTGCCACTGATAGTCATGTACTGTTGGGAACAGTGTTTGAAATTAGTTAACATTGTATAGTGGTTTTTATATAGTGCTTACTACATGCTAAACTTGTAAGATTTGTGTGTGTGTGTGTTATCCTGTTTAATCTGCAAGACAATAATGCTGGACTTCTTTACTTTTTTACTGGGCTATTTTATTCTTAATTTCAGACTTGGAAATTAGATATATAATGGAGAAATTTGAAAATATTTAATTGTTAGCTCATTTAAAATAATAAAGCCATTGCATGTTGACAAAACCTGCATATTTCTGTGAAAATATTTTTAAAACAAAAAAGTGATGGCATTGTTGCACATTTTTACAAATTTTCTTATTGTTTGGTTTAATAGAACACAGCTGGGTCCTTAGATGTTCTTCTTTATTCAGTCTCCTATGATCTCACATATCATAAATCCTCTAGAAAACTCTACTGAACATTTGTAAGAGAATAAGAATAAAACAAGAACATTAATAGCTTAAGTTTATTGCAAAAATGGTTAGGATCTTCTGGACTCTTTGAAGAGTTTTAAGAAGACTGGAGGTACCCTGACCTTGTTTCAAAATTTCTTCTAGGAACTAAATCCACTGCCAAATTGTTCTTTTGTTATGCAATATGTATGTATTAGCCTCTTAGCATGATCTGAATTGGGATGCTAGCAATTAAATGATTCTTTCACTCTAATTTCAAAAAACTGTAAGTCTTCTTTCTAGAATTAGTTTGTATCCTCTATTTTAAATTTCCATGGATAAAAAATAAACTTCAATACAATGAACAAAACTAAGTTTGAAATATTCTACTACTCAAGAAACACTAAATTGATATATAGTAATCCAAGATGAGGCAGAAAGAATTAGATTTACATAGTATATCTGCAGGCATCTGTGTTTGGCTAATAAAAACAGTGAATATTTTTGATTTATTATCTTCCTATGCAAATTAATAATTTAAAATTGTGTTCTATTTGCTTTTTCTACCTGAACTCTAATAATTCTCAGATGTGTCCATTAAATCAGTAACTACAACACTACTCTTATGGAACTGGAAATGGATATTTGTAATTCTTGTAATACTTTAAAGTGTTTTACATTGTTAATATTCAATTGGTTGACTTTTTTGTTACTGAAATACAGACCCAATGGTGGTAAGAGTGTTTGCAAGTTATTGAATTCTATTATGGGGGTGTGTGTCTGGAGATCTTTATGATTCTTTCTGGACAGATAGGTAGGGGAGCTTTTAATTCCTTGATGAATGGTCACTAATTTTCTTCTAGATGCAGTTTTCAAATAGTCCTTTTCTTTTTGACTGTCCAAATCTGTCAACTACAATGTCTTTTTTAAGGAAATATTGTGATTTAGTTTAAAGAATGTAGCTCATTCAGCGGAGATGTAGAAATGCTTTAAATTGATTTAAATTGACATCTTGAAGGGAAGTATGAACAGCAAAAATTAATTTTATTACAAGGAACAAGGAAGGGAATAGTTTCTTAAAAACAGTAAACATTTAGGCAGTGATGAAAGTAAATAGCAAGTGTGTGTGCATGTATGCATATATGCAAATGCATTTCCATGCAGGCCTGTTTTACTCATTCCAAGGAAAACTAACATCAAAATAATGTTCCAAGCTAATCTTTTCTGGCTTTGCTCTGTATCTGGAGGTTCTTGGTAGATAGGAAGTTTGGGTGGCAGCTGATAATTGTCAAATATCCACATAAATAGACATGTTCTACTTTTCATTGTTGGAATGACTCAAAAATCTTCTTCTACCTTGGCAGGTGAGCAGTCTTGTTCTTCCTTAGATAGCAGTAAGAGAGATTGTAACTCAATCAGTCTCAAAGAAGAATCTTTCCAAAGATGTTTGACAAAACTTATAGAGTCATACAAACAAATCATAAAAAAGCAGGTTGAATACATGCGTTTCAAATGAACAGGACATGTACTTTTATCAAAAGTTGCATTTATTCTAATTTTTAGACACTAGTTTGAAACATGATTTAGCGTGAAATTTGTCTTAAAAATGAGTGAGTTCAAGTATAGAATAAGCTTCTTTCTATTCAATCACTGAAGTGTCATGTTATATAATTTCCTCTTATGATACACTGTTGGTAACTTGGGAGTCACCCTCTCTCACAACAAAAGGCAGGTTCATTCATTTAGACTAATCAGTGGCAATCAAACGACTGCCCAGGAAAACAGCATAAGCGATTAGGATGGATGGTCAAAGTGAACAGAGGCAACAGTGAATTTTTAATGTGTGTTCATAACCCACAGTCATAAAGAATTCTAACATGTATTGAGGCAAAATATATGGTTCTCAATGTTAGGCACATTTTGTAAATAACAAATTCCTACTTGAGTTTTGCAGTCTTACTCAAACATTGTATTCCTGAAAGCTAATATATGTAGTTGCTTCTATCTAGAGTCCTCAAACTGGCAAGACAAGTCAAAACAGGGCAAATACTTCATTTTGGGTATTCTGAACCTCAATTAACAAATGCTAACTTTCCTAAGGAAATAACTCAGTTAAACATACTTATGGCATTTAAAAATATTTTTATTAGTCAAGAAAACACCCCCAATATAGATGCCATCCTCTCTAATCAACATAGTTTACAGCACCCCAACAATCTCCAAAGGGGATCACAAAGGGGAAATTCTATCAAGTCAAGTACTATTCACAAGGCTCAATAATACAGAAAGTTCCTGTGCAAAACTTTCTTTCTTTTATATTACTTGTTCCAATACTAAATGTTTCTTCAATGTTTATAGTAATTTAATTGCTGGCCACTAAGATTTGAATAATTTTCTCTCAAATATTTTCCTTTCTTTAAATAGAATTATACTGTTAAACAGAAAATTGGGTTTTTCTTTCACATATTTATGATTTTGAATTTCCTTTGGGTCTCACAGATTAAAAGTGGAGGAGTTAAGATAAAGGCCAAATCCATAAACATCAAGAACCAAAATTGTACGTTTTATATAGGCTTTCAGATATGACACAAGAAACTGAAACATTCAGAGACCAATATTAACTCATGTGGCTAATAGATACTCAGATTTAAGACTGGAAAGGGAAATCATTGTTTCCTGGATGGAAAGGTGAGCCACTGTTATCCATTATCACTAAAGGAAGAATGAAGAAGCACACTTCTGTATATTGCGACATACTACTTGCATTCCTAAAATACAAGATGAAATCAGTGTTGTGAATTCAAACTTTGATCTTGTTCTTGAACTAGCATTGGATCAGAGTCCATCTAGAAGAATTTCTGTAAAGTTATTCCAAGTCTGTTGTCCCATATTTGCAGAATAAGGAAATGTTTCCTTTCACTTTGAATATACCCATTATGAGATGAACCGTGAGACATGGCTAGGAAAAGAATTGATTCTTCTAACAAAGTCTCTTTGGTCAATGCTATTGTTGGAGAGAAGTAGGGAACTAGTTTCCATGGTTCTATGGTTCTAGGCATCAAGATGCTTCTTGCTCTTCTGCTGATTTCAGAGGAATAACTTGCTGAAGGGCAATCTCAATCTAACCTCCACTTGCCCTCCAAAGAGAACTTGATACATTTCCTTTAGTGCCAAGTCAGACAATCATACACACACACACACACACACACACACACACACACACACACACACGCACTCACGCACACAAAGACACATGAAAATCACTTTGGGATGTGACCCTGAGGAAAAGGGGCTTGAAAATTAATGCATATTTAGATCTTTTGGGTTTTTTTCCTCCATCCCTCTTTCCCTTTCTTCCTCCCTCCATTCTCTTTCTTTCACTCTACTCCTGTCTCTCATTATTTCTTGGTATTTTTATACTGGCACTGGGGTTGAACCTCATGCTTTTACTTGGTTGCCATTTTTGCACAAAGTTAATGCTCTAACACTTGAATTAAATAGCTCTAACACTTGAATTAAATAGCTCCACTTCTAGATGCTAGTTTAACTAGGATAGTATACAATGTACGACCTTCTGAACCTTGACTATAAATTTACAATATGACTAGTTTTGACAATGGCTTTCCCTTTTTAAATTTTTTTTATTTTTATTTTTGCCAGTTCTGGGGCTTGAACTCAGGGCTTGAACACTGTCCTTGGGCTTTCCTCAAGGCTAGTTGCTATAACACTGGAGCCACAGCACCACTTGTGGCTTTTTTCTATGTATGTGGTACCTACCGAGTAATTGAACCTGGGTCTTCGGCATGCTAAGCAAGCACTCTTAACACTAGGCCAAACTCTCAGCTCCCCACTTTTTTTTTTTAAGAAATTTTATTTTATTTCAATGTCAGAATAATGACTAGACGGATTAGAGTTACATTTGTTAAGTAGTAGGTGCATTACTTCTTGCACATTGATATCCTCTGTGATGTTTTCATCCCTGTTTCCCTCCCCCTTCCCTTCCTTATTTCAAATAAATAAATAAACATATATACAATATACCATACAAAAAAGTCAGACATATTAACAACCTGAAATTAACCATAAGGGCAAAAAAGAAATGAGAAATAACAGTGTATTAAGAACAGCAACCATACAAGATAAACCTCTTGTTTTCATATACTAGAGTTTATTTCACTTAGTCTCATCCTATATGACCTTATGTACCTAGATTTTATGCTATTGTAATCCTCTGCTAGGAGAGTCCTAGATGTGTACTAATTATTACAAATGAGGGAAACCATTGAGCTTATGTTCCTTTGGGTCTGGCTTATTTCACTTAATATGATTTTTTTCCATGTCTTTCCATTTTCTAATGAATGGGGTGACTTCATTCTTTCTGATGGCAGCATAGAATTCCATTGTGTATAAGTACCACATCTTGATCCATTCAGCTAATGAAGGGCATCTGGCAGTAGCAACTCCTTAGTTGGATAGATAGGAGGGATAACTGCTACCTTTTGTAAAGTCCTGACATCTTTCACCAAGCCAGGGTATTTTGACTCTAAATAGCCTTGTTAAAGAATCACCCCCATAAATGTCTAGTATAGAATTCAGACGACTCAGGTACTTATTTTGAGGTAATGCAGCTCAGTGATTATAAATCCAATCTCATTTGAGGAGCTAGAACTAGATTTTCTTTAAGTCGGAATAGGGAGCTGGGAAAAGAAACAAACATCAGAGGTCAAAAGAATACAATTGATACTGTAATTGTGTATTAGTTTATAGTTACTGCTCACTGTGAGGTAGACGGTGATTTTAGGCTGTTATTTTATAGATATGAGAGTGGCTCTTCTGGGGCTATGTATAGGCTAGACAGGATATGACTGTGTAGACATAGCTAGTGCTTCCTGGAAAATCAACCAAACAGGAAAAGACATGGTAGAAAGGCATGGCCTTCCTGTAGGTTCAAAGTCTTCATCTGCAAGGATGCAGGCTCAATGAGGTTTCAACCAGAATCTCAGTTATCTAACTTGGAGGTTTATCGCAGAGTGTGAAATAGAATATAGTCAGCAGCAGATCCATCTCTTATGGTAGCATGCTCCTGTGTGTGACCCCAGGCTATAGAAAGCAGAAGGCAGGAGCAGGCAGGAGAGAACCAGTCCAAAGGAACTATCATTAGAAGAGGAATCAGCATTCCTCTCATCTTTCTTACTTCAACCCTAACCTGAGTGTCAGGAACAGACATTGAAGCACTTGAAAAAAATGTGAGAATTGTTAAAGCAGAGAGAAAACCATCACATCTATGATATACAATATATTGCCTTCTCCCCAAATCCACATTTTCTTTTTTTTTCATACATTTTTAAATGTAATTACTAGAAGGGTTACATTATATCCACCAGATACATTGATACACTTTCTCATGTCTTGGTCTCCATTTCCCTCCCCTCACCCTCGCCCATCATCTTGTCTCCACCCTTCCCTATCAGATTTCAAATAACCAAATATGCATATATACAATATATCAGATAACCAGGTGAAATACTGTAACAATATGAGATAACCAAGCGACAGCAAAAGAGATGAGAGATAACATAGTACATTAAGGGCAACAATCACTCATTATATTCCTTTTGTTTCTATATCCTGGAGGTCTTTCACTCAGTTGATGAGTGGATCAACAAGATATGGTATTTATACACAATGGAATTCTATGCTGCTGTCAGAAATTATGACATCACCCCATTTGTAAGGAAATGGAAAGACTTAGAAAAAATCATATTAAGTGAAGTAAGCCAGACTCAAAGGAACATAGGCTCAATGGTTTCCCTCATTTGTCATAATCAGCAGAAACCTTGGGCTCTCCTAGCAGAGATTTACAATAGATTTGCATTTTTTTATGGCCAGAGATGTGGATAATTTCTTCACGTGTCTATTGGCCATTCTTATTTCCTCTTCAGAGAAGTCTCTCTTTAGCCTGCCTTTTAATGGATTGGATGTTTCTTTGAGGATTTATTTTTGAGATTCATTTTTTTCAGCTCTACATATATTTTAGATTTTAGCCCCTTGTCTGTTATATGGCTAGTGAAGATCTTCTCCTACTCTGTGGGCTTTCTATTTAACTTGCTAACTATGTCCTTTGCAATACAGAAGTTCTGCAGTTTAATGCAGTCCCATGTGTCCAATCTTTATTTCATTTGTTGTGTTTCTGGGTCTTTTTCAAGAAAGTTTTGACCTATGCCAAGAAGACCTCGTATATTTCCTATTCTTACTTGTAAAGTTTTTGGGGTATCTTCCTTTACCTCAAGGTTTTTGATCCATTTTGAATTAATTCTGGTACAGGATGACATAGAAGGATCTAACTTTAGTTTTCTGCAGGTTCTTAACCTATTCTGCCAGCACTATTTGTTGAAGAGACTGTCTTTCTTCCATCATATTTTTTAAGATTGGGTGGCTATAGGTCTGCGGGTTGATTTCTAGGTCTTCAGTTCTACTCCATTGGTCCTCAGACCTGTTCTTGTGCTAGTACCATGGTTACCATAGCTCTGTAATAGATTCTAAAGTTTGATATTGATATTCCTCTAGCGGTGTTCTTTCTGCTAAGGATTGCTTTTGCTATACAGGGTCTTTTATTATTCCATATGGAATTTTGGATTGTTTCCTTTATTTCCTTAAAGAATGACATTGGGATGTTGATGGGTATTGCAATGATTTTGTAGATAGCCCTTGGAAGGATTGCCATGTTCATGATGTTAATTCTTCCAATCCAGGAGCATGAGAGCTTTTTTACTTCCTCAGTTCTGCTTTAATTTCCTTTTACAGGTTTTTAAAAATTTCAACATAAAGGTCTTTATATTCTTAGTTAAGTTAATTCCTAAGTATTTCATTTTCTTTGAGGCAATTGCAAAAGGAGTTATTTTCCTGCTTTCTGACTCACTCTTCTCATTGTTGGCATATAGGATAGCAGTTGATTTTTGAGGTTTAAGCAACTTTGGAGTGGAGTCTACACAGTTCTTTAAATGCATAATCATATCATCTGCAAAGAAGGAAAGTTTCACTTCTTTCCCTGTTTGGATCTCCTTTATGTTTGCTTCTTTCCTTATGCTCTGGCTAGGAATTCTAAAACTATATTAAAGAGGAGTGGAGACAGTGTGGGAATCCTTGTCTCATTCCTGATTTTAGAGGTAATGGCTTTATCTTTTCGCCATTAAGTGTAATGCTTATTGTAAGTTTGTCATACACAACCATTATTATACTGAGGAATGTTCCAAGGATTGCTAGTTTCTCCAGAATTTTTAGCATAAATGGGTGTTGGATCTTGTCAAATACTTTTTCTTCATCTATTGAGATGAACATCTGATTGTTGTCATTGTTTCTGTTGATGTGATGAATTATATTAATTAATTTGCATATATTGAACCAGCTTGGCATCCTTGTGATGAATCCTGTTTGATCATAGTCTATAATATTTTGATGAGTTGTTGAAGATGATTGCCCAGTATTTTGTTGAGAAATTTTGCATCAATGTTCATCAAAGAAATGGGTCTGTGGTTATCTTTCTTTGATGAGTTCCTGTAAGGTTTTGGCATAAGGGTTATCCTGGCATCTAAAATGAGTTTGGCAAAGAGCCTTTCACTTTCAATTTCATTTGACGTGCTTAAAGAGTATTGGTGTATGCTCTGCTTTTAAAGCTGTGAATCTATCAGGTCCGGGCTTTTCTTGGATGGGAAATCTCTTAATTCCATTTCTATTTCATTATTTGAAATGAGTCTGTTCAGTTGGTTATATTAATATTGGCTAGAAATTCATCCATTTCTTCTATATTCTCAAATTTGTTGGCATAAAATTTTGAGAAGTATTCCCTTATGATGCTCTGAATCTTGGTCATTTCTGTCATATTTCCATTCTTGTCCATGATTTTGTTCATTTGGGTGTACTCCCTTCTTTTTTTGGTAAGATTTGCTAAGGGTCCATTTTTTTCAAAGAACCAACATCTTGTTTATTTGATTCTTTCTGAGCATAGATATCCAATGAGATCTAACCTTTAAAAATTTTACCTCAAATCAGAGAAATAGAATTTTACTGACATAGTCATATAGGGGATTTGCTCACTCAGTCCAGGGACTAGAAGACAGCAGGAGAGAGGAGGACACCGTGAGTTCTGGAAAAAGGGAGACATGGACTCAAATAATTCCTGTCCTATTTACCAATTGCTAGCATTTATTTCACAGACATTTTGGTCTCTCAGAATCTTGCCTTTAAAATTCAGAATAATAATGTATACTTCACAGGATTGTTAAGAATATTAATTGAGACAAAATATGTAAAGTACATAGCACAAAATAGTCAATAAATATTAATGCCATGTAATTTAGACTAAGGACCCCGCTAAGTTTTTAGAGCTCCTGTTAATTTTTCTCCTTTTGATTGCCTCCATTAGTTGCATAATAATCCCTTGTTTCATTTTTACTTAGCATTTTATTAATATTTTATTTTTTCTCTTTAATGGAAAACAAGTTTCTGTAAAAAAAAAAGGACACATAGTGGTGAAAACTCATGACTAAACAAAAGAGAAGGAATGTTGCCTGGGTACTGGTGGCTCTCACCTACAATGCTATTTTCATTGGAAGTTGAGGTCTGAGGATTGTGGTTCAAAGTCAGCCTGGAGAGGAAGATCCATGAAACTCATCTCCAATTAACCAACAAAAAGACAAAAGTGGTTCAAGTGGTAGATTACTAGCATCAAAAGGTCCTAATTTCATGCCTCATTACTAGATGGAGCACTTATTCATATGTACATATGCATATGCATGTATAATTAATGTGTGCATATACATATGTATGTGCCCAGGTGCACATACATGAAAGAAACAGATACCTTATATGTTTTTAATCTTTTGATGTCTCCTGCATCGCCTTATACCAGGTTGTCATTCTCATTCAGGGACCAGTGTTACTTCTTTGGCTGTCAAAATCCAATGATCTTTCAGTTTTGATATAAATAAGTTTAAGCACTGAAAACCAGTACCTCAAACATAATCCACTTTGAAGTCTCCAACATATGTGATCATTCAGATCATCCAAGAAGAAAGTTTCTATAAAATCATATCTAAAGTAAACATCTTTTAGGGGTCAGGAATGTGGTTCAAGAGTAGAGTGTTCGCTTAGCATGCACAAAGCCCTGGGTTCAGTTCCTCCATACCACATACACAGAAAATGCCAGAAGTGGCACTGTGGCTCAAGTGGTAGAGCACTAGCTCAAGTGGTCAAGGACAGTGGCCAGGCCCTGAGTTCATTCCCCAGGACTAGCCAAAAAAAAAAAAAAAAAAGAAAAATGAATTGTATAACCCATCAATAGTTTAACAATATCTTTCTCCTGAACATTTCCTAAAAGAAGGCAGGAAATATAGTCCTTAACTAACCAGGAGAAATTTTACATCTATTAATTTATATTTCATATAAATAACTAGTAAAGATGAATCCAGATAAAAAGATAAATTAATGTCCTTTAGACACCTCAATAGAAAATTTTGATTCATTTTTTAAATTTAATTTTATTGTCAGGCTGATGTACAGAGAGGTTACAGTTACATAAGGAAGTGAATACTTTTCTGGTGCCTCACAGAGGCAGGCAATATTACTATTGTAGACTCTGATTCAGCATTGAGGGCTTTTGTGGCTCTCAAGGACCCAAAAGCTTTAGAGAATCACTTTATAGGCCTACTTCTCTAAATCTCATGGGACCAAATGTAGTTATGAATCAATAAGTAGGAGTACCATTTTTCTACTTCAGTAACAGTATTCAGTAGTTCTCAAAAATAACGGAGACTCATATAGGGCAATACCAACCCAGTTACATGGTGGGATTGAGATTCATGACAATACTAGAGCTAAGGCCCCTAATTAATTGCAGCAGCTGCTGCCACCTCTGGGTGAAGTACTTTTCTAACAAGGCAATTCTTCTTAAAGATCTGCCTGTTTACTATGTTTTTCCATCCCTTATGTTAGAGAAGACTGTTCTCAGCAAAATCTTAGGATTAAATACATATATTCCTTTCTATTTCTTGATCTGTAAAATAGCTGGAGACAGATTCTCCCTTAAAGTCTTTGGGTTGAATTCAAATGCACCTCTCTTATGCAGTCATCTCCTACAAGTTTAGCTACTGCTATAGAGAATAAAGAGGTTCCTGGAATGAGTGTTTAATCAAGAAGACCATTGGACTTTGCCTCTTGGAAACACAGCTCATGCTTTAGTGAATCATTCAATATGTAGGCAAATGGTTCATTATTTGGGTTCCTTAAAGGAAGTAAAAATTGGCAACTCATTAAAAGTGTTCTTAGGTACAATAAACAGACAACAAAGTACTTCTGGCATATTTCATGGTTCAGACATCAAAAGAAAAGGTCATAAAATATACTTGCAGTAAATTCAAGTCTCTTTTTTAATGGCAAGGCTGGTATCTATTAGTTACCTCATAAGTGGAGGGGGAAAACATGTTACTGGCTCTTTAATCATATCTATATGAGAAAACAAATGACTAAATATTCACTAATAAAATATGTATGTATTTTTCTGTTTACTATTCTGCATACTAAAGTGAGAAGGATGTTGAACACTTAAGATGTTCATCCTTGTTCCTAAAAATATGTACAATCTGTTGTATGTATCAAGAGCTTTGCTAATCATCTATAAGTGGTAGGTAGCAGAAGTAATTTAGTTCTTTGTTTTACAATTATGGCTCTTCTTAACCTATTTCATTCCAGAAAATGAACCTTTAATGATAAAAATGAAAAAATTGAGTTTTTGTTCTAAACATAGAAATTGAGTAGAAATTTTCTGGAGGTTGTGAATATGCCTATTACACTTAAGAAGCTTAATTTCATTCTTCATGCCAGATTGTCAATGGGGTAAGGTACAGAGCCAAAGCAAAAGGGAGGAAGTCAATGTGGATGTACCTGGAATCCTTTGTCTACCAGGCTGTATCTTCTCCTTGTAGCCAGACAGCTCTGGTAATGTGTTCTTTATATTCTATGACACAGTGGGGTAAAAATGGGAATTAATTACCCAGTGATCCCAAGGCAGTTCATTAAGTATAAACTGGCAGCCTTATTGCTGTATTCTTAGATGGCAGAGAGTCAAGTAGTTGCACATCAAAATGTGATCTTTTTCTCTTGCTTTTTGCTTGGCACAAGACCTTTATCTGTCATCATTTCATGTCCTCAAAGGCCTGAGTGAAGCTGCCATCCTTGGGCAACAAAAGATGCCATGCAAAGCAGCTCAATTCTGGCATTGTTGCAACAGATGCTGTTTTATGTTTTGCCAAAGAAGGGTCCCTTTTATTTCTGTCATGAATACCATCTTTCTTCCAGTTTCTAAATGTTTTCCAGCATTAAACCCAATCCTTATCTATACTCTTTGGATGATAGCTTGTCTCATTGCCTTGGGAATCAGCAGATCCTTCACCATGAAAATATGGATTTGCACAGGAATGGAAACTCTGTGAGTCTTCATTTTACAGCTCCCATTTATTTCTTAGGTGAGGATCACACTCCAAAACCAAAGTTGCTGAACCAAGTTATTCTACGTGTAGGAAAAAACTGTTGTGTCCCCAAAGCACAATTTCACATTGCAAAGAGTCTCTGACTTATGGCAATAGAAAGATTAGAAAAAAGGTGCAGTGGTTGAGGAAAGAATTTTTTTTACATTGCATTCGTATATTTTCTTACTGAGACAGAATAAATGGGTCTAGTGAAGGTCCGAATGAATGTCGTTCACAGGAATCGCAATTCTCCAACAAGGCCATAAAATTATATCTTCCCAAAAGTCTATACAAAGGTAGCTTCTTAACAGCTAAGATTTGTTCCAGAAACAGCTTCTAGTATCTTCCACAACTGTATAGTGCTGGTTCAGAGGGAGCAACATCTGGAGCAGGATTCTGAACTACACTGGGTGTTTGTTCCAGTGAATCGTAAAGGGTCATGTCTTTTTCTTTCCCCCAGTTGAAAGATCTGAATGCATTCCTCTAAGCAGCTGATGGTGCACAGTAGAGGAACATGCTCCTCTCACAGGACAGGTAAAGGGCCGGTCAACAAAAGGAAGGTTTTTTCGTTATTTTCGGCACAGCTCCTAGTTTGGTCCATTTGTTCTATCACCACCATCATTTCCTACGTCTTTTTGTTTTGTTTCATTCTCTAACTGCTAAAGCCACTGTCCTAGCGATATCAAGTAGATATAAGGGATTGAGCATTACTTATTCAAAGAAGCTCATGGAAAGTGTGAAAGTTCTGTTAGAAGACAAGCATTAGATGGTTGTTGATTCAAGGAACAAAGTATTATATAGAAGGTTACTGCCCTATCAAAGTCATTGTCCCTTTTCCTATCATTTGTGGAAGTTATGAACATAGCTACCACCTATACTCCTTCACAGAGCAGGAATCTATGGAGAAAGCAAGGCACCACCCTCATGTGCATAGGGTGGATGTGCTTTCTAACCATGTTTGGTTACTATTTTTGATCAATGGCCTAGAAATAACCATCTGGGTAATCAAATTTCCGCATTAACATGCATTGCTGGAAAAATCCACAGGCAGCTGGCTGAGTAGTATTTAAACTGGTTGCTGAGCTACAAGTAGACCCTGACAGGCAGCAGTTAAGGGACACTCATCCATTCTACCCATGTCAACAGTAATGATACTGTAATTCTTTCCAAAATACAGTGTTCTTGCTAAGTTTTGACAGGCAGGCAACTATTCCAACAGGGTGTGGTATTGGATATACATAGAAAAGACATTTCTATACATATATGCATATGCATGCATTTTTATAGTTGTACAGGTTGATGGGAGAATTCATTAGAGTCAGTCATCCATATTTATCAAGTGTGCACATGAAAGAAGCTACTGTATTGTCATGAAAATAGTATAAGAACATTAAGTCTACAGGAGATGATACATGTACTTTTTCAGAAACTCCTATTGTGTTTCATTCAAATGATTACTAGGAACAAGACAATAGGTAACATCATTTCTAGGTATCTATTTGTAGCATTCTAACATTCCAACAAGAAAATAAAGATACTACTGATATGGCTTTCATTACTGGTCACAAGGTTAAGTGTCCAAGTCAGGTTTCTGACATTTAAAAAATGTGATTCTGTGGAAATATATGCACTCCTTTAGCACCAGTATGTTCTCCTATGAAATGGAAATATTGGTCATTCTCATAGGATTCAATATAGTAAAACATACATAGTGTTTTTCAGAAATTGTGATGGGGAATAATTACTACAAAAATATATTGTCTAGTATGGGAGTAGTAAAAGCTGGGAGAAGTGAGTTACTACAATGGAATAATTGTTATTGCACTGAATATTTTGTTTAAAGACTGTTGAGTAAAGGGTATTTTCCTGTCCTAGAGACATTGAAATTGTACATTTCTTCATTTAAAATCAGGAGGAGGTATCTGTATTCAGCAATGACTTTCTATTGGTCTTAGTTTTCATTTTATATGATACACTTTTGGTAAAATAAACATATGCATTTATTGAACCTGTTTATTAGCAATGAAGTGTGTGTGTGTGTGTGTGTGTGTGTGTGTGTGTGTGTGTGTGATACTTTAGTATTTTTTTGTTTACAGGAAAGAGGTTGTACAAGGAAGAGGGGCTTTGGAATGGATGCTAGGAGACTCAGATTCAATGCCATTGTGGAAAAGTTGCTTAATCTTTCTGCCTTTGGATTCCTTCTTTTCACAGTTAGGGATTTGGCTTTTAATGTGTCGCAACTTCAACAGTGTCTTGAATTATTTGGCTCTGTCAAAAATGGTTTCATGAATAACAATCTAGGGAAATTACCATGAACTCCATTCTTGTCGAGTTCAATGTTTCTCAAATTAGAATTAGAAATCTCCAGAGTCCGACAATGTCAGTTCCATCCTAGTTTAGGATTTTTCTGTTCAGAAGTCCTGCCTTTTCTCAGAGTAAAAGTCCAATAGGCACTCACAGGGAATGAGTCACGAACTATGCTTTATACTAGAAGAATCAAGACTGGAAATTCATTTCCCTCATGAAGAAAACATAATATCTGCTTTGTTATCACTGCTAGGTAAGCACTTAAAAAATGAGAACACTCTCAGGTTTCTTTGGAGATAAGTTTTAAAGGATGTCAAGGAAATGATCTGGAATATGATTAAAAAGATAATGAATGCTACTAGGCAAAGGAAAATATCATGAAGATCCAAACCTGTGAGAAAAATGCCATCTAGAGAGAGAATATGCAGTAAATGAAAATAACTTATAGGGACTTGTTCATCATCTATATCTTATATATATTTTAATGCAAATATATAATGGATGTGGGCTGTTGTATATAAAGGATTTGTATCTGACAGCATATGCATAATGTTTCTGATTATGATAATTTTGAAGATGTAATGCACACGAATACATGTGCGTATGTGTGTGTATATATAAACATGTACATAGACTGTTTTGAAATATTTTACACATTTTCTTTTGTGGGACTTCATTCTTTTTTCTCTTTGAACTCATAAATGCTTGGCACTGAATAAAAATAAAGCTTTGGGGAAAAAGTCACTTAATTACTGTACAAATAAAATTCAACACATTGCTTAAGAGACTAAATTTCAAAATCAATTGATCCAGGTTCAAATATCAACTCTATCATATAGTTGGTGGTAATGCTGGGCAAATTACTTGAACTTTTTTTTCAAGTGTTTTAAAAATCTTCAAATGCAAAAAACAAAGCGTTTAAAATATATTTGGGGAACCTATTCAGTAAATGTTAATGGTTTCTCTGTATTGAGTAAAGTTAGTGAGACAACACAGAGAGGACACATTAGAAAGGTGGTGTGTGGTGGCTTGTTCATAATGAAAGACTATTGACTATGAGGAAGGGTCTTCTATGCTTGTCTTGTGAACATTACATTGGGAATACAGTGGTTGTATTCAGAACATTGCAATAGGTTAGTTAGGGAGAGAACACACTGAAGTTGTCCTTTGATTAAAAGAATGAAAACACTATACATTAGAACACTGATTATGATCATTCACTCTGAATGTACCATCTGAGGAAAGTATATGAATCATTGGGAAATATGATATAGTTTTCCTGAGTTAGAAGTCTGTGTGGGGCATCATCTGGAGGTGTTTGGTAAGATCATGGTTATCTCAGAAGTAAGTGTTGTCCAGTAGAAATCTGCTAACCTCAAATGAAAATTGTCTGGCAATACCATACAATCATAAATTATGTATATATATATACATATGTATGAATGTATTATATATACATATGTATTTATGTATATACATATATATATAATTCTTGTTGGTGGTGGTCTAGGGGCTTGAACTCTGGGCCTACGTGCTATCCCTGAGCACTTCAGCTCAAGACTACCACAGTATCACTTTTGGTTTTCTCGTGGTTGATTGAAGATAAGAGTCTCATGATGGACTTTCATGCCCAGGTTAGCTTTGAACATAGTTCAGATCTCAGTCCCTAAACAACTAGTATTACAGGCATGAGCCACTGGCACTTGGCTTTTAAGTATTTTTTGTGGTATTGAAATTTAAACTGCAAAGTTTTGTGCTTTCTAATCTGGTGCTATACCACTTGAGCTACTCCTCTAGCACTACTTTTGTTTAGTTATTTTGAAAATAGAATCTAGTGAATTTTTGTGCCTGGGCTGGCTACAAGACAGGGTCCTCCACTCTCAGTCTTGGTGAGAAAGGTGAACCATCAGCTCCTAGCTACTCATTAAAAATTAATCTTGGGGTATACTTTCTATTTGGTATATCACCAATCCATTGATTCAAGGGATTCATAGCTCTAAGTGAGCTGGGGTACCATATAGCACATTGCAAAACATGCTTAAGGGAGAGACTTCTGTTTCTGTAGTAGTTAATAGTGAGAGTTTCTGAGTACTAGGTTAGGTAATGAGAATTTAGTGGTAAATAACATAGACACAGGTCCTTTGGTTGAATGTATGAGTTAGTCCAGAATAGAGTTTTTATTGGCTTTAACATTCTATCTATGCAAGTTAACTACAGGCCCAGCATCTGGGCAAATTATGACCACATCCTCTCAGCAATGATGGCATACAGGAAGCATTTCTACCCTTCTTTGAACTGCACCAAATACATCACAAGTGTGGACTGTACAGAAGAGAATATGATCATTTGCAAGAAATATAAAGAAAATGGGCTTCAATGTGCTGTCATGGAGAAAGGTGATACATGAGGACTTGGTTGGTTAAAAGATCATGCAAGTCCCTGCAGTAAATGACATCCAGGCTAAGACATGAACAATGAGCAGAAGGAAAACCCCATGGGAAACGTATTTCAAGCAGGGCAAACCATGTGTAAGAGAAGAAGGGCAGCAGGGTGTAAGGTGAAGAAATCTGGGAGCTCTTCTGCAAGAAGGATTTGGAGAGCCAAAAACAGGCAAAGCCCCATCTAATAATAACTTTAGTGGTAGAAGGCAGGAGTCTAAAATCAGTCTGAAATGCAGAATGAACACCAGGAATAAATTTTGCCATAAAAGGCAACGGGTGAGAGAAAATATACTGTGCAAAGGGGGCCAATGATACGTCAAATGCGGCAGGCAAGTCACAGCTGAAAAGACTGAAATGCAGCCATGGATCCTTTTACTACAGGCAGCCTTGGAGACACTGGTCAGCATAGTTACAAGGGAAGGGGAAGGCACTTGGCTGTAGAGGCTAGGGAATCAAAGAGCACAGAGCAGAGAAGGTATTATAAAGGAATCTAGCTGGCTGGGGAGTTGATACAGAGAATTTTAGCAAAGAAAAAAGTAAAACGTTGTGGAGGGATATTTTCCTTTTAATTTTGATTTTTATTTTCTAGCATGGGACATCAGTATATCTCTACTGCCTATTCCCATTTCTCTCATGCTATCCCATCAACATGGTGAGATAATCTATGGGAAATAAATAGTTGTGGTACTGAATAAAAATGGGGCACACAAGGCTGGGTGACAATGGCTCATGCCTGTAACCCTAGGTACTCATGAGGCTGAGATATGAGGATCCTGGTTCACCATGCAAAAATGGCCCCTGAAGTCCAATTAACCAGTTAACAACAGGAAGTGGTGCTATGACTCAGGGGGTAGAGTGCTATCCTTGAACACAAAGAAGCTCAGGGCTTAGGCTTGGAGCTCAAGCCCAAAAATGTTTTTAAGAAGGGGGTACGGGGGGGCACAAAATTAGTAAGGAGTTATTGGATTCTGTTAACTTGGTGCACAATTTGAGGCATTCAAGGGAATGGGTGTTGAGTTGAGACATATAGGCTCAAATATCAAAAGGACCATGACAGCTTCAAGTCTTTTCTTTATCTTATTTGTTTTGTTTGTTTGTTGTACATTAGTTACTTTTCAGGTATAAATTTTGCATGTTTACTGGAGGCTGGTTTTGGCTACAGGCCTCTTACTCATGTTACCTGGTAATACAGAGTGCCTCCATGCTAAGTGATGTTTTTCCTGGCCTGGCCTTGAACTACAATCCTCCTCATTTCTGTATTCAGTAAAATGGTGATTTAAGACATGTGCCACTGTATCTGGTCTGTACTTCATTTTTAGGTGGATTTTTTTCACCATTTGTTCATTATCCTTTCATGAGTGCCTGAGGAAACTAAGACCTATTCTGAATCTTTCTTTTTTAAATTTGATTTCATTGTCAAGGTGATTACAGAGGGGTTACAGTTACATACATAAGGTAATGAGTTGAACATTATTACCCACTCCCTCATTTTTTTCCACTTTTGCTCCCCACATCCACCCCAGTTGTCAAATTCACTTGTGACATTTTGTCTTGTGAGTATTGTTGCTACATTGGTTCAACCTTTGCCCTGTGTCTCACTGTTTTGTTTTACCCTGCCCCCATCTGTTTTTTTTTTAACTCATGCATTTCCAAATGATTATAACAGGAGAGTCATAGGGAGGTGGTTTCTCCCCCCCACCCCCACCCCATGTAGGCTTGGCTTGCTAACATGTCAGGGTGGAATGGCTTCTTCTCTGAATCTTTACCTCACCATTTCCATTTAGTTCAGAGAATATTGATTAGAGGGCCAGAGGTAATTGGCTCTTTGCCATGTGTTACATAAAATATGGAGAAGGTATCATTGCCACTATGCAGAGATCTGCATTCCCAAGAATCTCATCAGAGCATAAGAGCCCTTCCAGATAATTAGTAATTGGTTCTCACAACACCCCTGAGAAGTACCTGGGTATGTAGCAAAGTTATGCAGGGTGTAAATGAGGCATGCTAGAGTGCAAGACAATTTCCTTCTCAGTGATGGGGACAATTATAGTGATCCTCCTTACAGGGGTGTCAATTATTCACAACAGAAAAGCCCTGGGAATTACAATCCACAGTAGAATGAGAATACACAGCATACTTGTATTATCCTTAATTGGCATTTTTCTTTTTCCCTGACCTGCTACCTGCAAATCATACCTTGATGACACCCCTGGGTTTACCTTTGATCCTGGTTATTGACATGATGCTTACTTCCCTGCATCAATGATCTGCCTAGCTCACGCTGGAGGATAGCAAACCTACCCAGTGCTGATGAACCTATGACAAGCAACCTCAATGGAATTCTCACAGGCCTTCCCAGAATTCCCTATAAACATAATTAATCAACACAGAATGCACAATAAGCAACAAAAAAGCAGAAAGCAAAGAACAAAAGGGAAGATAATGGATTGATGTATGTTTGATCCAAATCACATAAATATCTGAATGGTGTATCATATCCTGCTATGATTTAATCACTTTTAGATCTGTTCTTTGGGCTTTTAATACTCTCTCTCTCTCTCTCTCTCTCTCTCTCTCTCTCTCTCTCTCTCTCTTTCTCTCTTTCTCTCTCTCATTACCCCTATATCTTACTTCCATCTTTTTATGTATCAGTGTCCTATCTCTGTGATGAACTGAATTTTAAGCTTCAGGCAATAGCTATACCTTGCATAGCTATTTATTCAATTAAATATAAGACAGAATCCAAGAAAAAAATCTCCTTTCTTTTCCCTAACTCCCTAACCCGGGGAATCCCTTTCCATTTCATTATTAGCCTGATCACAATTCAGTTCTTTCAGGTTTCTTTGTTTCAGTGTCTCTTCTTTATTCAACTGTTCATTTCATGCAACAGCTATGATCATCATTGTCTTTGCACAGCTAAGGAAATTGTTTTCTGAGGAAATACTTACAGGAGTAGCTCCAATAAAGTAAGTGTAAATCACTAAAAGAACTTTTCTGTTTCCAACTAGCTACAACCAAATTCTGGTGCAGGAATGTGTAGAGAGCAAAAAAAGAGCAAACTGAAGGGTCCTATAATGGGAGTTGGTGAACTATTCACAGAAATGCCTTTTCAAATACAATTCTTAAGGATCTATGGCTCTTCCTCAGAAAGGCTCTAATAATATTTTTCTCCCAATATGTGTACACATATAGACCTAAGCGCCTCAAAAAAGGAAGGAGGATTGCTGACACTATTACCTCTATAATTTCCAGATGTGATGAATTGGCTGGAAGAGATAATCTCTTATATAGAAAAAGGGTCAGAAATAGATAAATTAGAGCTGATAAGTATGGAGACAATTGCACAGACTCTTCAAGCCTCCATGGTTTTCATTAGTCAAACTCTTGCCACATGATCATAAACCTGACCCCTGGTTGATTTCTTGCATAAAGAAGAAATTGGTTCAATGACCAAGATGGAAGTTGTTACATTTGCCTTAGAAAAAAATAAGGAATGAGCTCACTCATTTTAACTCTAAATCTGCATTGAATAAAAACACCCTGGAAATAGAGAGCAAGTTATAAATATAGCAAGAAATGATTTCCAGGCCTCTCTTTCCAAGCAGAAAGCATTAAAGGCCGGTGAAAATCATCCATTGTTGAGCTAAACAAAGATGCTCCATCTCTCATCCTTTCCTATTAAGTGAGAAAATAGAGTTTGTCAACCAAAGAAATCAACAATAACCTTCCTCAGCAAGCTTAAGGAAAAATTTCAGCAGCTCAGATCATTGATATCAAACAAGAGGAAAATTTAAGAGGAAATCTGAGAGCTTACATTTGTGTGTGTGGATATACCCAGCATGCAATTGGAGAAACCAGCCCCAGAATAAGCTTGTTAAAGCCAGTTTTAAAATGCCTTATAATCACACTATTAGGAAGCAACTCATTATGAGATAGAACTTTGCTTTGGGGTCATTAGTATAAGCAAATATAATCATTTTATAGATTTATGTTTCCTTGATCTTTTGTATAATACTTTAAAGACATGGTGTTTGTAGGAAATATGAGCACATAGAAAGCAAAAAATACATTAACTCATACAATGGGAATGTGTAAAACATAAATTTAAAATAATAAGCACCAAGCTACAATATATTTTTGTGCCTGAATTATCCAATTTAGGTATTTACATATATTAAACTTACTGTCATTCCCCCATATCACTTTTGTGCTGTATAAATCTGGTGAGAAAGAGACCCAAGGCATTAATAAATTATACATTTATTTGCAAGATTTATCTAGTATATAGTCTCTAGATAGCTAGTAGCATTGCGTCTGGGCATACTGCAGTTGCAATATTTCACAGTGGACCCTTGGAAACAAGCAAGTCAGGAGGGGATTATTTTTGTTTCTTTTTTGTGGTGTTATGGCTATGTAGAGACAATATAACACAGTTGTAACTTAATGAATTTCAATTAAGAAATAAAAGATTAAGGAATATCCTGGTTCAAATTTTTCTCACATATTCTGAAGAATGACAGTGCAAACATAATATTAATATTACATATAATGGGTCATTAAGACACTCTCCTCAGCTAGAATTTGTTCTGATCACGTTTCTAGGCAGGTTTATAGTTAGGTAATAAAATGATTATAGGCCTCAACACAGCAGCAGTACAAAAGTGCAGATTTATTTTTGGTTTATTTATATATATTAGATACATATATAATATATCATACATAGTTTGAAACCTTATAGGGTCTCATCCTTGTCCCTATATGAAATTCTGTTTGTCTTGGTTGCCTGTGTTTACCAATTCTCTGAAAGGCATTTCAATAAACACTTTGAACATTTATTTCCAATACTCTGGTCCCAATGTTGCACTCCTGGAGAATCTTAAAAATGTTGAAACCCAAGGAAATAGAAAAGGTGGCTAATATCACAGAAACAGATTTTAATGGGAGGGCCCTCCAGAAAAAGCTTATTGCTGGTTGGTCGGTATCAAATGAAGATTATCTGGGGATAAAACTAGCTCTAATACCTAAGGCCTGTTGTGGGACTGTGTGCTGAGACACAGTGTGGCTGGATGGACAGAGCTCCCTTTGTGGTCAGGGGCCCATAGCTTACCTAAGTCATTCCTTTAAAATAGTGGAAACAGGAATTTAGTTTTGTTTTTCTCCAAGGAAATGGGATGTTTTAATGAGATGTTCATTGCTGTGAAAGAATACTGGAGGGAGAGCAATTTAAGGGAGGAATCATTTATTCTGGTCCATAGTTTTATAGTTTCTTAGTTCCTAATTGTTCAATCCCATGGCCTTGGGAATGAGAGGAGGCTATACATCATGAGAGATAATGTGTGTCAAGGCAAAGGAGGTCATTGCATAATGGCTGAGAAGCAGAAAAGATGAGTTCAGGTACACGACACAGCCTTCAAAGGCATGCCTTGGCTGACCCACTTCCTCTCAACAGACCCCAACTCCTAATA
The DNA here is from genome assembly GCF_031878675.1 of Megascapheus bottae. Taxonomy (NCBI): domain Eukaryota; kingdom Metazoa; phylum Chordata; class Mammalia; order Rodentia; family Geomyidae; genus Megascapheus; species Megascapheus bottae. The sequence continues at coordinate 19,126,825 of NC_143530.1, read as the reverse complement.
GCCCATTCAGTTATAAACTCATCAATACAGCAATCCATTAATTTCCTGATGCTTGATTCACTTCTTCTTTTTTTTTTTTTTTGCCAGTCATGGGCTTGAGCTCAGGGCCTGAGCACTGTCCTTGGACTTTCTCAAGGTTAGAGCTCTACCACTTGAGCCTCCGCACCATTTCTGGCTTTTTTCTATGTATGTGGTACCGAGGAATTGAACCCGAGTCTTCATGCATGCTAAGCAAGCACTCTACCAAGGGGCCAAACTCCTGGCCCCTTGACTCACTTCTTAGTAGAACCACCAGCTGGGAACCAAGCCTCCAACCCCAGCCTTTTTTGGAGGCGGTCCATATCCAAACCATAACCCAAGGGAAGAAATCCCTTCTGCTAAGAATAGAGAATTCCCTTGCACAGGTGTTTCCTGCAGAGACAAACACCACGTGCATGGATCCACTAAGCTTTGGTACCATGTTAGAGGGAGCTGGAGGTTTTGGTTTTAGTTTTATCCTCAAAGAATAACTGAGACTACTTGAGTCCCTCTGCACCAGATGACCTCACAGCCTTTCCATTCATACCTCTGTGGGCATGACTCTTAGAAACTGCCAACACCTTGGAAAGACTTCAAACCATGGCTTTTCAACAAGGGCCTGAGTTTACATGGCGTCTTTGTGACAGCAGCCAAGTGATCTGGCCTGGGATTTTATATTCCATGGCTGAATTCATTCCATTGATAAAGTTTAACCCATTCCAAATTGCCCGTTTATGTACCCTGTGCATTCCACAGAGTGTCCACAAAGTCTTTGTTTCTTTGTACATTTATACAACAAAAAGCTAAATCTGAAGACTTTGTTCCAGGAGTACGCCTCATCCCGCCTCCTTCATTCGGATGTAGCCTTGCTCTGAAGCACAGAGCACCTGGAGCCCCCTTCTGACCTATATGTTTGCATTTGGGGAAATTCACAATTTGCGGAAGAGTATTTGACACGTCTTTAAAGACCAATGTTAGTGGAGACTAGGTTTTAGTATGAGGTAGACTGAGAGAGATATAGAACAGAAAACATTTCTAGTTTTAATTTTTAAAAATCTTCCCTTTGTTCTATTTTCTCTGGTTCATGGGATTTGTTTATCCAACTTGGTTGAATTTGGACTTTCAGCTATAAGTCAGATGATAAATTTCTGAGGATTTGATGATTAATGACACAATTGTCTTTCAATAGCGTTTGATTCCCAAAGGATAGACACAATGAAACAGAGAGTACCCTACACACTCTACACAATGGCATCTCAATGGGCTCTCAGCAGTGGAAGAGACTCTCTTTGTGAAATGTTATTTCAAGTTATGTTTGAAGGGAAAAATATAGTTGATTGCAAGGTGAAGAGAAAAGGAGAAAACAAATGTCTATTAAAGTAGTCTATAAATGTTTGTATAAACATCTAGAGATAAGCTGGCATTATGTATCAGATTTCAAATCACTTTGATATAGCATTGGAATAGCAATGTGAATATTGGAGAGACAGAAGAGAACATGAACAGTAATAGTGGTCAAAGCCTTCTAGAACCATATTAATCTTGATCTTTAGGCTTAAGCAGATAATGAATTTTTGTTGTTTAAGATTAAGAAGGGATCAAATTTGTGTCTTAAATATGAATATGAATGAGGGCTATGTCATGGATTCCACTTTAAGAGATATCAGATATGTATCACTTTTCACCCCAAAGTATCTAAACTTTCTAGATCATGTCCTGCAAGGTGATTTATGTTTGATTCCAGCAGAAAAATGAAAGTTATTTAAGCTGGTTCAAGTTGGTAGATGTTCATGGGACTGGCTCAAATGAGTGATTTTGTTACAGTCCAAATGTAACAAAATAGAACTTTACACTCTAAAACCATAAGCACAATTGCAATTAAATTGGACCTGTTAGAGTAGTGAGAGTAGTTATTTCATTAAAAAATGGATGTAGCCACTAATTAAAATGATGGGTTGTAGCATTTATTTAAAAGAACTCAATTTGAAAAGAAAATGCAATAACTCACTCAGGAAAAACACATTAAGTTCTACATTAAATATTTAATTCTCTTAAATAACTTCAAAATAAAATAGGGCAATTGGACTATTTTGAAAGGTGTCTCAGAATGGTTATCATGATTGGATATTAATGGTGATGAAAACTGTGGATGCCTATATTCATTTATTTGACTTGTGATTATAATATTTTACTTCTAAAAACCTCATATTTATTAGATATGCTAGTGTTAAAACTAATTTATGAAAATGGATTTGCATCTAGATAAAATTAAAACAATTAAAAATAAGCAGCTTTCAAGGGAAAATGGTTTAATTATTGCTGTTGTTATTGTTTTGAAAGGATTGAGGTTTTTATTAAGTTTTTCAAGCCCCCATTTCTGTAATTTATTGATGGTATTGGCAATGATGATATTTTATTAACTAAACAATAAAACACTCATGTGCTCAGTACTTGTAGATGTTGCATGTATTTTCTCCTTTTTTCTTTCCCTTTTGCCTCTTCTGAGTTAATCTTCATTTGCTATTCATTGTAAGTAATCTTATTTTATTTTCTCATGTAATTTTGTCATTAATTTTGTCAAGATTTCAGAAATCATTTCAAAATCTCTCTTGCTTGTTTTGGATATAGAGTTTTACCCCAAGGGAATTAATTCCCTGACCTCTGCTGACTCTTAATAACTAACACACCCACCCTAACCTACATCTATACAATTATAGTTTATTCATAATCTTTGTAAATTAGTTAGAATTACTTTAAAATATTTGTCCTCTATTTATACTATAATAGTAACTTAGGTTCATTTCCTGGCATTCCTCTTTTTTTTTTTTTTCAGTTAAACTGAGCAGATTCTTCTTGTGTTTCGGGAGACCCACTACAGATAATTCCCCTCCTCCTCCTCCTCCTCCTCCTCCTCCTCCTCCTCCTCCTCCTCCTCCTCCTCCTCCTCCTCCTCCTCCTCCTCCTCCTCCTCCTCCTCCTCTCTCTTCTTCTTCTTCTTCTTCTTCTTCTTCTTCTTCTTCTTCTTCTTCTTCTTCTTCTTCTTCTTCTTCTTCTTCTTCCTGCCTGCTGGCAACTACTATACTACTAGGCCATGGTCCCAGCCCCTCTATTAGCTATGTGGAAGCATATAGTTAAAATGAATACAGTTATAAGAATTTTTCACTTATAAGTAAAGCAATTAGTAACACTAAACAGAATATTTTTATTTTTGTTTTTAATAACAATCATGTTCATCACACTTTTTCTGGTTTGAAACTGTGCTCAGTGCTCTGCAATTTTCGTTTTAGCCTCTATAATAGTAGCAAGATATTAATATATTCATGAAGAGTTGCAGTGAACATAATTACAGTGGCAAAGTGATAAACACATAGCTATTTTGCTTGGTAATATTATGTATTTAACAGTTTATTTGTTCAACAGTTCTAACTTTAATTATATTTTGCCGTTTGGGATTTTTAGACATTCAGCAATCATTGCTCTTCTCTGGCTATTAGTTTAAGGAGATTGCATTCATTATAAAAATAATCCATATTTGTTTGTTTAATATTTTTTCTTAATGCCTTATAAGTGAACCAAGATGTGATAACTTTCTTTGTGGCTGGTGTTATGTGACTTATTTGAATTCTAAGTAAATATATTCCCCTTTCTTCCATGTGGTAGTGAAAGATGCTAAGCAGTCTTTGTGCCCTGGGATTTCTTAGCTATGGCGTAGGGACTATGCCCTGTGCTCTCACAGAAACTTGTTCTCCAAATTCTGGCCGTAGATTGCTTTGAGAATCCCAAATGCACTGGGCACCCAGCTAACAGAAATAACTAGAAGAAATAGCAATACATATTGAAATAGAAATGCCAATGAAAATGGAAAGAAGCAAAGAGGGAAAGAGGAAACGAAGGAATCAGGAAAATGAAGGGAAAGGAAAGGAGAGAGGGGAAGGGAAGGAGGATAGAAGGAAGGCAAGGAAAGAGAGCAGGTAGGAGGAAGGAAGGAGGGAAGAAAGGAAGGAGAAGGATGAGAGGGAGGAAGGGAGGAACGAAGGAAGGAAGGAAGGAAGGAAGGAAGGAAGGAAGGAAGGAAGGAAGGAAGGAAGGAAGGAAGGACCAAGTGATGCACGGAAGCTGATGAACAACAGCCATGCTAACAGCCACGCTCACACGATCATGCTCAAATACACATACCGTTTTCTCTATTGTAGAGGGAATATTTCATAAACCCCACAGAGGTGAATTTGTATGCATGGTTGTTCATAGTACATCACTGAAGGTTCTGGAGAATGTACTGATTGAGCTTTTTCAACTTGACTATTATATGAGGTTCTCATTTCAGTTCTTATGCAGAATGGAGTTAAAATGTCAATTCCAGAAGCCTTTTTCCTGCTTCTCATCCCACATTGCTTATTTAAAAATCCACAACTGCAGCCCTCTTTCAGCTTAGCTACTTTTATTTCTTCAGTAAATTCTTTAGATAAAAGCCGAATTTCTTTTTCTTTTTTTCAGATCTGGCCTAAACATGCATTTTATTTGGCTTATTTAGTGTTGTTGTTGGAGATAAAACTTACAAGCAGTGAAGTGCACAGCTGTTCTATGTTCCACTTGATGAATTGTACATATGTGTATACCCATGTAATGATCGCTCAGACCAAGAAGTGAAGTCTATTTCTAACTCCCTTCAGCCACTTCCCCAAATCTCACACCCAGACACTCCCTCATTACACAAGGCAACTTCTGTGGAGTTTGGTTGTGCTTTATCAAAGTTGGAAAATATTAAGATTGTAAGTGTCACAATACAACTCTTTTTCCCTGACAAAAGGAACTACGAAAATACATTATTTTTGTAGAAGAGACATGTTTTTTCCTATTCCTGCATTAAACCAACAGGCATTGTCATACATAAAATGCCTTAGATGCTAGAAATAAGGGGAACACAAAACAACACCCCACAGATCTGTTCTGAAGGAGCCTGTAGTGATAGTCTCTTGGAGGCTATTTTAACCTGTGCTTCCGTGTGTGCGCGAGGGTGTATTACAACTTTAAATTTTTATTCTTTACGTGTAAAACTTAATTCCAGGTCAGATGATGTGTTCATCATCACTCCTTCCCACTCTAGTATGAGGTTAACAACAGCCAATAAAAAGTCAGGTCAGCCAACCTATTTGAACTAGATGGAATTTTCGCTGGCTTTCTATTGTACCCTACTCTCTTGTTACGGGAAGAACCCTGGGATGCCTGTTCTTTCAGACTTGATGCTTCCTTTGATTACCTGTTTAGTTCTTGGTAAAACCTTTTCCTTCTGTACCATGATTCATTCCTTCTTGGTACAAGTACTGATGTCCATAAACCATATATTCTCTGAAACTGTAGCACTTTTATTCTTTTTCTCTTTCTTAGTGTCTTTCTTTCTTTCATACTTTCTCTTCCTTTTTAATACTAGGGGTTTGAACTACGGGCTTTGTTCTTTCTAGTCAGGTTCTCTACTACCTGGCTCCTCTCCCCCCACCACGCCAATTTTGATTAGTATCAATTAGTTGTAAAAGAGGGCATCATTTCAACATGTCTATATATGCATACAATGCACCTTGATTTGACTCACTCTTGGCTGCTCTCCCTATCCTTTATTCCCCTTTCCCAAACCAATCCCAGCAAGCTCCATTGTTCCCACTTTCACATCCGTAATAGACCAGTTTTATTTTTAACAATATTCACCGTCTCTGTTCACCTTTTCCCTCCCACTAATCACAAAAAAATAAAATTATACACTTTTAGGAAATGAGTAGAAATGAATAGATCATCATGCTATTAGGAAATAAGCTAGCTTCAGAAGGATAAAGATCATGTTTTTTATGTGTGAATGTGAGCTCTAAAACACAAAACGTGTAAACACAGCAGGCCATATAAAGCATATATGCACAGATGTAGATATGATATATTCGCAATTATGGGACTGTTTGAGGGAAACTAGAAACACTGGGGAGAAGAAAAGAGAATGATAACGGGTAAGCAATAGTAAAGTACATTGTATCTAAGAATAAAGATAACAAAATAAAATTCTCCAAAAGCTGTGGAATAATTGGGGTTACTGAGAAAACTGAGGTAGAATGAGGAATTCACTATGATTAAAATATTATATATACATGTATGGAATACCAGGATGAAACCACTTTAAATAATTGTCATGCCTTTAAAAATGAATAACAAGAAGGTAAAGTAAATTAATTTTGAGATAGGATATCACTTTCTCAGGATTTTCCTGTTGAGTTTTCCTCTGGTTTCTGGGATAAGAAGCATGCCTCAACACACACATCTTTTCTTTTGGAGATGGAATCTCTCAATCTTTTCTTACTCAGGCTGGCCTGAAGACTCCTCACTTCTCATATGGGTCACATTTTGCAGTTACTTAAACCATAACAGTTCTGATAGCAGTCTTAGATCCAAATAAACAAATATCTACACTTAATCAATATTTAACTTCTTTACTTCTAACAGAAAATAGAATATTTTTTTCCTGGTAAATGTTCCTTCTCAGAGAATGTCGTAGTCATTCTCTGAGAGAATTTCTTTCTGCCATAACAGGGAAGTGTGTGTGTGTGTGTGTGTGTGTGTGTGTGTGTGTGTGTGTGTGTGTTTTCTGGTGGCACTGTCCCTGAGCTCTTCAGCTCAAGGCTACCGCTCTACCCTTGAGCCAAGCCCCACTTCCCGTTTTCTAGAGGTTAATTGGAGATATGAGTCTCAGGTCCTTTTGTGCTGATGCTGGCTTTGAACCTTGATCCTCAGATCTCAGCCTCCTGAGTAATTAGGATTGCGGGCAGGAGCCATTGCATCCCGCTCAATTGTTTGTTTTTGTTACATAAGTTTACTTCAGATCTTTGAAGGAGAGTGCTTAGCAGTGGAACTCTTGATACAAAGGTTGATTGTTGGGGTCGGGAGTTTGGCCTAGTGGTAGAGTGCTTGCCTAGCATGCACGAAGACCAGGGTTCGATTTCTCGGTACCACATAAATAGAAAAAAGCCAGAAGTGATGCTGAAGTTCAAGTGGTAGAGCTCTAGCCTTGAGAAAGTCCAAGGACAGTGCTCAGGCCCTGAGCTTAAGCCCAGGACTGGCAAAACAACAACAACAAAAAAAAAACCAAAGGTTGATTGTTAATGTGGCCAACAGCCACCATGAACTGAAACACAAACACTCCAGGACTCTTATACTCATATTTTTCCCTACTTTTTTATACACAAAGTATTTTCAAAATATTTAATCAGAGAGAGGAACTCACTATGACTTGCCACATATTCTCCCTTTCATATTTTGATTTGGGAGGGAGTATGAATGGTAAAGCAATCACTATGAGACATAAATTATATGTAAGGTGAAAAAAATCCAGTACAGAACTCACACACACATATATGTACCTGTATATCTACATCTATAAGTTTATAATATACTTAATATGTGCAGATATGCATAAATTATAATATATGCATATATAAATACATGGGTACACATTGTGTAAATGTAATGTTCACATTATACACACATTATTTAATTATGTGTGCATAGATGTATATAAATACATAATCTATGCACATTAATATATACATATATAAGTATATACACAGGAATGTAATATAAATATTTTATGCAGATATTTGTACTATTATAATATAATGTGACACCTGATTATTTTATATTTATTATATATTCCTAAATTCATATAAATATGTAGATATATAATATATTTACATATTTATATTATATTTATATTATGTTTATGTTACTATACTTATATTGGTTGGTATAAATATACATGTATTAATTTGCAATATATTATATATGTGTTATATATTAAATTATATCATGAATATACATATACACCTCTATGAAAAAGGGATTTGTATATATACACACTGATATAAAAAATGTGTTGTGTTAGAGAAAATAAGCTCCCTAACATGTTTTATCTACCATAAATTTGTTGCTATCCTTCTTGTTTGTGTTCCAGTTTGGTTCTGTTTTGTGATGATTTTTTTTTCCCAGTCCTGGGCTTGAACTCAGGGCCTGAGCACTGTCCTTGGACTTTCTCAAGGGTAGAGCTCTGCTACTTGAACCTCAGCACCACTTCCGGCTTTTTTCTATATATGTGGGACCGAGGAATTGAACCCAGGTCTTCGTGCATGCTAGGCAAGCATTCTACCACTAGTCCAAACTCCTGGTGTGATGATTTGAAAATAACATATTATTTATTTATAGAATAGAGGAAATTGATGCTGAGCCAGTGCTTATACAAGGAGACTGTACCAATGAAATCATGCAGAAGTAATTATTATAGCAATATTTGAATATTTTTCTATTCTTGTTCTTTCTCAAAATTCTGTATAGATTTATCTTAAACTTTTTGACACTGTAGTTAGTCCTACACTGCTTGATAGTTGCCCTGCTTTGATCATTGTGCTTTTGCACATTTTTCCCCATTGCAATGCATTCATGATGTGTGGGGTATGCCTTTGAGTATCTAAAAAAATACCACACGAGTGTGGTATTACAAAGATACCTTCACCAAGGAACAAAATAGAAAGCCAAGAAAAAAATAATCTATGCTTTTATGGTCAGTTGAGTATTCTCAAAGGTGCCAAGAGCATACAATAGAGAAAAATGAGTCTGTTTCATAAATGATGTGGGGAAATGAGATGTCCACAGGGTAAAGAATAGATGCTTACCTGCTACCTTGAATAAAAAATAGAATGAAATAGATTAATTACTTAAAATTGTACTCAGAAACTGTATAAGTATTGGAAAGAAATTTAGGACACATATTCCTTTTCATTGGTTTGTTAAAAAAAAAAGACTTCTTGGATATGATCTTCATTGCATTGGCAACAAAAGCAAAAATTAACTAGGGCTGCCTCACATTAAAAGTCCTCTGCATAACTACAGTGTTAGTAAATAGAATGAGAAAAGGCTTGATAAATGGAAGGAAGTATTTGAAAACCCTATATTAGAATAACATCTAAATATGTAAAAACTCTAAAGGCAAGGAATCCAGCCACCACCACCAACAACAAAAGCAAACCCAGTAAACACAATTTTTATAAAAATATGAAAATAAGCAATAAAAAATAGAACAAAGATTTAGAATTGCTTCTCAAAAGAAGAACTGCTTCTGGCCCACAAGTATCTGAAATGCTCAGTTATCACTGATCATCAGGAAATGTAAATTAAAACCTCACATCTGTTAAAATGGCTATAATCAAAAAGACAAAAGGTAAGTGCTGGCCAGGATGTGGAGAAAAGGAAACCCTAGTATATTGTTAGTACAAAGGTAAATTAATATACCTAGTATGGAAAACAGTAGTGAGATTCCTAAGAAAACTTAAACTGATATAATATATGATCCAGCAATCCCACTGTTGTTGTGTTTACAAAGAATGTCCAAAGGCCACTCTATTCTCAGGTTTATCACTGTATTATTCACAATAACCAATATATGGGGATACAGAAGCACCTTGAGATGATTGCGGATAAAGAATATATATATAATATGTACAAAGAACAGATAGTATATATTTATCTATTATGCAAATCAAGGCATTCATATAAAAACAAATCTGCATTATCTCACATAGGGCATCTGAAAAGTAGAGAACAGAATACCAGCTACTGGAGGAGGTTAGAGGATATAGTTGGAAATGAAGGTGTTATCGATTAAAGGGTGTAAAGTTTTAATTAGGCAAAAGAAATATGCCTTAACAACCTAATACACAGAATGGTGTCTGTAAGAAATAAAAACATGGCCGGGAATTTGACCTAGTGGTAGAGTGCTTGCCTAGCATGCACAAAGACCCATGTTCGATTCCTCGGTACCACATACATAGAATAAGTGATGCATGCCTATATGCCCAGCATTGGGGATGCAAAGGCAGAAAGATTACAAGTTCAAGGATAGTTCAAGGCTATATAGCATGACACCTCAAAAAACAAAGAAAAATAAAATAATGCAAAATAAAAGGAAAGGAAAACATATATGCATTTTTCAGGTCACAACTAAAACACTTTATAAAAATAAGTAACTTAGAAGAAATAGAATATAATTTTGAGCATTAGTAAAATAATATATGTGAAAGAATACTTGAAGAAATGTTATATTTTGGTATCAAATCCACTGATATTTAGTTTTCTAGTTTTTCATCAGCTACTGGAATTGTACTCTAGTTCCCAGAACAAAACGTAGCAGTAATTGTTGTCTTTATATGTTCTCAAAAATGTGATAGAAGCTGAATGTGTCTCTTTTGTATATGTATTTTGAATCTAATAATTTCAACTTGCTATGAGATTGGCATAACTTCTGCTTCTTGACATTGACTACTATATATTTTAGCTGATCAAACTGTTATTTCTCATTTGTTTTGTAAATTAGTGACTTTATCATTTTCATTTTATCAACAGTTTAGTAACACCAGGATTTACAATCTGAGAATAAGTTGATATTGTCCCTTGATATTCACTAGAAGAAAATAAGAGTAAAGCTGTTTTGTATTCCCCTCTTAATATGTGCTTAGATAGTTGAGAATTTTGAAGTATTTCTTTAAGAATTTTAATCAAAAGTCTCATTTGACCATCTGTGACATCTTCACACATGAAAATATTAGCAGTTTAAATTATTTTATCTTTTAAGGGCACAGGGTGCAATTTAGTATTATAAGCATATATATAAATATATCTTTCTGCAAAAACAAAATTAATGAGTAAACATGAGAAAAATAAAATAATCCCTCCTTTCGTTATTCTTTGGTATTATTTGCATGTTTAATTTTTTTAAACAAGCTCACATTGTCTACTACATACAGTTATATGTGAGCTGCCAAGAATATTAGCATTTGGTCTTCTTTATTAGGCAGAAGGTTAAAGGTCTGTGCAGTTAGTCTACAATTGGCTACAGAACATTAAAATAAAAAAAAAAAAGCTGGAAGAAGGCAGTAAAGAAACAGTTTCTCTAATTTCCTGCTTTCTAAGAGTGCTCTGTGTACTCATGAGAGAAAACTTGCCATACACATGATGTGTGTAAATAGCTCAACTTAAAGTCAGAAAACTGAAGAAAGGCATTTAAAAGAAAACATAGCATGCTATAGTTTTTCTGCTTTGCACAGGCTAACATTTATAATGAGTGTATTTCTGGAAAAACCAAGCATGAAGAAAGACTTCAATACAAAATTCCATAAAAGGCTATATAGTGTATGAAATGCACGACCAATATAGACCAAAGAAAAATCTTTAGTTTTGCACCCAGATAATTTTTAGCTTCTTAATTAAATGCAGTTTAACTTGCACTAAATGATTCTGCATGTTCTGGTTAAAATTAGAAATAGGCTGAAAATCAGTTGAGTATGTTTACCACAAAGCAGTTTCCATGTAGCTTTTACTGATAACTAGTGAATAGTGTAACCATGCAACATGTTTGCATTATTAATAATTACAAATATCATTTGCTGAGGGCATTTGAGTAACTAACTTCCGCAGTTTGCACTAAAAAGATGTTAGAGTTGTGTGACCTAAGGAGGGAGTCAATGATTCCTATGATCTCATCATGAATGGGATCACTTGTTATCTTCTTTGTGTGCAGAGCCTATATCAGTTAATAATAAAACACTGGCCCAAGCCAGATCTAGCTGTTTTTAGTAACATATTTATATATATATTGGTTTTTCTGTTTTATATTTGTTTTTATTTTACTCTATGGCACAGAGATACACATTTATAAAGATAATTCTATGTTATTTCTGCAGCAACCCTAAAGAGGATAGATTACTATTCTTGTGTTAAAAATAAGTTAAATAAGACTCAAAGTGGTCAAGAGACTTGTCCAAAATTTCAGAGCCTATCAGGGAGGGTTTTTAAAAAATTTATGTATTATATATATATTATAAGTACAATTGTTAGTCTCATTATTCTCAAATAGACCAATAATCTATGGTGTGAAATTCAAGAAAGTGAAAAAACATTGCCTAAAACCAAAGATTTTTAAAATCTTAAGCAGATGTTTTACTTGAAATTGATAATAAATTGAACTAAAAATTAAGACAAGTTTATATTGATAAAGTAATATGCATTTAAATTAATTACATGTTTTCATAAAAAGTGCTTTGAAATTTTTGAGTAGTATATGTAAAGTAACACATCCTCAGAAATCTATACTTTAAACTACATCAGTGTTTGAATTTATTTTGGTTATTCTTGTGCATACTTAGGAAATTACTTATATTTTGCCATATTCCCAGGGGAAATGTAGACATTAAGTTAGCAAAATAACTATGTGAAAAGCAAATAAAACGAGACTCTTGAGAGATGTAGGCGAAAGATTTTAGTTCAGCAAAAATGGCCCTAACATACACAACCCTATGCAGTTTCTTCTGTAAGTGGTCTTGGTAGATGTTTGTGTGCACAATACCTAGTGTGTGAACAACTATTAAATAGAAGTTGTTGTTGGTTTGAGACATTAGTGTTTAGGGAGAAGCCAACATATATAATGTCCAGTAGAAAGTAAGGATGTTTAAATGTCATCTCTTAATCCTTGGTTTTGCATGGTATGGGTTCTTAGTGATAAGACAAACCAAACTGAAATCATTTCTGAAAACAGTGGCCTTAGCTGAATCTGAATCTTATTCCTTATTCTCCCCACACATACCACTGCTTCCTATTTAGTTTGAAACTTCAGACAAGGTACTTAACCACTCCAAATTTTACCTTAGTTAATAATGGCCTTTAGTCTTTAGAATCTTCTCAAGAATAAATGTGATATTTATCTCCAGTCTTTTCATGGAACAGAGATTCCATAAATAATAGCTATTATTCTCAAACTACTATTAAGGTTTTTTTAAATATATTGCATATAACTTCTATAAGCTTACTAATGGTATGTTTCCAAGGTTTATCTTCACATTATTTTCTGTGAAGGGTAGATGCAAGCATACTTATAATGGAGGGATCAGCCAATAAACAACACCCAGTTAACCTCTGTGTAACTCTTAGGTCAATTATACCACTTAGTTATATTGACCAGAAGAGATCATGACCCTTTTAATGACCCTATGGATTTATAATGTGAACCCACTAAGACTTTTATATGTGCCATATGTGGTCCCACAAAATGCCATGAGCCACCAATTCTCTCTCTCCCTCCCTCTCCCTCTCCCTCTCCCTCTACCCTCTCCCTCTCCCTCTCTTCCTCCCTCCCTCCCTCCCTCCCTCCCTCCCTCTCTCTCTCTCTCTCTCTCTCCATATATATATATATCATGAAGGTTATGTTTTGAGAAACCTGTTAGGAAGAAAATGTAACTCTTCTCAATGAAATAACCAAAGAAGCAGAGTGTTCACACTGATTTCCAAGACTAATCTTAGGGTACCCAAACCTGGGACTTTGTGCCACTGCTCTAAGTTCCACTTTGTTCATTTTAGCTCCATAGAATATGTTAGAAACAATAGAGCATAGTGATCTTTATAACAGATGACACAAATGTCTTGAAATTCCAAATTGAGTTTGATTTACCTGTTCTATCAAACAGGTATATTTGAGACAGTCTTGAGGTCTGAGTAAGATTGAAACTATGTAAGCTTCCATGTAGGACCACATGATATTTTCACCCAACTGAAGTGCGGGAAATATTGGCAAGACCAAAGACTCCTCACCTTGGATGGATGATTGCTCACTAGGTCTTAAAGAGATAGATAAATAGCATGAATACCTAAGTATATGGGTTTTTATCTTCCCTAAATCCTTACATAAGCTTTAAAGCTCATGTCTACTACCCATTATCTCTCCAGTGTATTTAGAAAGAGTAAAGCAAAATCAATGAGACATTGAATTGGCAGGAAAAGGGAATCTGAATTCAATGGTTGGCTTGGAAAAGCATGACTATAGCTATGCTCCCGAGACATTCTACTGGGAGAAGAAAACTGATAATGATCCAGAAGAAGGTTCTGTATTTGTTCTGACAAAAATATAAGACTCCTGTTGGAGGAGGAGCCCCAGAAGCAAACCATTATTGTTATTCAACTCAGTCATCTTGGCTGTTAATCCAGATGGTACAGACATATAAAGAATGCTATAATCCAAGACATAATCTAGGCTAGGCTCTTTACAACACCTTGGGCTCTGCCAACATTTGGGATGACTGGGAAGATAGATTAAGAACCCTGTAACATAAGGAAAGTGGAAATGGATTCATGCATGAGATTATCTACCCTGATCTTCTACGTTAATCTTCTGTTAATTAGCAGAAATACAAAACTTCTTTAGGTTCTAAAATATCTTAAAGAAAGAAAAGATAATAAGTTATAGGAATAAGAAAAATAAATAATTTTTCTTAGTACTAATCTTTTCCATCTACAATTCTACCCATAAAACCTGGCTACGTGTTGATTTATACACATGCATAATTATATATAAAATATTAAGATTTTGTTGTTATAATTGCATTAGTAGGGATTGAACTCAGAGGCTCACATTTGTTTGGTGAAAAGTCCATCCCTGAAGGCTTCTATTTCAGTGGTTATTTTTGAGAAAGCCTCATATCTTATCATGGTACTTTCCTGGACTTTGATATACATATTTGAGGCTTTTCATTAGAGCAGGACAACTTGTTTTCACAGTCTATTCTTTATCTGAGATCCACTGTTTCTCTGCCTCTCAGAGGATTGTAAGCATGAGTCACTGTACCCAACAGGGGTTGGTGTGTGTGTGTGTGTGTGTGTGTGTGTGTGTGTGTGTGTGTGTGTGTGTGTGTGTGTCTGGGTGCTGTCCAATAGCTTTGAACTTTTTATCCCCAAGGCTAATGTTCTACCACTTGGGCCACCCTCCATTTCACTTGGTCTTTTGATAGGTAGTTGGAGATTAAGTGTCTCATGAACTTTTCTGCTCAGGCAGGCTTTGAACTATGATTCTCAGATCTCAGATTCCTGAGTAGCTAGGATTACAAGGCATGAGCCACTTGTGCCAAGCAAAGTATTAACATTTTTAAAAGCTTATTTGTCACTCATACTGTTGGTCCTTGTGACAAAATACTTGATTTAAAAAAAATGTAAGGGAGGAAAGATTTATTTCGGCTCATGGTTTCTAAAGTTTCAGTCCATGTTGGGCTGAATCAATGGTTTCCGGACCTGTGATGAGGCAAAAACACGTAGTAAAAGGGCATAACTGAGCAATGCTGTTCACTTTGTGACAGCTGAAAAGCAGAGAGTCAAAGGATCAGGGATATTAGAGAGACAGACAGACACAGACAGACAGACAGACAGATAGTTATCTCCTTTAAATATGCTAGGTCACTTCTTACAATTAAGCTTCATCCTCTTATAGTCTACTTAACTATGAAGCATGTGTGAATTCTTTCCTTGATTCATCAGTGCCTTTACGCGTCAATCACCTCTCAACAGTGCCTTCCGCTGGTGCCCACGCTGACAGCACATGAGGCCTTGAACGACCTTTCATATCTAGACCAGAATGACCTCTCTGAGGCTATGCCCATCTCTGGTGAAAGAGAAATAGGGAGAAGCCAATATCCAAAAACATTGAGAAGGAAAAACAAACACAACCAGCAGACTAGGATAAAGATCTGGGAACATTTTAGTGAAACCCACAACAATATTTTTCTTGCACTTCTTTGATCATATTCTAAACTTTTGGAATCCTGAAAAAGAGATTTGTATAGCTGCTAAGTGTCTTGTCAAACATCCAGATAAGATTACCCGAGTCTCTCAATTCTCTTCCCTTTTATGAGCTCTCCAGATCATAGATTGTGGCGGTAAATATTGAACCCACTCTCTCTGCTTCCTGAGTACACAGTGGACCACATTTCTCAGCTGTCTTAGTAGTTAAGCACTGCACCATGAATGGATTCAATATAGAATGTAAGGACTGCGTGCATACACACCATCTTCCTTCTTTCTCTAGTTTTTACAGAATTAGGAGAAAATTGAGGGTCTAAAGAGACTAAGGTCATAAAGTAGAAAATGCACAGATCTTTAAGTAACTCAGTGCAAGGAGACCACCATTCAGAAATATGTATTTTGGACTGTGCATTTGTTAGTGCAGAGCAAACTCTTATTTTGTTAATAAAGAAAGCTGGGAGCTAATTCTGTGTAAATAATGGATGTTAGATTAACTAAAGTCATGTATTTATTTATTTTCCTTTTGTTTTGTTTTGGTTTTGTTTTTGCCAATCCTGGGCCTGCCAGTCCTGAATTCAGGGCCCGAGCACCGTCTTTTGGCTTTTTCCTCATGGTTAGGGCCTTGCCACTTGAGCCACAGCACCATTTCCAGCTTTTCTATGTATGTGGTACCAAGGAATTGAACCCTGGTCTTTGTGCCTGCTAGGCAAGCACTCTACTACTAGGCAAAAGTCTTCGATACATAACCCCTCATAAGACAGTCCATGTATTCTGCAATATTCTATAGTAAATATTCTACAACAGTATTCCCAAAGTACATTATGCTGCACAAATATCTCTGTATCCTATAATTCAGAATTAGTGAGTAGTCAACTCTAAAAGCAGCTACAAGTACTGAAGTGAGGGTTTACATACTTAGGGTTTGAGATCTAACAGAGACACAAATTCCAAACACTTTAACACTTTGCTTTCTGCATGGTTTGGAAGCACAGAAGTCTGTAATAATAATAATAATAATAATGATGTCTCCAAAAAAAGCTTTCAGGGAATTCGATTGGCTGAAGGAAAGCCAATCTCAGAAAGCTTCCTACGTATCACAAATCACAAATCCATGATATCACCTGTCCAGGGTTCAGTTATATAAGAGCACATGGGAATGGCAATAGCTACAATGACTGCTGACCTATACATTCCCTGGACTAAAGAATTCACTCTTGCAATTTGGCTTGTGAAACAGCTCAAGGCTGCATATCACAGGACTCCATCACTCAACCACTCTGTCTCCTCCCTCTGGATATTCTAACACTGGTGCATAGAAAGCCCAATAATGATGGTTATTGTACTGGTCTTTGTTAATAGTCAACAGTGAACAAAATGGAAGAGTGAATGAATGACTAAGGTAGAATCATGGGTAAATCCCCAAATTATAAAACTGGATATGTAAAGGTTAATTGTGAAAAAAATGACATAAGATACAACGTGAAGGGTTCCTGTATAGCAATGAACACTCAAAATCGTATGAAGAGAAGGATGGTAGATAATGTTGGATAAGCAGGATGAGACATTTTGAGCACAGATTAATGGATGGGACCCAAGCACACTGTTCTTCAGAATGGATGATAAGGGTGGGGAAAGTAAGTCTTCAGCTCACTCTATCATGTGTAAGGGCTACAAGGCAAATCATGTCTGACATCTGCTTAGTCTCTGGGCTAGTTTCTTAAGAAACCTGTTACTTTATTTTTATGTAGATAAAATGCTTACTTATGAAAATAAATTTCTGCCAGCAGTTGGGAAACAAAGGTAATGACAGAGAGAAGCAATGTTAACTTATAAACAACATCTTCCTTTTGGCAGTTATAATTTTTCTTTTATCTTTTGCTCTCCAAATGTAGTAATACGGAGAATGAGCAGTTCCGCTTTGAGGCCTGGTTGGGAGAGGGAGGAGGCAGCGAGTATTCTAAATGGCGGGGTGGGGTTCAGGTGGGGTGGGCTTTGCACAGAGGATCTCCTTCCAGTTTTGAGTTGTGTCTGTACCCCAGGGTCAGATCAGCTGGGGGTTGATGGCGATTTTTAGCAGAATTCGAGTTGGCAGTGCTGTAAAAACAGTTCCCTATGGTAGGTAAACACTTTGAGGAGAGCTCACACCTGCCTACTCAGGTCTCTTCCTTCTGGGCTTGCGAAGGTCAACAGGACAAGCAAAGACAGTCCAGCTCCTCATACCCTTGACAGCTTAGAAAAACATGTCAAGTGTGCCCGTCAACATTTTCTTCAAAGCACCACAATGTCCTGACATACAAGAAAGATTTTTTTTCTTTTCTTTAGTGAATATACTTTGAAAAACATTCTATGTAAAACGATTAAGTTCCCAGTTTTTAGATGAGTCGTCAACTTGTGTCCTAGTGACTTTTGTTTTCCTTTCAAAATAGTGCTGTTTTTATTGCCTACTCCCATTTGTGAGCAGCAACAGACATTTTTCTGCATCATAAAAAATTCCTTCAAAAAATAACAGTTCTAAGTCTGACGCTAGACTTGTCAGTACAGGGACCATTTCACAGTCCCAGCTATACAGACAAGAATATATAATGAAGTACATCTTTGAAATCCATTATAAGTAAAGATGTTATTGATGAAAGATTACCTAGTACTAGATATAAATCTAATATGTTTTTCTTGGCATTAATTATGATAGTAATTAAACCCCTATTTTTGAAATATTATGTCCTTAAAAGAATAACAGTAACCAAATACAAATATTTGTATTTGGTTATTTGAAATTGGATAGGGGAGGGGGGAAAACAAGATGAGGGGTGGGGGTGGGGGGGAGGGAAATGGAGACCAAGACATGTGAAAGGGTATCAATGTATGGGAATTAATGCACCATTTATCTGGCAAATATCATGTAACCCTTCTATTAATTACAATAAAATATATGAAAAAAGAGAATAAAAAAAGAATAGCAGTAAGAGCAAAGTAATCAGTATGCTAGAATAGAAGAGAAATTTTGGTACACAAAGCAATTTTCCTCCCTAGATAGAAACAATGCTGAGCCTTCTAGAAAACATTTTTCAAGACACCTGGGAAACTGAAATCCAAAGCTAATCAGTACAGTCACGGTTGGAAAAATAGACTCAGGGGAACCAATGCAATGACAGTGGAATGCTGGCTCAGTAGTTATTTGTTGTACAATCTTCACCATAGATTTCACCTTCTTACATGCCTATTTCTTGTATTGAAGGCTTGTTTTATAGGCTCACTTTAATGTTCAAATATGAAATTTTAGAATTCTCAAAACAGTATCGATCTTACACATGGTGATGATGGTCTTTTTGATATGTTAACATAGCTAAGCTACAGTACTTAGTTATTCAATCAGGCACTCATCACCGTGTTGCTGTGAAGATGTCCTTTTAAAGATGTAATTAAACACCCTTCTCCGTTGAGTTTAAATAGGAGAGAGAGGCCTTGGCAGTCTAACAGATCTCATTTGATCATCTAAAATGCCTTCAAAGCAAAAATGAAGTATTGCTTTAGCAGGAGAGATTTGACTTGTGGATGGCAACATCCACTCATGTCTAGATGTAGGGGTTCATGGAAGGTGGAGAACATAGACAGAGAGGAAAGAAATGTTGATCAAAGGGTGCTGGGTTTTAGTTAGAAGGAACAGACTGTTGTGACCCAATGCACATGATAAACCATGATGCATTTTCCTTTCAAACTTTCTATCATTTCTTTTTTCTTTTGTTTCTTTTTTCCTTTGGTTTATCCTTTGTTGTTACTATATTTGATTTTGCTACTCTGTGTCTTGTATATACATTTACCTGCACTGGGGAAGGGATGGAAAACAACAAAATGGTGAGACAAAGGACCAAGGGTGAAGTAATGTAAAACACTCACGAGACACTATGTTGAAAATGAACTTTAGAAAGAATGACATCGCCCCATTTGTTACGAAATGGAAAGACTTAGAAAAGATCATATTAAGTGAATTAAGCCAGACTCAAAGGAACTTAGGCTCAATGGTTTCCCTCATTTGTCATAATCAGTAGAAATCTTGGGCCCTCCTAGAAGAGATTTGCAATAGAGCAAAACCTTGATACAAAAGGCCATATAGTAGGATGCTAAATGAAAGGATCTCTAGGATATAGAAACATAAGCCATATAATGAATGATTGTTGTCCTTAATATACTATGTTATCTCTCACCTCTTTTGCTGTCCCTTGGTTATCTCATATTGTTACAGTATCTCACTTTGTTACCTGATATATCGGATATATTTGTATTTGGTTATTTGAAATTGGATAGGGAAGGGGGGAAAACAAGATGAGGGGTGGGAGTGGAGGGAGGGAAATGGGGACCAAGATATGTGAAAGGGTATCAATGTATGGGAATTAATGCACCAACTATCTAGCAAATATCATGTAATCCTTCTATTAATTACAATAAAAAAAAGAAGAAAGAAAGTAATGGGGCCTAATTCAGGCCCTTCAAGGTCAAGTTGGTTGAGCCCAAGAGACTGGGGAGGGTGAAGTATAAATTTAAGTAACTATGATATTTTATAAGTTTTAAATTAAATACAATAATAACAACAACAACAATAACAAAAGAAAATGAACTACAACTTTGTGGAAGGGTTTGCGGGGGGAGAGAGAGAAAAATTAGGGAGGCGGTACCAATGTTTGACAAGAAATGTATTCGTTACCTTACCTAGGTAGCTATAATCCCTCTGCACATCACCTTGACAATAAAACTAAATTAAAAAGTTTTTTTTTAATCAATGAACATCATTGTGCTAGTGGATTTAGTATGTCCTTGTTTCTGGACGGTTGGGTAAATGCCAAGTAGTGGAATTGCTGGGTCATAGGGGAGCTCTATGTTTAGTCTTTTGAGGAACTGCCATACTGCTTTCCATAGTGGTTGAATGAGTTTGCACTCCCATCAACAGTGTAGTAGTGATCCCTCCTGGCCACATCCCCTCCAGCATCTGTTGTTATTAGATTTTTTGATCCTGGCCATTCTAACTGGAGTGAGGTGGAATCTTAGTGTTGTTTTGATTTGCATTTCTTTTATGGCCAGAGATGTTGAGCATTTCTTCATGTGTCTATAGGCCATTTTTATTTCTTCAGAGAAGACTCTCTGTAAGTCTTTGGCCCATCTTTTAATGGGATGGTTGTTACTTGGAGATTAATTTTGGAGTGATTCAATTTTTTGAGCTGTTGATATATTTTAGATAGGAGGCCTTTGTCCATTGTATGGTTGGTGAAGATCTTCTCTCATTCTGTAGGCTTCCTAATTAATTCACTAGCTATGCCCTTTGCCATACAGAAGTTCTGCAGTTTAATGCAGTCCCACTTATCCAGCCTTTCTCTGATTTTTTGTGTTTCTTGGTCCTTATTGAGCACTATTTACCATAGCAAAGATATGGAACCAACCCAGATGTGCCTCAGTTGATGAGTGGATCAACAAGATGTGGTATTTATACACAATGGAATTCTAGGCTGCTGTGAGAAAGAACGCCATCGCCCCATTTGTTAGGAAATGGAAAGATCTAGAAAAAATCATATTAAGTGAAGTAAGCCAGACTCAAAGGAACATAGGCTCAATGGTTTCCCTCATTTGTCATAATCAGTAGAAACCTTGGGTTCTCCTAGCAGAGATTTGCAATAGAGGAAAACCTAGATACATAAGGCCATACAGTATGACGCTAAATGAAAGGACCTCTAGGATATAAAAACAAAAGCCATATAATGAGTGATTGTTGTCCTTAATGTACTATGTTATCTCTCATCTCTTTTGCTGTCCCTTGGTTATCTCATAATGTTACAGTATTTCACTTTGTTATCTGATATATTGGATAAATGTGCATTTGGTTATTTGAAATTGGATAGGGAAGGGGGAAAACAAGATGAGGGGTGGGGGGTGGGGAAGGGAAATGGGGACCAAGACATAAGAAAGAGTATCAATGTATGTGAAATAATGCACCTTCTATCTGGTGAATATAATGTAACCCTTCTATTAATTACAATAAAAATGAATGAAAAAAAATTTTTATCAGAACAGAATTTAAATTCTTTTTAGCCAGAAACAAATGAGAAAAGAATGTGAGGCTAAGGATATGTTAATTAATTCACCTAATCTAATGTGTTCACATTACTAATATATATCACAGCATAACCTTATACCCCATAAATCTAAAATATTATTTGTAGATTTGATAAAATTAATAAAAATCTGTTTTAAGAAAGTTCTTCCTGATGAAGGGAAAGGGAAGGGGGAAAACAAGATGATTGGGTGGGGTAGGAGGATGGGAAATGGGGAAAAAGACATGAGAAGGGGTATCAATGTGTGACAAGTAATGCACCTACTATCTGGTGACTGTAACTGTAACTGTACATTACCATAAAAAAAGTTAGCATAGAGCCATTATGGTATTCTATGTGTGATATTGTGCTTAATTTTTATTAAACATTTACTTGTTTCAACACTCAAAAAAAGAAAGATCTTTCTGATAGTTTGTACTGTTGATATTGAATTGGCCATACCCCACCATCCTATAGGCCAATCAATGCATCTACTAATATGTGTCACTTTTCTGCTTCTTTTCATTGAACCCTGACAGATAACATATTCTGATAAATTCTGACAAATTAATTAACTGAAGTACAATAGACTCTATGGAGGCTCCAATATTATAATTCCTTAGGGAAACGAAGTCAAAGCTGAACAAAATAAGTACTAGAAATGGGTACTTGGCAAGAGGCGTTAGCAGGGCCAAGGGGAAAAGCGAAGACGAATGAGGGGAGGACTAGAGGAGGAGGCAGTGAAGCATTCATTGTAGATACCAAAAAATAAAAAAAGGTAAAAAGCAGGGTTAGGTCAAAGGAGGTGGAAATATTGAGAGGATAACACAGGTTAAACTGCTTTCTTAACTGGCAAAAATAAATTCATATCCTACAAAATTAAAAAGAATGAGGAAAGGGGTGAGCTGGAAGGGATGGGTGAGTGTAATTCCTAAACCTCTATTGAATAGCAACACCTTCGTACAATTACTTAAAAATTCTAAAAATATTTAATAAGAAAGGAAATTTCATCCCATTTCCTCATGCATACGAATATTCAATTTGAATCTGATGCAAGACCAGCTTAGGTGGGACTGGCAACTGACAAAAAAATAATCCTTGAATCCAAGATATTTGAAAGAATACTCTGGAAATATAATCAGTAAAAAAAAACAAAACAGGACACCTTCTGAGCTGGTCAAAATATAACAGCATGTAAATTTGGTTAACAGCTTAATTTGACTTTGGTCATGGTGTGTGTGTGTGTGTGTGTGTGTGTGTGCGTGCGCGCATATGTGCACATGAGCACATAAGTGCTCAGTGTATATGTTTATATGTGTGTATGTATATATGTGTGCTGTATATGAGTGTGCATATGTTTACATATGTGTGTGCAGGTCAGTGTGTGGTAATTACGTTCTGCTCTTTCTTAATAGTCTACCTTTCTACCCCCTCGCTTTTCTTTCTCTTGCTCAGCATTTCTTTACATTGATGTGTGCTTTCCACTAATTGCAGTTGTTGACGGTTGACTCAATACAATGCCTCCATGGAGGGTAAGCAAGTTAAAAGGATGGACTCCAGACATGCTTCTCAGGTCTACATTTCTACTTGTGAAGATGGATGAGTGAAGTGGGAATGTGCTTTCATCTTTGTGTCTAGATTTTGCTTATGCCATTAAACTCTAATTTTAATGAGAGATGGTTATGATGAAATTTCAAATATGACAACATTCAGTGTTGTAGCTTACACCTAGAAATAAAGCCAGTTTATGCCCATTGTACTTATAGCAATCACAGGCTGGATGACAAAATTCAGCCATCCTCTCCAGGGTTGAAACTCTTGGCTTCTCTAACTTTCCCATCTTTTATACTCGAATATAATTTATTTTTGCTAGTCCTGGGCTTGAGGTCAGGGCCTGAGCACTGTCCTTGGGCTTTCTCAAGGCTAGAGCTCTACCACTTGAGCCTCAGCACCACTTCCAGCTTTTTTTCTATGTGCATGGTACAGAGGAATCAAATCCGGGTATTCATGCATGCTAGGTAAGCACTCTACCACTAGGCCAAACTCCCGGCCCTCAAATATAAATTTGAACCATCTGAAATAATTGGTTGGAAGACAGGTGCACAATAATGTAACTGACAAGCTATTTTCAAGTCTTCCCTTTGACTGGTTTTAGAGGAAGTTAGTGTGGAAGGGGGAGGGAAGCCCTTTTATTTTGAGAGAGTGTCTTCATTTTGGGGGGTATAGCCACTATATTGAGAGTTGGAGCCAGATTCAGTGGCTCACTCCTGTCATCCTAGCTACTCAGGAGGCTGATATTTGAGGATCACTGTTCAAAACCAGCCTCGGCACTAAAAAGTCTGTGAGACTCATCTCTAATTAATCACCAGAGAACCAGAAGTGGCACTGTTGCTCAATGGGTAGGGCAGTAGCCTTGCATTGAAGAGCTCAGGGACAGCACCCAGGCCCAGAGTTCAAGTCCCATGACTGACAAAAAAAGTTGAGTTGGAAGAACTGATTTCAAATTATGACTAGTTTTTAAGTAAGCTAATTTACTTTCTGGGCTTTTGGCTCATCAACTGCTTTAGGGAACTACTTAGAAATTTTCACAATCATTACTTACAGTAGTTTGTAAGTTGCAAGCTTCTTGTAAATAGAGACTTACGTTGCCCCCAGTAAGACTCAATGACATCTCCTTTCAGCACCCTTTTTCTCCCAGCCTGTAGCAAACTGTCCAAAGTGCTAAAACTCATACAGGCTGGTACTTCAAAAATGCAAGGCTTGTTTTAGCAGAATAACTGAAACAGAGAGGTACTAAGGTTGTTATCACTGATACATTTTCATTGAAGGAAGCTGAAGCTTAGTGAGAGAAAGCACAACACCCTATTCATACAGCTCCTAAAGGATGGACCAGGTTCTAATGGCTTGAGAACAAAGCCATATCCACTCTTCTCTACCACGATGGGCATAAATCCTGAATAATGGGTGTTTTCTCTATGATTTAGAGATGTTTCTATTCTGCTGTGGGAAATAGGAAAAATAAATAAGACAGATGGATGAAACTAAGTAAAGGAGAAGGTAACTTGATAGGGGCAAAGACAGGGTTAGAATAAGGAGAGTGTATATCTATTATGTAGAAGTGGGATGGATGAAAGGGCTAAGTAAAGATCCATGTTTTAAATCATGTGCTAATAGGTGACACCTACTTTGACCTATGTATCCTCTTTCTGAGCTATGGTGAGGTGGCTGTAGCTACTCTCAGGTTAACTGATGAGCTGAAACTCTTGGCTTCTCCATTGTCTCTTACAGAATGCAAGTGGATGTTGACTCCAGGTATCTTCCATCTGTGGAGTCTCCTGACTGAAATCTTTGCTCTGATCTTTGCAATTGTAGTATCCACAGTGAAAGTTGCTAGAAGAGAAAGAAAGAAAATAAGAATGACACCTGGATTCTTTATGGCCCTTTCACTTTGCTTGCATAATACCCCAAGATTGTTAAGACCCAATTTCTTCTTCTTTTGGTAAGGTTTTAAATGGATTTCATAAATAATGTCATGATTTCTTTCATGAGACTCTCTGTTAAGATCTTTGGGATAGCTTACAATCCAGATACTTGCAAGCTTGGCATTGAATTTTCTATAGGGCACACAACATTTGACTCTCATCAAAACATTCTTAATTATTTTATCAAAAAGAATTGCCAGGGGCCAGGAGTTTGGCCTAGTGGTAGGGTACTTGCCTAGCATGCACGAAGACCCAGGTTTGATTCCTCGGTACCACATACATAGAAAAAAGCCAGAAGTGGTGCTGAGGCTCAAGTGGTAGAGCTCTATCCTTGAGAAAGTCCAAGGACAGTGCTCAGGCCCTGAGTTCAAGCCCAGGCCTGGCCAAAAAGAAAGAATTGCCAAACTACTAATAAATAATAAATTTATATGTAATTTTTACAACCTATTCTTTTAGTCACTTGCTGAAAATGAACATGAGTCTAGCCATGAAGCAATAATGATGGTTGTCTGATTTTGAAGATGGCCAGTCTTGAAACAATCAGGCTGTTAGCCCAATATCATGAAGGAAGGAAAAGGCTTTGCATATGTTCCAACTCAGACTTGACGTCAGAGTTGACTATTGTATTATTGTTTATGATATTAATGTATCAGATGTCCCTGTCAAATAAATAGGTAAAACACAAAGGGCAGGGACTCAGGTAAACAGGAGCTGCCAGAATACATGTTGCTGTATGAATATTTGAAATGCTATATGCATTTCAGGGCCATCTATGAAAAATATTTCAGAAAATTCTTGGATGTCACTATTTAAAAAATAGGTACAACTATTTAAAATTAGGTACATTTCACAGATTTCAAGCAATAATATCCAGAAAGGAAGATAGGGTCAATTAAAAAAGTCTTTTGATTTTTATTTTCACAGAATTTTTTCCTTTTTTATTGTAATTAATAGAAGGGTTACATTATATTCACCAGATAGAAGGTGCATTACTTCACAAACATTGATTCCCATTCTAGAATTTTATATTAAGCTTATATTAGTTGGTAACATTTCTGAAACAAAATGACAAAAAGAAAAATTATTTATGCTTCCAAATACCATGCTGTTGGCTTAACATAGATGAACTGAGATATGAACTATTCTTAAGCTTTGGAATTCTTCCCACACCCCGGACTTAATTTGGGATTTGTCAGTTTTTGAATGTGTTTTAACCCCACTAAGATATGAAATTACATATATCATCACAGAGAAGTAGAAAATGTCAAAAAGTATTGTGTTCAGTATAATCATGTAATAGGGCTATGTAACAAAGTGTGAACACATACAAAGCTGTCTTAAAATAATTTTAAATAAAATTCAAAATAATTTTAAGGTATTTGAGATAATTAAAGATACTTTTAAAGGGAAGCCCATTTTCCTCTTTTTTCTTTCCTCTGTGTCTTTTGATGCTCTTCATTTTTTCATGTGTGTCTGCTTTACACTGAAGCCAGAACGATGGCAGGCAATTTCATCAGGGAATTTATGCAAATGCAGTATTTATGATGGAAGTCCTGGGGAGAGTCTGTGATTAATGATCAAATATAACCCGGTTCAATATATGTATTTTTAAAGTGGGTTTACTTGACAGCAATGCACTGCAAAGGGGACTATACATTGAAATCTCTCTTAATCCAAGGATGCAGACCACTGGGTCAGTGGGTATTGTTTCTAACCTTTGAGATCAATGGTTTTGAAGGTCATGTGTGATACACATTCATTTAGCCTGCCAGGAGCTTGTCTGTTTCCTGGATATGCAAACAGACTTGCTAACGTTAACAATATTCTTTACCTGGCCTTCGGTGCTTTTTGTTATTATTAGTCTTCCAAACAACTATTTTTAAGACACATTCACTGTACTCATCAACTGTTAGGAAGGATCAACTACAGTATTCCTTTGACTTTCCACTACTTCCATCTAGAAATTAGCTGAATGGAGGTGATAATTAGAAGCAATCATATCCATAAGAGACTCTCCATAGTGGTCTTTCTAATAACTATTAAATGATATCAGAATTATGACTCCTCTGAACATCTTTTGATTTAATTTTGTTTTTGTAGATAATTTCTACTGTTAGGGTTTTGTTGCCTTGGGGATGCTCCAAATCGAGGTTCTAAACACTGGCTATACTTTAAGGAAATTCTTTTCTAATCTTATGTCAAGGCCATATCTTTAGAGACTTTAAAGTCAAAGGGTTAGTATTTTAAAAAGCTTTCCAGTACTATAAAGCAGGGCTGAGGCTTCTTGTGTGTTCTAAATTTAATACTCTTCCACTAATCTGCAGAGAGTGAGTCTGTTCCTAAGGTATCTTTTACTTCTCACCCATTCTTCTTATGCTCTCATCTATTCATTCATTCACTCAAAATCTAATACATGTTTAATAAGTATCTGGATCTGGAGTTAGATTAGAGATATAAAATAACATGACTAATAATATAAATACAAGCATCTTTGAAAAGTCAAAATTTCTCAGGGAGATTATAGATGATCAATCCTCATGATTTTTCTGAGGCTTGAATGAGGTAGGGTAAATTCCCTGTAGAGGGAATTTCAGGGCCCAAATTAGAAAAATTGTTGGATACACTGGACAAGTCGGTCACTTTAATTTAGAAACAGATCTAAGGAAAGGCTATACTGTTTCTGTAGGCCAAAGAAAGGTTATAAAAGAAAAACTCGGGCCGGGAGTTTGGCCTAGTGGTTAAAGTGCTTGCCTAGCATGCACGAAGACCCGGGTTCGATTCCTCGGTACCACATACATAGAAAAAAGCCGGAAGTGGTGCTGAGGCTCAAGTGGTAGAGCTCTAGCCTTGAGAAAGTCCAAGGACACTGCTCAGGCCCTGAGCTCAAGCCCAGGACTGGCAAAAAAAAAAAAAGGAAAAACTCACAGAATGGATACTACTTTATACCCTAGAGTGAAAGGAAGAAAGGCCTGAAAAATACTCATAGAGGCAATGTAGTCATTTATGGTTATCTCGTATTGTTCTTTCAGCCTTCCCCAATTTAGAAGTCTTGACTTTTAAAATATAATATGAAATCCCTTTCAAATATCACCTACACCAGTATTTTGAGAAATGCTGGGTACTGTCTTGGTGTAGGGAAAGGTAGAACAAGGTTGGGAATAAACTGGAAATGCAGTGACAAACATGCTAAGAAGTTTTCAGTTTTCTTTCCTTCCTTATGTGTGATGGGAGTTTTAAAATGCCTTTTGGTCAGAAAACATCTTTAATCATTTTTAGCCAGAGAAACTAAACTGCTTTCTTCAAGGTACTTTTTGAGACTACCTCACAATAAACAGCTGCAGACTCTATTTTCTGTTGGGAGAACCACTGTGGTAGAGTTTGCTACTGCTTTGTGCTGGATTCGCAAGCATCCTGACTCTATAAAGACACATTTTAGAAAGATTTTCTTGTGGCTTTGTGGGGAGTAATGTAGTGGAGAAAGAGACTGAAAAAGAAATGAATAAGTAACTGGTTAGTCTGCCTAAATGAAAAGAAAATAGTAAAAGGTGAAGTAAGACACCAACTGCAAGTATAGAAAAGTGAAACTTTTTTTTCAGAATTTAATTCAAATCTACTAACAATCATAAAAATACAGAATAGTGGTCTGCACATTTGTTTTTTGGTCCTTTGCTTTTAGTTTATGTAGTCATTTAAACTTAAATTTCAAATCAACAACAAAAGATGGTTGATCTTGTCTCCTATAAATTTTTTCCTAAATCTTATAGCCTTAATAGAGGATGAGTTATCATTTTACATTTCTATCTAAACAAATACAATGATAACACCATATCCCAGAAAGAGAAGTCCTCTCAGAAAGAGTTGTGTCAGTGTGAGTTATAACAGGGGTCAGTTTCTTGGTTTAGTCTTTCATCAATGGAACTACATATGTCTTTCTTGGACTTGAGTTAAAAATCAGAGACATTTATGAGATTTTGCTATGAACAATATTGGAGTCAAACTGCTTATTCGCACCAAATTGGAGAATTACTTCTCCTCCAGCACTTTCTTCTTACATTGGTAAGTTTAGGGATGATTTTACAAAGTGATGCAAGACCTGTATTTGGATGGCTATTCAGTGAAATCGGCGGATGGCTATTCAGTGAAATCGGCGAGGAGGTTAAGCAAACATTACTTCTCTCTCATGATCAACTATTGCCTATTGTAAACTCGGCTGTGTTGAATTTAAGCTATTGTCAATTAATGCATACATTCTTGGAGCTTATTTCAGAGTTGGAGTCTATCCTCAGTTTTGTTAACTGAATATTGCTTTCACAATACACACATACACACACACACATGCGCACACACACACACACACAAACACACACACACACACATGCAGTAGGGGAAACTAGGCCTATCACATTCTGGATCACCAACTTCACACACTATTACAAAGTGTGTCTTTGTGGTAGCTTCTAATTCTTCCAACGTCTTGTATCTTTGACTTTCTTCCTTCACCTATTTAACAGGAAGTCTGTTGATTTATTCCTTGAATACTGACTTGCTTTCACCAATCAGAGATTGGAAAGGTTACATTTTGTGAATATCAGAACTTAGGCCCAAAGAGGTGATTTCAACCGCAATCAATCCATTCATCTCTGGGACTGAGAGGTTAAGGATTCAGTCTGAAAATGATTAAGCCTATGGCTGGAAACTTCCTGACCATGACAGTTTTCTATATTAAAAGAGCTCAAAACATGGGAAGATAGGCCTTGTGTTGACACAGAAATCTAGGCTGCATGTTAAACCATTGCCTACAAAGAGAGAGACTAGCCTTCTTATTTGAGTCTCATGGGGCCTCCAGAAATGTTACAAGCCATACTATTCTTTTCTAAAGATTTCAGTAATCAGAGTCACCCCTAATATTTGAGGAGCTTGGGATTAGAGAACACATGCCTACTTCATTGCTAACAATATAAAATTATCCATCAAATTAAAAAATCAGATAGATTATCTTTGTATAAGAATAATACTGCATGCTGGTAAAAGCTAAACATACTGGCAAAAGCTCAAAATATAGTGGGAGTTGGAGATATTTTTATGAACAATCCAGTTAAATTAGTACTTTCCAATTTCTAAGTATTCTGATATAGTTTAGAAATTTCAGAGTGACCAAAACAAATTTTAAAGTGGTAGGAATGAATAATATACTTTATATCAAAGTATATCCATGTTTGGAGCTATCAAATTAAACCAAATTTTGTTAATGGAAAAAAACTTTTAAATGCACAGTCTATATTTATCTCTTAAAAGTCAGTTCATTTTAATAAACTATGATATTTTAATAAAAATTTCATATAAGTTATTCAGGTAATAGTAATGATCTAATTATAAACAATAAGAACATGCAAAATTAATTTTGAATGTTTTTGCATCAAAGAAGTGAAGCATGGCTCAAGTGGTAGAGTGCCAGCCTTGCAAATGTGAAACTCTGAGTTCAGTCACCAATATAACCCAATAAAGTAAGAAAACATAGCAAATAAGTAAAATAAAACTCATTTTCATAGAACAGTTTTCCATCAACTGTATTATTAGGAGTGTGAGACAGTACCATTTCCTGCTTACAGGAAGAAATGAGGGACAGAATAAAGACTTTCTTACTACCTTACAATCACTCTGAACAGATGCTACAATTTGAGACAGTCGTCACATTTCTTCTCCTTTTTTGCTGTTTCTTAGGAAACTGCTGAGAATCCTCAAACAATTGAGAAAAACTGTAATTGGATCCAGATTAACTCTTGGGCACAAAGATTTTATTTGTCAGGTGAAGTTAATCCTCGTTTTTAGATTCTTGACACTCATAGAACAGCGAAAATTAAATGAATTTTTTTATTTGGCTCTGTGAATATGAATGAATTCATGTTGAATTCAGTAAGAGGATATGAAGATGTATTAGAAAGGATAGTTCAAAAGTATTAATTCATTCTTTAGTGGCCCACATGTAGTCTCGACTAAAAATTAGAATCTATTATATTCAGTGAAGCCATGTGTATTTAGTTTATAAAACTTATTACTCAGGACATAATTAATCAAGCATATAAAATTAACATATAGATGTTTTCAGAGCTCATACAGCTCTGCAAGCTGTGTGTTTGATAGGGAATCATATCATCTATTTGTAAAACCAGTGTGGCTACTTGGTCTGCTTCAGCCAGTTCAGAGTTCTGGGAGGTAATGGATTTCCCTTTTCAGTGGTAACTGGGTATATGAGGGCTGCAGATAAATTGGCAAGCCTACTTGAAAACTTGAGAATTATTAGCCATCTTTGTATCAGCTAAAACCTCGTCCCAATGCATATGTTTTATGTCCAACTCTATTAAAAGAAGACAATTTACGTTTTATTTTGTACTTTAATGGTTTTACCATTTCTTAACCCTGGAAACTTAATTTGTATGTCAATCTGCTTAAAATGCTAAAATACTTAATAAAATATGCATATTTTTAAGAAAATCATTGATATATGTGAGTGTTTACTTA
Organism: Megascapheus bottae; assembly: GCF_031878675.1. Classification (NCBI taxonomy): domain Eukaryota; kingdom Metazoa; phylum Chordata; class Mammalia; order Rodentia; family Geomyidae; genus Megascapheus; species Megascapheus bottae. The sequence continues at coordinate 19,095,090 of NC_143530.1, read as the reverse complement.
GATTAACCAATACATACTTGTTGAATTAGTTTGGTAGAGACACCACAATCGATTATCAGAAAGGGGACTTAAGCATCAGACATTAATTTTTTTTTACAGTTTTAGAAGCTGAGAATCCGTGATCCAGGTGTTGGCAGGTTTTATTTCTCTAGAGGCCCTTCCTTGGTTTACACATGGATGCCTTTTCACTGGATTCTCTCCTGGGCTATGCACTGGATGTAAGTGGAACCATCCTGTCTTACTGAGTCTAAAATTCTTCTGCTTTGCATGTGATAAGTTGAATCAGATTTACAATTTAACCCCGATGACCTTCTTTAACTGTAGGCACCCTTTAAAGGCCATGTATCAAAATATTGTCACAATGTGATGTTCAAAGCATCAGAGCTTCAGCATACAAGTTTCAGGGAAAGGTAGGGACACACACACACACACACACACACACACACACACACACACACAAATGCTTGGATCACAGCATCTCTGGTTATCTTACCATACCAAAATATATAAACCCTGTATGGTTATGGAAATACTCTGTATTCCTTCTTGCAAGTTTTTAAAACACTTTGTACTCATCACTATGATGACCACAGTCATTAATAGATTGATTACCATCTATCTAGTAGAGTACCAGTTATTTGATATGAATTAAGATACTTAAAATTCTTAGCAACCATAGAAGCTAACGTCTGCTATTATTTCTTTTGGGGTGGTGAGAAAACCGGAATTTAGAACTGTTTATTTAGAAAAAGGACATGACTGGTTTGTGGAGGAGATCAGAATTAATATCCTTTGCTTCTATAATAACCCTGAAAAATAGGCACTGGAGGCGCTACATTGTGTGTTTAGAGTTCAGGCAGAGGTGTCATTCCCTGCTCATATTGTGAGCTCTGTGGCAGGCCAGTTTGCTTGTCGTTGTATTCCCAGTGCTATAGCTTGTTGTCTCACAAAGACATACAAATCAATATCAGTCTGTTGGCTTGAAGCTAGTGATTTGTTTTGTTTTTGTTTTTGTGGCACTGGTTATTGGAACTCAGGGCTTTCAACTTGGCACTCTACTGCTTGAGTCAGACCATCAGCGGAACATTGGTTTTTGTTATAATTTAGTCATTGATATTTTCCTTTGACAAGTAAGGGGTTAAAAGATAAGTATTTATGACAGATTAATACTAGTATCTTGCAGTCAACTAGTTGTATAAAACCCATAGTATCTCAGTAAACATTTTGTTGAATTTGAATGTAGAGTGATGCATATGTGTTTGAGTTAAGCCAAATTATGATATTGAACATAATACCTATGGGCCACATCATTTAATTAGAAGCAGACAGAAAATGATAGATATTTATTCCATTTGGGGAGGCTAGTTATTTTTACACTGAACTGTTCCATGTATGAGGGAAATGGCCTGCTAAAATTCTCAAAACAATAAATACATGTTGCAATATTAACAAAAAATACTTAGCAGGATTCTTTCACAAAGAAAAGTACCACACAGCTTTTCTCTCTGGCAATCAGATATTTATTTTAACATTTCAGAGCAAGCTTGAGGTGAAGGGAATTTATGCTGTTTTGTTTTTTGTACGGCTACAATAGCATATTTTGATTTATAAGGGGAAAACCCATACTCTACATGGCGAGCAATTAATATGCTATCTGCCTGTCGACAGCAAGACATTGAGTGCACCTGTGCATTGCTAGTTCTTTCCTTGTAACACTTATCCATTGTGCTCTGCTTTTCACGTTTTGGCCTGTTTCAGCTCCAGCTTTGAATGGAAAGCCCTGGGGTCTCTGTGTGCTTTCCATTAGAATCCAATTCATCTTTGTTTCCCTCCTTCAGCCATCTGGTTACTACAGTGGGTAAATAGGAGTCACGGATGCTTTATCAAAGCACAGAAGGATGAAATCCCAAACACCTCAGATGGCTCCTGGTTTTGTCACTTAGAAAAATCAAACACAATCTTGTCACTCTTTCTGCTTTTCATTTTTATTTTTTCAAATGGTAGCCTTGACATGTGTTATCTTGGCAAACTTTCTTTCCATCTTTGCAAAAATAGGTTAGAGACTTTCTGGTAATTTTTTTTTAATCTTTCCATTCTAAAGAGGTTTTTTTTAAATTTTTTTTTAGCGAGTTTCAAGGAAGATACCTTCACATGATTTGTGTAATCGTTCCTTTTATTAAATCTTCTTCTACACATAAATGGATAGTGCTATTCTGTACATCATTATTATAACATTTACATATAATTCTAATCATGATATCATCATGTAACTATACAGTTTCATATACACATGTGCATATATTATATACCTGATGCTTAACTTGCCTATCTAGAAGGGGGGAGATTGTAATTACTTTTGAATTATTTTAGTGAAAACCTCTGAAAAAATATATTCATTTATGAAGCAGTTTGAGTTTTTTTACTGACACATTTTTATAAATGGCATTATTTTTGTTTCTTTCAGTAGAATGCCAAAACTTTAAAAAAAAAAAAAAAGGAAACAATTTTCAATGAACAAGGTCTAAGCCCCATGCCCAACCTTTCAAGTGTAATTCTGTTTTAGCAAACAGTCCTCAAGTTCAATTCTGCATACGATTGGACCCACAAAAGGCAGAGCCTCCACAAACTCATTACAATCAAATGGGACTTGAATTCTCTTGTCTAATGTCATAATAAGCAATTATGAGCATCTTCTCAGCATTCAAATCGGGTAATGGTGAAGCCCTGGAGAGACATTATGTGCTGGCAGACTCAGGCTGATGGAATGTGCATATGCTCAATGGATCCCTAAAGGCAAGATGGGTAGTAGATGCCAGGACAGATTGCCCTCCGTAGTTAGGGTAGATACTACCTTCAATTATCACTTGTGTTTTATAATAATATGTGTGTTCATTCTGGAGAACTCACAATGGTAAGAGAATGAACAGCCTTTGCCATCTTTTTCCCATTTTCATAAGAGAATAGTAAATGAAGCTCTTCCTATTCTACATCTTTCCGATGGGGAATTCTGGGGAAAATGTGCATTCTCCTCTATTGTACATTTCCTGCAGGTTAAGTCTCCTTTTGACCACACTGGAAAGGTAACAGATTTTGCATTGTCAGTGGGACACTTGGTAGAGATAATTAGGTAAATAAATACTTGCCACCCTAAAGCAAGGCATTGAGTGCTGCCTCTTAATTATTGGAAATTTCCCCTGCAAACAAATGGGTTACTGAATTGCAGTATTCTTTTCAGCTGAGCCCTTGCAGCAGTGGCATGACATGGCCTCTGTCGTTTGATCACTAAAATAAATGGCTGTTAAGGGAAATTCCTGCTCAGATTTGTAGAAATAAGTGAATCATGACCAAATGATATATACTTCATAGGATGCTTTGCATTGGAAATCTTTAGAAAGAAAGCACATTTCATATGAATTAACATAGGTAATACAAGTGAAATAGGAAGGTGGACCAAATTAATTCTTTCTGAGAAAAATATCTTCATTTAATACATATCTTAATTGTGAAGAAAAGCATAGAATATCTGAAGTCTTGTAGGATTTAATATTGTCTGTAAATGGTATATTTATACCTTCTCTATTTAAAAAACTCTTTAACTTTATATAACACAAATGGAAAATGATTATGCACAATTTAATATGTAGACCAAGCCTTAAGACTTAAATACATAAAGATATTACATTTATTATGTAGTTCATTTTCCCTTTGGCACAGTCAATTCAGTTATTTCATTCCATGTGTCCTAACAACCTCATTGCTCTGTTGCATGGTTGATGGGACATGAGATGGCACAATTGGTTATTGGAATGGTCAGAATCTTGATTAATCCTCATATATTTGTTCACATTGCCTTGTGAACCTACTTCAGCAGTCCCTCTGATGCAACAAAAATCTTTTATGACTCTTTTGTTATCAAAATGAATTATTCCCAAACTATTTTACCTAGGAAGGACTCATCTCCATTTGCATGTTATCTTTTCCATGTATTACATTGTCACTCCATTTTTATTTTTAATTTTTTGCTGTCCCTGGGGATTGAACTTGGGCCTGAGCACTGCCCTTGGGCTTTCTCAAGGCTAGATAGAGCTTTACCACTTGAGCCACAGCACCACTTCTGCATCTCTATGTATGTGGTACCAGGGAATCGAACCCTGGTCTTCATGCATGCTAGGCAAGCATTCTACCATTAGGCCAAAATCCCAGGCCTGGTCACATGTGTTTCCAAACACAATTCCCAATTTTAATGATTAGTAATAGTTTTGTAACTAAGTGAACATTCCCTTTTTTAAAAAAGTCAGATATAGCAGTTTTCATATCAACTGACAGAAAATTGAATAAAAATGACCAAGTACTCTGAAACACATTGTATTTAGTTTTCAAATATCAAGGGTTAACTGACTGTACTTCCAAATCAGCAAATGAGACATTGTAAAATTTATTCATGCAATTACAGTGAAGGAGTGGTTGTAAAGATTAAAAGTAAAGTGATCAGCAACAAACAATAATCAATTAATGGTGAGAAATTTGGCCCAGTTGAAGAGTTGCTCAGAGTTCAAATGGCCTGCATTTTACTCCAGTTTTCATGATTCTGATTCTCTCTGTAGTCTCTAGCCTTCTGTCACTATTTCATTTCAAACACTGGGCATGTTGAGGAAGAAGCAGAAAACAATAATGCTCCCAAGTGCAGAAAGAGTAGTGTTTTTTTAAATTTTTTTTCCATGCTTTTAGCAATGTGACCTTAGGTATTGATTTATAACCCGCTGCAGTACCCCAGAGCAAAAGGGAACATTGGTAATTAAGTCAGTATCTGCACTTTCTAAAATAGTGCTGACTTGCAACAAAGAGAGCCCCTTTATTTTTCTTCTGTGTCTCCCCATGAATGCAGATGCAGGCACTGACCTCTGACCTTTCTCCAAATTCTCTAGCTGCAGCTGTTACTTTTCTTTTTCTGGGCCTTTAGCTGCTGATAGACTGGTAAGATTCATTAAATTGTGTTTGCAACTTTCTTTTAAGCAAACATGAAGCAATTTATACCCCAAGCCTTACTTATAATGCATATCTTTATTGAACTCAGAATGGAAGGAAATGCTTTCATATGGGCATCTATTAGGCATTTGCTTGGTAAGTACCTGGGACAAAATGTCCATGGTAAAAAGGCTGGGTCATATTTTTGAAGATGTTTGTATTTAAATGTGGAACTTTCCATCATAAAGCCCCCCAAATTGTAAAGGGAATTAAGTTAGAAATCTCTTCTTTGTATTCCATTAAAGTCATTACAAAAATAAGGCCACAAAAGGTAATAGCAATAAAATCAAATACCTTGAGGTCTGTATGCAAATGATATGCTAATATATGGTAATAGAAGTACTATGTTCAGTAGCCATAAAAAATACTAAATACAGCTAATTAAAGGTAGGTAAGTTGCTGTGTTTTATACTTCATAGCTATGTGGGAGAGGTAGTATATTATGATAATTACAGCATGGCTTGCCTTAGGGAATACATCCAACATGGTAACAGAATTTCTCATTCTGGCATTATTTGTCCATTTCTCTGAATGTAATCACTTGTTCTCTTCTCAACCTCAGGCCTTAGATCCATCTAGTAAGGTGCAAACCTAAATGACAAATTAAGTCCCTAGCCTCAAGACAAACAAACACTTCCCTCCTCAGTAACTTAACATACTCCTTACAAGGGCCCCCCTCCACTGCAGGAATGACGTTAAGCACCAGCCATGTTGAAAATTTAGGCTGTGCAGATACAGAGCCAAGGATTCTCAGCATACCTGAAAAATGCAACGAACTCTTTCTTTCTCCCTCATGAAAATGTACTTTTATTTAGAGAACATTTTCTTTGTATGAATTCAGATCACAAAATATAGAGATTCATTTTTAATTCTTAAGAAATGTGAAGAACAAAAAGATTTATTAAATGGCAGAAAGCTGCTGTGAAATGTATTAATCTAAAACTGCACTTGATTTTCTTCTCTACCTGAAGTTATGTGTGTACATTCGGTATGTGGACAGTGCTTCTTTTTCTATGTCTCTTTTGCCTTATTCTACCAAGTGTATGTACATTGTTGGGCCTTAAACTTGACCAAATTGTGCTAAAAATTAATCTTGAATGCATTTATTGACTCGCTGCTCATAAAGTGTATGTTTTGGTAGCTGCCTTGGCTTCGGTAACAACAAATTTAGATACAACAAACTTAGAAAGTAAGAGATCCTCAGATCCCAGGCTTCTGAACAGCTAGGATTATAGGCACGAGCCATTACTGCCCAACAATATCATTACATTTTAGTAATGATGGTGATCTGTACCTGAGAGTTAGGTGGCCCAAACCCCCAGCTCAGCCTTATTTGGACCCTATACCCAGGATACTAACCATAAGAAGAGTGCAGTGGAAATACTGGCAGTAATTTACTGAAGGCAGCTGCCGCCCAGGATGTTCAGAAGATTGTAGTATTAGGCTAGCCATGATGATGGGAATGAAGTTGAGAGGAGGAGACACAAGTTAAAAACTTTCCAACATTGCCCTCAGCTCTCACACTATTTTACATGTTATTGAATATACTCTGTGGGGCTGGAGCTGCTGATCTGAAACATTCCCCATTCTCCCGAAGATTGTATTTCTGCTGTTGCTAGTTTGGGGACAAGAAGAGAAACAAGGGGATCGCATATGAGCCAAGCTGCCTTCTGCATTGCACTGACCTCATTCCCATTATAAAGCTGCATTATGGAATTAGTGGCAAATTTTAGTTCTCAAGCCCTGCACCACAGCAAAACTGAAAGTACTGTGTTTTGTAGTTTGTATTCAAAATTGGAAAGTAGTGAGAAGGAAGCTTCCTGTAGCATTCTGGGATATGTGAAGATCCAGAAGCCTGCAAAGATCTGGTTAGCATGGTGGAGAAAAGCAGAGCAAAACTTGAGTGTAAACCACAGAAGTCAAATCATCAGTTGCAGAAGGTCTTGATTAAATATCTCCAAGATGTCTTCTACTTTTATTAGGCTCTCTCCAGTGGTTAGGACAAAGTTCAGTCCTGGAGGAGGTTTTGTGTTTGTATTAGTTTAAGGGACAAAAGTAATTTCTAAATCACCTTTCTTAATCCAACCACACTGCTTCTGAGAACAGCATAAACTGGACTAGCATCAGTCTGCAGAGGGAATTTAAGGGAGCAGGTGTAGCATTAGGTTGGCAAATTCATTCCTTCTGGGGACGGAAAGGATAGGGAAAAAAACCCAACATTCAAAACTAGGCTATGGTTCTTGGCCTGATAGATGGGTTAACTGGAAGCTTTCTGGCTTTGCCTTGATGTGAGTTTAAGTAGCAGTCTGGCCTCCCCAACCCCTCCCTACTTGTTTTATTCTAAATAATTTTCAAAAAGCTCCCGTGGAACACAGGCTGTGGCTTTGATCTGTTGAATTTATTCAATACAGACATTCCCATGAAAAACCCCAGCTCAGACTGGCTTCAGCCACGTTAAAAAAAAAAAAAAGGAAAAAAATCCTCATTTAAATTCAAATTCTCCATAATCTTTACAGGCAAGAGATAGACTGAGAGCAAGAAATTGAGATGCCTCTCCTATGTCAGGAAGCCCTGCCAGATCAAACAGACCCATGTACGCAGCTGCAGAAAAGAGAAATCCCTGACAAAAATGGAAACTATTTTGACATGTACCACATGCTTCTTGTGCCAGGATTGCTAAAAGCTACCTGGTTGAGACCAATCTGCAGTTTGGGAATGCAGGTTTTTGTAAGGACTACCCACTGGATGGGAAAGAGGTCTACATTTCTAATGAAAGATCACCCATTTTCTTTAGACTTTTAATTTTGGTTTTGAAAAGAAAAGACTTTACTTGGTGGGTAGAGTGTACAGAGCTAGCATAATTTTTTTCATATATTTTTATTGTAATTAATAGAAGGGTTACATGATATTTTCCAGATAGGAGGTTCATTAATTTACATACATTGATACCCTTTCACATGTCTTGATCCCCAGTTCCCTCCCCCCCACCCCACCCCTCATCTTGTTTACCCCCTTCCCTATCCAATTTAAAATAACCAAATACAAATATATCCGATGTATCAGGTAACAAATTGGGATACTGTAACAATATGAGATAACCAAGGGACAGCAAAAAAGATGAGAGATAACATAGTACATTAAGGACAACAATCATTCATTATATGGCTTTTGTGTCTATATCCTAGAGGTCCTTTTATTTAACGTCATACTATATGGCCTTTTGTATCAAGGTTTTGCTCTATTGCAAATCTCTGCTAGGAGAGCCCAAGGTTTCTACTGATTATTACAAATGAGGGAAACCACTGAGCCTGTGTTCCTTTGGGTCTGCCTTACTACACTTGACATGATTTTTTTCCAAGTCTTTCCATTTTCTTATAAACGGGGTGATGTCATTCTTTCTGACAGCAGCATAGAATTCCATTGTGTGCTAGCATAATTTTTGGGGGTTTCATTTTGGGGCATTTCTAAAACATATTGTTTCAAGTTTTTCTTTTCCTAGTTCTATTCTTAAAGCCACCTTCAACCTTAGATGCCAGCCCCTTACTGTCCTCTGTAACAAGAAGATTTTTTATCCACATTACCTATATAGGAAGACATTTGGAATTTATAGGATTTCACTGAAGATTCATTCCTCTCTCCAGAATAAAGCACAGGATATCTAAAATTGATTTTCTGCTTTTTTTTTTAACTCTAGCCCCAGAGCGTAGGCCTGATCTTCCATTTGCTTTCTTCATTACTGAACATGGCTACCCCTGGCTTTACAGTGAGCTCTCTGGAGTCAGCCAATTTACTTCACTCTGGAGCTGGTGACTCTGAGTCACTCTGTATTTGAAATAGCAGGTCTCTCAGCTAATGGTCTGGGACCCATGACCTTGATCTGTTTCGTGGGCTCAATAGACACTCACTTGAGACTCTGCTCTTTGTCTAGCCTTACTGGTTTCTCTGCCTCAATTTGGGATGACTTTCAACTCTACATTTCATCCATCACTTTTTGGAGAAGAATTAAAGAATAGCCTGGATTGGCTCAAAATTCTCTTTTTTGAAAGGGAACATTGACAAATCACAAACTAAAAATTTTGTGAATGAATTTCATCACTAACCTTCAGGGTACATCAAGGACCCATTATGGTTTTCCAAGTTTCAACACAGTTCACCCAAGATTCCTTTCCAAGTGTGTACACACTGATACATGCACACAATCCAGGGATATTGGATAAAGATCATTCTACCACCTATTACTTTCTGCTATTATTCTTCTTTCCTACCTTCATTTCTTTCTTTGGCCAAGGGCCTTATTCTGATCATCTGTCGTCTCTTAATAAGTCAATCCTCGTGCTGCCAGATTCGATCTTTTTCACATTGTCACCATAGGATGATGTGGAAACTTTCAGAATACCTTACTGATTAAGGACTTCTTGTTCCACTAGGTAATACATGCTACTGCCTGTATAGGAATTATATCCTAAAGACAGGGAACAAATGGCCAAATATACTTTTTAAAGAAAATCAGCACAGAAGTATTCTGTTCGAGACTTGAAGTCATGGTGCTGGAAATTCTACAGTGAAGAAATTGGTTTATTCTGGATATATTTGACCACATCATTGATTCCCCAATTTCAGCTATTAAATATATGAATAATGTACAGTAGGAGTGAATATCCACAGAGATATTTCGTATCATTGTAAGGATTTAAAAAAGCAAAGTATTCTTTCTTGCTAGGAGTCACATAGCAGATCATGGTATGCTACTTTTCTCCCTATAGACTCTAGAATATCCAGCCTTGTTTTTCACAATGTCGTTTTTGAACTTTTTTACACTCTGCCTAAATTATGCACACATTTTCATGCCATTGCAAAGGCACTTTCCTATTCGTAGACTGCATTTCTTTGTCTACCTAGAAATCCATTTCTTTATATCTTTCCAAACACTTTTCTACCAAGGAGGATTCCTCTGTATGCCCCCCACAAAAGACTGCCACCTCCTCCGGAGTACATTGTATATTCTTTGCTGTATTCATATTTTGCAGTGGCTTATAATTGTGTCTGTGGGATTGCTGTATTCCAAAGGCAAGTTGTGACTCAATGCAAGAAATGCACACTGAGCTCAATACTTTGGACAATGACTAGAATATGGTAGAAACTGTTCTATAAACAGAAACTGTGAGTTGTCACATTGCATAGGAATATGATACAAGATCTGAATTCTGAATTGTTGGTTTGGCTATCCTAAGTTAGATTTCATATACATATATATATATACACACATATATATGTAGAGATACAGGTATATATGTCATGTGCATATAATGTACACATGCATATGCATATTACATGTGCATTTTATATGTGCACATACATACATGAACATTATATGTATATGCACATGCACATGTGTTATATGTATATACATGTATGTATTTATGCTATATAAATGTAGATCATGCACATACTTGTAAAGGTATATGAGCACATACTTGTAAAGGTATATGATTATATAGACACATGCATACATGTATACAGTATGCTATATACACTTTACAAATATCTGTATATACGTATTATATATATATACACGCATATAGTAGTGTGATTTTAGTTTTCTTTGTAGGCATACCTATGCATATATAGATATATACATATAGATACTTATATGCGTATGTATCTATAAATATACGGATATACTAATGTCTCATATGAGAACTTAGTCTCAAAAGGAAAGTAGTTCTTATAGGGAAATAAATATATATGCACGTGTATCTTTAATATTTGGACATATATTGCATGTCTGGAATGGGCATATGTCTGTGCAGATGTGTATGGCTTATTAGTGCAGCTGTGTTGCCCAGATGTAGCAGAGTATAAGTACAACATCTTATGTGATATTATGTAATACATACCTGAGCCATTTGGCATGTGGTTTATATATGTATAAAAAGCACGCAATGATATATCTCATATATATGTATATATAAATACACATATACATAGAGTCTATTGTTTGCTAGCACGGTGATGATAAAAAAAAAACCACAAATCTAGATGAAGCATGACAGAAAAAGGTGTGATGATGGCAAAAGATAAAACAGAAGACACATGAGATAGCCAGCACAGAGCTTTTCTAATAAGTAGAAGGAGTGCTCTATAAACACTGATAAAAAGTGTTGTATACAACTACATAAATCAGCTACATAGTCCTTTATTATCATTATCAATATTATATTTGCATATAATCATAAATGCTATATATTTATAGGGCTGACAGTACTGTAGGTCATTTCCACCCAAAACACATGAGTGGTGTGCTGCCCTCTGATGTTATGACACCAGTGGGTGATGGGAATTTTTCAGCTCCATTGAATCCTAGGGCTTCCCATGGTACATTTGGGTTGCTCTACTGAGTGATATGTCATGACACAATATATGGCTGTTATACAAACAAAAGCATGCGCTCATTCCATCTCTGGCACAATTTCCCCAGCCCTGAAACACAGCTATTTAAGCAAGGATTCTTTAAAAAAAAAAAAAGATAGCAAGATGGGTACTGAAATACATCAGTGGTCACAGCAAATTTTTTTTTAAAAAAGCAAATAATGATATGACCAATAGCATCAAGATAAAAATCCAAAGAGCTCCACACATTGAGATTCTTTTTCATTACCTGTACCCTCAGTGTCTGAGGTCCCATTCGAACAACAGACCTGCAAGCATCCTACATAGACTTCCATTTATCTACTTAGGCTCAGCTGACCCCACTGGAAAAATCGAACATTGCTCCTAATATTGATCTGTGCACATGGACAGTAAGTAGCAAGGCTCTCTTTGTGTAAAATTTATAGAAGTGCCTGTTCCAGGGGCTTCTGAGGTACAGAAATATCCACAGAGGCTCCTGCTCCTCTCAGTGGGCTTGTAGAAAGAAAGCTTCAGTTCCTTCTGTCTGGGCAAGGGAATAGCCCTGCTGTGAAGCTTGCTCAAGTATTATGCTGGGCACAGCACTGCTCCTCTGCTCTCTGCTCTCATTCTTCTTGCTCCCAGTCTTGATCTGACCCTGAATGCAATGTGACCATTTAGTTATGACCTTCACATGCTGCACTAGGGCTCTGTTTTCCCTCTCCTCTGTCTCTCTGGCCTGAAGCTATAGTGAACTCACTAAGCACGAGACACCCTTAAAAAAAAATGGAACTGAAAGGAGTGTTGTTTGCTTTCTGGCCCTCAAACACCAAGGCACTGTTGTGCTCCTTAAAATTGTAAATTATGTCTGTTTAAGAAAATGTCAGTGTTTTTTAAAACAGAATAACAGTGCTGGAAAAGACTTGGCTGTGCTATTTGTTACCAAAGTTTCATACAAGAAAATTGATGCATTCAGCATTATGAGCACAGTCCAGGGTTCTAATGGGTTGGGCACAATGCCTCTTCAGTTCTTTTAAGAAACATGATCTCTCTCTCTCTCTCTCTCTCTCTCTCTCTCTCTCTCTCTCGCTCTCTCTCTCTCTCTCTCTCTCTCTCTCTCTCTCTCTCTCTCTCTCTCTCTCTCTCTCTCTCTCTCTCTCTCTCTCCCCTCCCCTCATTCTCCTCAGCAAGTTATCTAAGTAATGTTAATAACTGGACATCATGGGGGATATTGTCAATAACGCACTATACTTAACAACAATTAAAATATAAGACACACATCTTGTATAATTAAATTGATTTTCCCCTCTCAGAAATAAGAACTTTTCAGGTAATGATTGCTTTGGTTGTCTATAATTGTATTTATTGGGATGATAGAGGAGATCTGTTGTTACTTTCTAGATACTACTCATGTCTTCAAAATCCAATTCTCAAATTAGCCGATAGGACGAATTTTGAGTACAGAAGTGTAAATAGCTATAGATGATATGTGCGATTGATGAAGAACTTGGCACTGGTAAACGTATTATTTAGCTACAGCTAAATAGAATTTCAGCTTTACAGCAGGATTCATAAGATGTAGAAAGGCACTGGTGAACGTCTTGAGAAAGTCATTCCACTCTTGATTTTCGTGAATACCTGGCCAGTTGAATGTTAGGCAAGACTCTTCATTTAGTCATATATGCTCTATTAAAATACAAGTTGAAAACGGCAACATTTTTGTATCTAAAGAATGTGAGGGCCTGTAAAATAAGAGCCTTCACTTTTTTGTATATTTTGCATCCAGCGTCTTTTTGACCCCTGGATAATAATATTAAATTGGAATATTGACTTGAACTTTCTTTATTTGGCCTCTATTCATATTAAGTAGATGTTAGAATGAATGCAAAGAGGCTCGCTTAACTTTCTAGTAATAACTTTGCCCCCACTCTATGGCTTGAAGGCATTGTTTGGTGAACTGAATTTTACCTTTTCCAGTGGATGGGAGTATCTGTTTACCTAAGAAGTATTACTGGGCTTAATGAGGCTAGAAAAATGAAGAGAAATCTTACTCACATGGAAATGTTAAAAGAAAGGAAGCAGTAAAAGGGAAAGAAAGGAAAAATTAAGTGAAGTCGGTATTTGCCTTTATATAATGTTTTAAAAGGTAGGGGATATCTAGAAGACAACTGATGAGGTTTCGCATCAATGAGTGGAAGCTATTTGCTGTGAAATGTGATGGAATGTTTACTGAGCCATTCTCTCTGAAAATCAAATTTCCTTACAATCCTATCTGTTTTCATAGAAGTGGTGTTTTTGACATATTTCCTTTGTTATTGGTGGGCTGGTCTGTCTGTTACTCCCTTTGCAAGCCATGGCTATGCACTGTGTTGAACTATGTTTATTTTGTTGAACCAGAGCATTGGCAGACACTCCAGTTCCAATCATGTGATAGCTGTGTTCCTTCTCTTGAAGATAACTGGAGGAATAACTAACTAATAGATAACACAAAGAGGTGAAACCTGTGTCCAATCTTTCTGTCAGAGTAATGTTTATAACTGCGATTGAAATCATAGCCTTGAACTTTTGTCTTTGTCATCATCACTTGGCCTCATCAGGACAAAGGAATTGGAGTGCTGGATAAAAATTAGAGCCTGAGCTGAGTGCTCATTGGTGTATGTTTGTAATCCTAGCCACTGAGGAGGCTGAGAATTGTGGTTCAAAGCCAGGCTGAGCAAAAGTCCTGAGACATTTATCTCCAATTAGACAAAAAAGAGCCAAAAATGGAAGTGTTTCTCAAGTGGTACAGCTCCAATCTTGATCAAAAAAAGCCAAGTAAGTGCTCAAGGTCCTGAGTTCAATACCCAGTACAGGATGGAAGGAAGGAAGAAGGGAAGAAAAGAGTGGGAGGGAGAGACAGGGGGAAGGAAAGAGGGAGGAAAAGGAAAGAAGGGGCGAAATAAGGAGGGAGAGACAGGGGGAAGGAAAGAGGGAGGAAAAGGAAAGAAGGGGCGAAATAAGGAGGGAGAGAGGAAGGAACGAATGGAAGGAAGAGGAAGTAAGAAGGGAAGGGAAGGAGGGAGGGAGGGAACAAGAAAATGGACCATGGAAGATGGACTATGAAGGGAGAAGACAATGTGCACTTATCCCTCATCCTCTTTGGGTAGTTACATTTTGTAAGACAAAATCATTGCATAAGATAGATATTTGTAGTAGTGATAAGCATAAGAGAGGGATGGGGCTGAATACTATAAAACTGTAGCAAGCCTTGTATTGGGCAGTGTGATTTTAGGTGAATCTGTTATTGTCTCTTGGAGATTTCCACAGTTGTCTGCCACACATATACATACATGCAGATAACAGCAACCATAATAACAATAAAAGGCCTTTGGCCAGGAATTTTCTAATGAATGATTCAGTATTTATTTTCCCTTTTGATAAGTCCCACTATGTAAGGGAAGAGCTCATGAACCAATGCAGTCTCATATTACTGGAACTAAGACCTAAATTGGGCTCTAATTTCTGAGACTATGATTCTCTACTTCTAATTTACTGACTTTCTGAGTCTAAGAACTAGAATTTTCTCAATTTGACACCTGTGTAGCAATTAAAGCTTCATGTAAAGACCAGTGTACTTTATACATGCACAAACATGTGTATATAAGTGTATATTGATTTGTATGTCTGTCTCTACATCATATGTGAGCATGGTACATTTTTAGTTTAATTTTCTGAACTTTTAATTTTCAAATACCTATTTGTCTACCATTTCTAATTCTAAACCAAGGAAATAACTTATTGATTATAATAACGAAGCTCAATGATAAGTTACATGGGATATTAATTTTAAAAATACTGTGCTTAGATTTTTCAATATTTCCTAACAAGTCTGATAATTAGAGCAACACGTTGATCATCTAATTTGTGTTTATTCAGGTGAATAAAAATGGGATTTCTAACTCTGTACTCTGCTTTGTCTCTAAAATTCACGTCAGATATCCAAGGTCCTTTTTATTTGTTTCATTCAAAGTGAATCCTGCCCAGGGAAACCAATGTCTCATTGTAGCTTTTAATTAATTATGATCAGATACATTTGTCACTATTGAATTCAATCATACAAAACAAACCAAATATAGAGCATTTTAAGTAAATTGCTTTTATAGGATTTTTCTGTTCAGAATTGACTTTGACTGTCTGGATTATTGTGATTAATTAAACTAGACTTTTGATGAAATTAAGTTGTTGATTTTGTTCTACATTTAACCAAAAGTTTGTTAGCAATAGCATTAGCTAGACTGGAGGAGCATTATATAAGACTTGTAAAAATTCTAAATGACGAAGTGTAGTACTATTTCACCAACATTAGAACTGGAAAGAAAATCCCTAGACACATCAAAGCAAACAAATAAACAAAAAAGAAAGATGAATATAGAAAGCAAAATCAAGAGGATTTATAAAAAGCAATATGAACCAAACAGATGAGTAGAGTTAGTGGATATGAGATTCTATCTCAGTTTTGGAAATTCCTCATATTTAGGCAGCTTTCCTTGGGCCCTTAGTGTCCTTTATGCATGATTGGGTTGATGGGGCCAAAACAATGGATTCTTTTCTAGCAGTTCTATAGAAAGCTTAATTGTCTGTCTGTCATCATAAGATTCATTCCAATGTCCTAGAATGTTCAATTCCTTTGTATAAAACAATGTGGTATTTGCATATAACTCATGCATGTTTTCCCATATTTTAATCATCTTTAGACTATGGTATGTAATACAATACAAATATTGTGTAAAAGGTTTTTTATGTTGCAGTGTTTTTTTAGATCATACAGGCAAGAAAAATTAGTCTATGCATGTTCGGTATATATCTAATCCTTCACCCAAATATTTTTTTATTTAAGAATTTATTAACATTGATTTTTACATCATATTTCAAATGACATATTTAACAAACAAGTATTCAAGAAGGGAATCTCTACATATAATCACTGGCACTTATATTTTAGGACATAATTAAAATTAGGATGAGGGTTTGTATGTCATAGATACATATTAATCTATGTGATAAAACATTATGTCTATAGAGTCATTAATTTTTTTTTTGCCAGTCCTGGGCTTGAGCTCAGGGCCTGAGCACTGTCCTTGGATTTTCTCAAAGCTAGAGTTCTACCACTTGAGCCTCAGCACCACTTCCGGCTTTTTTCTATGTATGTGGTACGGAGGAATTGAACCTGGGTCTTCATGCATGCTAGGCAAGCACTTTAACCACTAGGCCAAACTCCTGGCCAGAGTCAATAATTTTTATGTCTGTGTAGTTGTATTTATATTTCCGGTACCATGTCCATAACATTGGGTACTCAAACATTGAGTCCTTGCTCTTGTATTGTTTGGATCTAATAGCCACATATTAAGGATAACATGCGCCTTTTGTTCCTTTGTCTCACTCACCATGATTCCCTCTAGATTCATCCACTTCCCTGCAAATGCCATTATTTTATCTTGTCTGTTGGCTATATAGAATTCCATTATATATATATACCACATTTTCTGTATCCATTCATCTGCAGTAGGGCATCTGGATTGTTTCTGTCGCCTGGCTATTGTGAATAGTGCAGAGATGAACATAGCTGAGCAGGTATCCTTAAATCTTGAGTTATGATGTTCAGGGTAGATGCCCAGGAGTGGTAGGGCAGAATCATAGGGAAGGTCAATTTTCATTTCTTTAAGAAACCTCCACACTGCTTTCCAGAGTGGCTGAACTAGCAGATAATCCTACCAGCAGTGCAGCAGGGTTCCCTTTTCTCCACAACCCCGCCAGCATCTGTAATTGTCTGAGTTCAAAATCTTGGCCATTCTTATGGGGGTAAGGTGGTATCTTAGAGTTGTTTTTATTTGCATTTCCTTTATGACCATAGGTGATGAGCATTTTCTCATATGCTTTTCTGCCATTTTAACCTCTTCTTTTGATAATTCTCTCTTTACTTCCCTTGTCCATTTAATGATTGGTTTGTTGGGTTTGGGGGAGGATTAGTTTCTTGAATTCCCTGTTGACTCAAATATTTTTGATTCATAGTTGGTTAAGTCCACAAGATACAATCCAATATTGCAAAAGCCAACAGTACTAATAGAAATAAAACTTTTAAAACTTCAGAAATTCTACATTTATATGTTTATTTTCAAATTTGTGGTGAGGGACAAATATCTACATAAAAATGACATTGACATATGACACAGGCAGGCCAGTTATATCTAATGGCTTCTTAGGTTATTCTTCAAAGAAGGGAAATTTATATATCTTGAACAATGTGGAGATAAGAACATCAATAAGAAAAAAATGACAAAAGTACTCATTAGTATTTACTGTGAGAGAGGCAATTAGGGTCTTGTAATGTAGACCCCTTCCTTTCAAGAGGAAGGAGAATGTAAATTGGCATGAGTATGAAGAATCCAGTTGCATTTATCACACCAGTATCTATGTTGCCTTGAAAAGTCCAGTTTTTTTTATTTCATTGTCAGGGTGATGTGCAGAGGGATTACAGTTACATAAATAAGGTAATGAACATTTCTTCTCAAACATTATTACCCCCTCAATTGTTTTTTCTCCCTCTTTCTCTCCCCATTCCCCCACTCCCTCCCCAAATTGTAAAGTCCATTTCCAACAATATCTTGTGAGTATCACTGTTGCATTGGTTCACCATTTCTCCTTTGTCTCATTATTTTATTGTTCCCCTTCCCTTTCCTAATACAAATAAATACATATTCAATAACCAGGTATAGGAATAAGATGCAGTGTCAACAGGGAATAAGCCATGGGGGAAGCACAAAAAAGAAATGTACTTCATATAGTACAAAGGCCAATTTCTATAGTTGGGTAATTTATCACCTGAGTTTCTCTGTATATGTTGGGGATTGTTCCTCTCACTTCTGCTGTTCCTCTTGTAAGTTACAGAGCTCAAGGCTTCATTGATGTTGAACATAAGCATTTGCTACTGAGTTTCACTTCTATCTACCACCTTGGTTTCTACTTGTGACAAAGTACTTTGTGTCTTGATAACCTCCTACACATGAACTCATTTACTTCTCATACCTTGCACAATAATAGTAGCCTAATTTATACATAATAACTCTATGATTTTAGATTTCAGCTTTTGTAAATCATTCCAGGAAATTCCTTTCTCCCACCTTGTGTTTGTTGTGTTTTTCTATCAGTAATCTGTTGAAAAGGTCTCAATTCTTCTAAGATATGACTCTGGGAGAGAAATGTTCTTTGTATAACTTCCTTAAAGTTTTTGCCCATGGTAGGAAGGTATGTGCCCAATTCTGGTAGAAAATGAAAAACACCAAGTGAGGGACACAGGAAAGTCCATTACCAAATACAATGCAGGTTTCCTCATGTTTGCAGAGGAAGTTAACTTTCTCTCCTCAAAAGCTCTGAAAATATTTGTAAAAGACAACCTATGGATAAAATGGAATTCTTGGAAGTGGCGCTGTGGCTCTAGGGCTAGCATGCTAGCTTTGAGCTGAAAGCTCAGGGACAGTGCCCAGGCACAGAGTTCAAGCATGATCATACAGGCACTACCACTTTGCAAATTACATTCATGGATCAGTGGGTCTTGTAGGAGCTGACTGCTTTGCAGTCCTCTTAGACAATCTGAATTTCCTAGATACATGCGTACATACATACGTACTATACATGTGTATATGTGTATATACGTACATGCATACATACACTCAGCCCACCACCCTTTTCACATCCTCCTGTTTGTAATAACTTTGATTGAATGTCAAAATCGCACAAATTTCTGTCCTGAAATGTCCTGGAGATTTTCTTTTCCTAACGTATATTTTTCTATTGCTAATGCATTATTTAAAACAGTTTAATACTCACAGCGCAATAATTCAGAAAGATGGGATCGTTGAAAAGAATAATAGCTAAGAAGGAAAAGAAAAGTAATTAAAGCTGACAAGAGGATATGTTTTTGCTGGTGTTTCTCAATTCAACTCACTGGACTTCCACAGGCCATTTAGTTTATTTATTTGCTTTTAGATAAAGAATGATTAGCTCTCACATGTTTCTATTCAAACATCAATTTGTAAATAAGCAAATGCATCTATTTGCTCAGGCAAAAAAAATCCAATTTTCTCATGTATCTGTTATTTCCTAATGTGTATCTATGTGAAGGGGGCTTACTTCTTTTCAGAAATACATATGTTGTAGCTTTAAATGTTGGTAACTTTATATACTTCTGTACTGAGGAAGCTTAATTGTAACCTTTGTGTGGTATAAATCAATACAAATACATGTATATATACACATAAAATATATATTATATACACAGAGAGAGTAAATATGTTTTTAAGATATTGCTTTAGATGCTGGAAGTAAAAATAAGATAGACAAAATACTATGTTTAAATCTTCCTCCCCCTCACTTCACCATTCTCTTAGAGGATCCAAGTATCAGGACATTCCTTTGCTTTATTCTGGCACAGTGTTTTTGAAATCATATCCTAGAAAACAGCAAGGGTATATGCCAGTTATGACCTTCCAAATATATGTCACTTCTCTGCATGCTGAACTATATTTGAAACAGATTATATTTTCCCTGTGTGCTTCAGTTTCACAGTTAATAAGACAGACATTTCCATGGCTCATTTCTTGTTTTCATGGGTAGCAAAAATTCTGATTAGAATCCCAGATACCAAGTTTATCAAATTTTGTCCAACATAGACTGTGCCATGGAGCTTCAAGATTTTACTTCATACTGTCTATATTTAAAGCCTCAAAATAATACTAATCACATAATCAATAGGTTGTGATTGCTCTAGTAGTTGGTGACATTAAAGAAATACCTCCTCAGCCAGGCACTAGAGGCTCATACCTATAATCCTCCCTACCCAGGAGGCTGAGAGCTAGAGGATTACACTTTGAAACGAGCCAGGGGAGAAAGTCTGTGAGACTCCATTTTCAATTATCCAACAAAAACTAGGCTGGCGATCTGGTTCAACTGATAGAGCATCAACTTGGAACAAGCAAATGAAAAAAGACTTCAAGGCCCTGTGATCAAGCCTCACTTTTGAAAAACAACAAAGATCTTTAAACTAGTGTGTTTTAAAAGGTATTTATGTGATGTAGAAGCTTGTAAAACTGAAAAAAAAATTTTTAACACTAACGTCATATTCAAAAGTACTGAGCTCTTTTCTTGGGATTAAGGAGACAACACAACAAAAATGAATAATACTGATCCCCCTGTTATTTAAATTCCATGTGATCTGAACACCTCTGTTATTCTACCACTTACAAACAACCTTTTGGTTTTCGGTAATGTGTAAATTGTTACTATTCCCAGCTATCCCTGTAAAATGGATAGAAACAGAGGAGTCTTAGGCAAAATCTATTGTAATTTCCCAACATTTCTTTCCTCAAGGAAAATTGACTCAGTGATTTGAAAAAAAAGAACACCAATCATCTGTAGTTTTATATTAAGCCATGACAAATAAGAGAAATAAAACTCATTGAAATGGCTAGAAGGGAACTGGGACAAGTGGAGATGCCATATGGATCTGGCAATAGAAATGGATATTTGTAAGAGTCATTATAAAGTATAATGTCATTCACATAAACTTCTTTCACCATTACCAAAAATTGGCTAAAAAATGGAATTAGTTCTCATTTTTTTGTTTTTTTTGTTTTTTTATTGTAATTAATAAAAGGGTTACATGATATTTGCCAGATAGAAGGTGCATTAATTCACATATCTTGATACCCTTTCACATGTCTTGGTCCCCATTACCCTCCCCTTCACCCCCCCCATCTTGGTTTTCCCCCCTTCCCTATCCAATTTCAAATAACCAAATACAAATAAATCCAATATATCAGATAACAAAGTGAGATACTGTAACAATAGTATCAATAGTTCTCAATTTTTAATAGTATATTTTGCATGAAAGTAGGAGATAATTTTATTGTCACCTCTGCCCACATTATTATTTGTAAGCATAGCAGTCTTATTCGCATGTAATTTCACACTAATCCTTTGGGTTTGATGTATCATGAAGTCTCCTGTGAGACTATTTCAATGGGATGAAGGACCTGAAAATACATTCACATCATGTGGCAAAGGAAGCTATATTTCCAGATCAGATGATTCTTTTTTCTTTTGCAATGGAGAATGCTCCAGAAAGGAACTGTAGCTCATTGTAGCACAAGCATAACTAGCATCATTTTTTGTTTTGTGTCCTATTCAGTCATAAGTGTGTATATGAAAAATGCATAACTGAGGGGCCAGCAGTAATATCACCCATTTCCTATGTAACATTTGGCTCTGGCTTCAGCTTCACACAGGTATTGTTTTGTAGGCTTTCTTATCACAGGCTGACTTCTGGTTGGAAGACTTGAAAACATCTTGAAAATTATTCATTCATGACATGAGGGTTACATTTTTGATTTAGATCCAAAGAGTCAACATGAGGTGACCATATTTTTGCAGAGAAATCAAGTTAACAATCAAGATAATAGGAGGTAGACTGCCATTAGGAAAGAAATCCAAATTGATATCGAAGTGTTTGTTTGGTTTCAATTTGTACAACAGGTCTTCAAAAAATAGTTCTCTGTTGTCACAGAACAGAAGATTTGTCATCTATTTGTCATCTATTAAAGAGAAAAGACGGAAGAGCAGAAGAAAGAAAGGTGGTGGGAATTAAGAGATAAAGTGAGTAAAGGAGAGAAGGAGAGAGGAAGGAATAAAAAAGAAACGAAGAAAAAAGGGGAAAGAGTAGTTAAGAATAATCTACTTTCTGAAAGTCATCCATGTGGATTCATAATTATAAAAGTAAAATTCAAGTCCAAATCTAGGCATATTTGCAATAATTAGCATTCCACTCTTCGTCAGTTCATGTTGTAGTTCTGACATTCATTCATCGTGCCAGATGTTAGCCCACGAGAAGATAGAAGAGAGCCTAACAATGGTTTAAAAACCACAAGAACAACCTTGTGTTTTGAGCATTTCACACTCAGAAGTGAACTCGACAAAGTGCCATTCAAATTTCCATGCTCTACACAGCTCACTGGCTATTTCCTTCTGCATTCAGAGTTAGAAATGGGTTAAATGTCTCAGGCTCTGTCTTATACTGCACAAGATAGGGAAAAGCATGAAAGAGGGCAGTCAGATTCAGAGAAAATGGCAAAGAGAGAGTGTCTACAGAGCAGTGGTTATTTGCCATTGCCAACTGGCCCTTAGAAACAAATGACACCCATGGTCAGATGCTAAGCATGTGATGTGGCCCAACCAAGGCTGGCACTCTTCAAGAGGCATTGTAGGCCTTTGCTGTGCAGGTGCTCCTGTTCCCAGCAGCCGGCCTGCCAGCCAGCATTGGGATGCTCTGAAGGGATTTCACACTGTTGCCTCTTATTTAAAATGGGATACTTATGCAAACACAGGGTCCACTGTTGGTAAATTTAGATGCTCTTGTTGCCTCCCATCCTCTGATTTGTAAATGAGGGAAGCAGATGCAGGCAAGACAGGCTTTATGATTCTTGCTTTCCTCCTGTTTAAATTGTTAACCATAGCTTCTACAGAGTGACTGTACAGCTCTGAAATGATGCATGAAATGGGGAAAAAATGGAAACTTTTTTTTGCTCAAAATGCCCAAGTCACAGAAATTACAAACATGGATTCACCTATCCAATACTGCCAAGTCTTCATTGAGAATTGAGCTGACAGTAGTGAGTCATAGCAGTAAAAGAAGAATTGCACCAAACATAGCACTTAAGACAGTCATATCCTTGATACAGTGTGATATGAATATCCCTTCCAAACCCGCCTGCCAAATCTTTTTTTATTATAATTAATAATAGGGTTACATTATACTCACCAGATGGGAGGTGTATTACTTAACAATCATTGCTACCCTTTCTCATGTCTAGGTCCCTATTTCCCTCCCTCGCATCCTCCCCTCATCTTGTTTTACCCCTTCCCTATCCTATTTCAAATGAACAAATAAACACATATACAATATATCAGATAAGGAGATAAGATACTGTAACAATATGAGATAACCGAGGGACGACAAAAGAGATGAGAAATAACATAGTACATTAAGAACAACAGCATTCAAATCATCTAGGTGTTTTTTTTTTTTAATTATGCTGTGCTGTGTGCACTTACTGACCATCCAGGTTTAATTTGCAGGAAATGTCCTCGCCTTTTGCTTAAATTACCTTAATTTAGACTTGCAGGAAGCTCATTGAGAGGAGACAGACTGGAATAGGGGCTTGGAATTCAGGTTATTATTAAGACAAAAAGTGACCAAATGCAACATTGATGCTCAGTATACACTATGTCGAAAATGAACTATGTCACTTGTGGAGGGAGGGATAAACTGGGAGAGAGAAAGGGGGGATAACATAGTTCAATACGAAAGGAACTCTTTATCTGACATATAACTATAATCTCTCTGTACATCACCTTTACAATAACAATAAAAATACATTAAATAATAAAAATCAAAAAAACTTCCTGTTAGGAAGCACAGGAAATCTCTAAAAGAAGGAGAAAGAGTCAGAGGAAGAAGAGGAGGTGGCAGCGGCCGGGGAGGAGGAGGAAGACGAGGAATAATAGAGACCTGCCCAGGAGGCAAAGCACTGACTGCCAGGTATCTTTAGGTCCCATCGAATTCTAAATAAACATTTTATGCCCTGTCCCCACAATTATGGCCATAAATCAGTTATCTTAGCAGAAATAACATTTCTGAGAATTGCATACTTGTGTATAAATACCCATAATATAGAAACGTGTCAATTGCCACATTTTTGTCTGTAGCTGTACCCTTGGCTCTCCAACTTAAAGAAAGATAAAAATGAGACAATAGAAGTTAAAAGTATATCCCTGAAATTTATCTGAAATAAAAAGAAAATTCATACTATACCTTAAAATTTATGTTTTTCAGAAATGTTTTTCACACATAAAAACATTAAAAAGAAAAGTACCCCAGATTTCTATTGCTCTGTGTGTGTGTGTGTGTGTGTGTGTGTGTGTGTGTGTGTGTGAATTATTGCCTGACTAAGAATTTCTGAGTTCCAGGAATAATTTTGGAATTAATGTCAGGATCCTTGTCTTTTTATTCAGACTGAGGTACCTATCAGTTTTATGAAGTATATTAGTTAGTTTTTTTAAGCCTAAAGACTTTTGTTATGTTTTTTTAATAACAGTGATAAGATGAGAATGAATCCATTTATAGAATTTTATGAGTCAAATTAGATGGAAAGGATATAAGGCCTTGAAACATTAAGCAACTCTGTAAAGATTACCATAAGGCTTCATAATGGTAGTAACTACTTCAATTGTAGATGGCTAAAATGGAAGCAATTTTATTCTAAATTGTTCAAAATCCATCATGTTGGGACATCATCATATTTTCAAAGTGACTCTTGAAAACTAAGGTGAACATTGTGTTTCAGCTTGTGACTAGAAGCATAAACTCCATGGTCAGTCTCTGTGAATTCAAATTCCAGGCTTGCCTTTTGCTTTTTTCCTCTACTTGTAAAATAGTGAAAGCCTGCTGCAAAGATTGATGCCAGGATGCTGTGAGGTAGAATGCTGGCTCCCATAATGTGTTCCAGAAGTATTTGTTGAATTAAGGGAAATTTATATATATATATATATATTCAAATTGAGTATCTAAGACTACAAATACTAGAACATTTGCACAGAAATTGGCAATATAAGTCTCTTATGATTCTGGTAACATTTGAATCTTTTCTATTTTTCTCTTTGCATTCAGCACAATTTCCCTTGATTCGTTTCCATTGGCAATCAAATAAGCACTGCTCTAATAGTACGTAGAATTTAATCAATCAGTGGAGTTCGATAACCCATTTCCACTTGCAATCTTTTAAGAAGTTAATTTCACAAACACCTGGATCCTTTGGAAGATGATGGAACAGCTTAAAAATATAGCACATGCTCACTCCCATGGACTGAGTAAATGATCAATATATGAATGAAATTTTTTCTTTACCAAATGTTCATAGACAGCCAGTTAAATCCAGTTGGGGGTTTGTATTCCTAGTGTGCTGTATCTTACATTCATTTTCCTAGTTTGATTTCAAAAAGTTATTTTACAGAAAATGTCTTCATGCCCTGGAAATATTTATTATATATACTAACTTCCTTCTTTACTCTGCTTATCATATTACTCACATTCCTAGCAATAGTAACTATTTATAACAAAAAATGTATTATATAAGCAAAAATACAATTAAAACAAATGCAATTTAGGTCTAACGTCCATACACAAGAGTGAAGACTGGTTTACATTTGTATTCTGGCTTTTGAAATATTACATTTTAATCTTCTAATGATAAGCTTTGATGGGTATTCAGTACAAGATATGCTTAAGTCTGGAACTTTCCTGTGCTGTTATTAATTCTGTATCACTTATTTATTCATTAATATGTTCACTTAACTATAGCTGTTTTCATAATCATTCTTTCTAAATAGCCTTATGTCAAATATTGGAAAAAACGCAAAACGGAAAACAATGTTTTGACTCTCATGGATTATCAAAAGCCTGTTTGGCTTCTGGAATTCAGGAGGAGGTATAGTTATTGAGCTTAACACTTAATATTTATGTAGTTTCTTAAACAAGATGCAGGTAGGAGCAAAAAGACAATATTTGTGACCCACTATAATTCTCTGCAGGTTTGTTGGAAGTTCAGTATGAATAAAGAGATAATCCATGAAACAACTGAGTATTTAATGAATCCAGAAAAATCACTGGGCACCAAGGAAATTCTATGTTTTGGATTCGAATGTACTTTGCAGCATGCAAATACTTTTTATCTTCTCCTAGTCTCTCCTAGTAAATTTTAGTGCCAAGAAATTGTTCTTCTTCATGAGTAAATAAAGGACTGTGAAAAAGTTATTTTTCTAGAAAAAAATTTTAGGTCGTTCTATAAGCTTAACTGATGATCACAGAATTCTAACATTCACAGAATCATAACTAATACTCTTAAAGCCAGGGAGAACATAGAATGTTCAAGAAAATCAAGTAGACTTTTCCTTTGTGTTATTTGAAACCACTAATAAGTTCTTTCTTTTGAATATATACTATCCTTTAGTAATTCTCCTGGTTAGCAAAGGCTGGAGGCACTAGAGAAAAATCTGAGCATCGGGATTGGAGAGGGCACTGTGTTTTGTTAGTTGCAAAAAAAATAAAGCCTATAGATTTAAATTCAGACAACCAGGGTAAATAGGAGTGGTTTACATATATGTGGTTATATAACAATAAAATTGACACAATGGCTTATTGCAGTATCTATGTGGCTCCTTTATTTACATACAGTAGATGTATATTTGGCTCAAAGTAGTGTGGGGTATGTCTGAGATCCCATTTGACTTGCAGTGGGGTTTATCAGTGCTTCAGTAGCCAGTCAAGAGGCTATCTCTGTTTTCTTTGCACAAGGCTTCACTATCTACTCGTTCCGTGTAACAAGCACAGAAGAGCAAAAAGTATAGAACACAAAAGCAGAAGGTGCTGGGTCCCTCAGATCCCATATCTTGAATTGAGATAATAATACTTCTACCATATTCTATTAATCAGAATGACTTTCAGACCCTGAAAACACAGGCTAGTACATAAAAGTGTGAAGACTAGAAAATAATGACCTGTTATGGCTTTCCAATGTAATAGAATACGAAGAGAGTTAGTATGGCGTCATAAGATAAGTATGAGTTCGCTTTTCTGTGAGTCTCCATATGGATTTACATAGTGGTCGCCATGAGTTTACATTCCTACCAGCAGTGTGTGAGGGTCCATTTTCTTCTGCTTTATTGATAGGATGTGCTGTCTTTGTTTTCTTGAAGATTGCTTTTTCTTACTAGGTGAAATGAAATCTTAGTGCAGTGTTGATTTGTATTTCCTTTATGGCTAAGAATATTAACCATTTCTTCATGTACCTATCATCCACTTGTTTGTCTTTCTTCTCTGAGAACTGTTCAAATACTTTGCTCATTTAATAGATATTTAGTGCTTCACTGTTTAAAATTTCAGCTCTTTGAATAGTCTAGATATTATCTGTTAAATTGCTGGTAACAATTTTCTCCAATTCTGTGGATTTTTCTCTTGCTTCTGGTAAATGTTACTTACATGTTGTCACAACTTTTTAATTTGTTCTTGTCCCATTTGGAAATTCTCATTCTTATTTTCAGGACAACTGGAGTCTTAATCAGAAACTAATCATCTATGATGAATCTTCCTGAGGTTTTCCTATAGAAGTTTCAGTTTCAGATCTTACAAGTAGATCATTGATCCATTTGTAGTAAAGATTTTACAGGATGAAATAGAATTTGAACTTCAATCTCTTGCATGAAATGTGGTAGATGTGTGTGCATGTGCACACACACACACACACACTCACACATGCCAGTACTAACACACTCACACATGCCAATACTAGAACTTGAACTTGAGTTCTGGCCACTGTCTCTTGGCAGTTTTGTTCAAGGCTGACCATTTGGTGGTTAACTGGGCATAAGAACTTACTGACGGGGCCAGAAGTTTGGCCTAGTGGTTAAAGTGCTTGCCTAGCATGCACGAAGGCCCGGGTTCGGTTCCTTGGTACCACATGCATAGAAAAAAGCCAGAAGTGGTGCTGAGGCTCAAGTGGTAGAGCTCTAACCTTGAGAAAGTCCAAGGACAGTGCTCAG
Source organism: Megascapheus bottae (assembly GCF_031878675.1). Classification (NCBI taxonomy): domain Eukaryota; kingdom Metazoa; phylum Chordata; class Mammalia; order Rodentia; family Geomyidae; genus Megascapheus; species Megascapheus bottae. Next base: position 19,066,995 of record NC_143530.1, on the reverse strand, counting down.
GCCCTGAGCTCAAGCCCAGGACTGGCAAAAAAAAAAAAAAAAAAAGAACTGACTGACTTTCCTACCTTGGCTGGCTTCAAACTATGGTTCTCAGGTCTCAGCTTCCTTAAGTAGCTACGATTTCAGTCATGAGCTACTAGTGCCTAGCTCCTGCACCTAGTTTTCCCATTATCATTTACTGCCAGCTATCTATTCTGCAGTGTTATGGGTTTGACTCCTTTGGCTGTAGCAGTGTGGTTTATTTCTGGGTGTTGCATTCTGTTCCTTTGCTCTTTGTGTTTGCTTTTGTGCCAGGACTATGTTGTTTTTGTTACTGTGGGCTTTACAGTATATTTGAAATATAATATTCTGATTTTAATATTCACATTTATCACCTGTAGTTCTAAGGTTAAACACCAAGTTACAAAACTTATTTGTCTCCTGCAAATTGTAGCCAAGCACAGACTAAGACCAAACACCATGACTCCATTGATGCTAAGTTCTATTCCAAGAATAGAGTAACTACAAAGGGCAATGACATAGAGGTGAAAAGATTATTTTAACTTTCACTTTTTTCCTAGTCTTTTCCCCCCTTTTAAAATCAGTTTATTTTTATCTTGAAGTAGTTGTGTGAAGGAATTGTCCAGCAACAAGGTTATATATGAATACAATGAATCTTGATTAATGTCACCCTTTTCATCATTCTTCCCTATGCTTCTCAGCCCTACTCACTTTCTTAGAAATGCTAACTCAAAATCTAACAAATTAATTAGGTACTGGAATGTGGTGGCGGGGAAAGTAATGGCATTAAGGGGAGGATGTGTGAATGAAGAGAGGAAGAAGAGGAGAATACCATTGACTTTCATTTTAAACATCAGTTAATCAGTAAACAAGATGAGTTCTGCTCTGTGCAAGGAAGCGTCATCTAGAAAAATCAGACTCTGAATTTTTGTGTAATTGCTGAAAGATATAAGGAATCTGTGTTTTCCTGCATTTAAAAAAATTCTGGTGCTGATTTCTCATGAAGGAAAACAGGAAAAAGTAAATGAAGAATATTCTGCCTTACCTGAATCTTGAACATTTTAAGAGAGGATTGTCTCTACAAAGCATACAGTATATATTCCAGTCTTGTACACCAGAAAACCACTTACATCTTTTGGTCTCTTGTTTCCTTTTGTATTGTTCTGGGTTCTGTCTCAAAAGGGATGAACAAGGTTATCAAATGATATGTTAAATATAATCTCTTGTACATTGCTGCTGGGATGTTCAGTTGTATAGTTTCTTAAACCAGTGTGCCATCATCTCCTTCTGATTAATTTACATTATCTCACAGTGTGATGATACAAGAACGACAGGTCAATTCATACTTCTTTGTATGTCTTATTAGCAGTTGCTCTGGGAAGCATGGTTTGTTTTTCCAGATTGAAGTTGTAAGAGTAGCAACCTATATATTATAGGAATACAGAATATTAAACCAGGGGCAAAAATAACATTTACATTTCCTTAAATTTAAATTCCATTTTCTATATTCTTTTCACCTTTCAACTCCTTCCCATGCAGTTTTTGGGGTTTTTTGTTTACTTTCCCTCTAATTATAATCCTAATTTCCATGTATCTGTCACATTGAATATTATAAATTCTATGTACATTTTAAAGCAGCTCCACAGCAGTACATGAGATGAAATATTTCAATGCCAGTGGATTTTGTGTGTGTTTTTCACCCTAGGAGAATTCTTTTAAGGAAAAGCAGGGGCCAAGACATCTCAGTGGCTAGCAGAGTTCACACAGCATTTTTACTGGCTTTATTTTAATCTCTAAGTATATGAATCAGAGGTACAAACACAGTCTTTGTTTACACCCTTTGAAATGGCCAAAGAAAGAAAAAAAAAGGTAAAAGTAAAATTTTAAACCTATGATTATTGCCTAGTAGGAAAGCATCAGTTGCAAAAAGCATAGCCAAAATTGGCATGTTATGTGCACGTATGTATTTGTGTGTAGTCACTGCTTTGTTGAATTACAATCAATACCATTCTCAGAAAAGTTTATAAGCAATAATGTCTTTTAGACTTTGATACTTTAATCAGGATAATTCTTTACAATGTGTAGCCTTGGTATGAATAATTACATGTCCTGTGGTTCACTTATTAAGAGGAATATATTTGATTGTTTCTTTATTAATCAGGGGACTCCCTTGGTTGCCTGAAAAACCACAGGGTAAGTCAAGACTATATTTCTCTCCTTTCTTTACCATTTTGTAAAACTGCTTGGAGTCATCTAAAGCTCAATTCAGCTTGCAGCCAGATGTGAACGATCACGGCTTGACACAGGGTACAAATAACACCTACTCTAGCCATTACTCTTAAATTGGAGCTGTGCCCTTGGTGGAGGCTAGAGATTGCTCTGGCTTGTGTAACTTACACATGAATAGTAGTAGGCGTGGATGCAGAAGAAAGCCCAGTGTTTAGGTTGTGTGTTAGAGGCCAGTCTTGTTTTAAAGTGGAGTAAAGTCAGAGGTCATAGTTCAACCTGAAGAACTAAGTGGACTAATGTATATGGCAGACACAGACCAGTTAAACAAAATGAAAGAAAAAAAGTGGAAAAGGGAACAAGCTAATGTAGATACCTACAGGATCATTTGCTTGCATTCTAAAATTCCAGGAACCTTGTAACCATCTTCAGCTACAAAAAAAAAACTGTTTATGGTTCATGGTGTTAAAGAAAATGGACTCTGGACATCTGACTTTCCATTAACCTGAGACACAGCATATGACTGGAGTATGTAGACAGGAAGTGTGCTGCTATTCCCCTTGCTAGCAGCTGGATTTGGCAGTCATGGTCAGGGTTTATTGAGGTCCTGCGATGGTACTTGCTTTTCAGTGCCAAGTATTGTTACTTGGCTTTGTTTCTTTTGCATGATTCTGTTAAAAAATGTTTTCCTTTTTGAAAGTTAGGTGGCTATTGTTCTTTCCTCCTGCATATTTGGTTTTAGTCATCAAGAACAGCGGTGTGTTCCATCTGCAGAGACAGTCCCTGCTGAGTTAATCTTCAAGTCCAAGGCATGTGAGCCATAAAAATCAGCAAAACGGATAGTGTTATATGATGCTTTATAACTTCATTATTACTGTTTGATTTAGTTTTGTGGGGGATTTTTTGAATGCATTTTTTTTTTGCCAAAAGTCAGATAGCTCTCACTTTATAGTCTTAGTATTGAATTGATTCCCTCAAGGAAAACAATACACACACACACACACACACACACACACACACACACACACACACACACAAAAGGTGATTGTAACTAACAGGGTTGACATAATAGTGATGCCCAAAGTGTAATCAATACTAATGGAGTCTGCTGTTAAAGTATCAGAAAAAGAAAGCCAAAAGAGGTACAATATATTCTTTTATTATTAATTATTATTGTGCCATTTCTTGGGCTTGAAATGTCTGTGAATTTTTGTTTTTGATTGTTTTTTCCCCTGAAGGTTAGTACTCTACTAATTTGAGCTACAACTCCATTTCTTTTTGTTTTGTTTTTGTTTCTGGTTAATTGGAGATTAGAGTCTTTCCTGCCTGAGCTGGCTTCAAACCTAAACCCTCAGATCTCAGACTCCTGAGTAGCTAAGATTATAGACTGCAGCAACAATACATTCTTTAAGAAGATTTAATTAAGAGTATGCAAAATGCATAGAGAGTTTTGGCCATTAGGAATCACTGAGAAGTAAAAAGCAAGAATTGGAAGCAGGAAAAATGAACTTCAGACTCATTACTTAAAGAATTTCTATTCTCCTTGCTACTCTGGCCTCAGTGAGATCTTGTTTCTGTTGGGCTGTTTGTGTTGTGGGTGGTCTAGTGAGACATTAGTATATAGAACTCAGAGACTGATTCTAGTTAGATTTGACCACCTGGGCTCTTACAACTACAAATACAGCCATCTTTATTTGTTTCAACTAGGAGAAAATCAAGCAATACATGCTTTGTGAGAAGAAGGGCTAGGGGTATTATTAATTATTTATTCATTTATATTTTGTAATGTTTTTATAGATATTACTAACCAGCATCACCATATCTAAAATTCAAAATGCTCTTAGATCTGAAACTATTTGAATTACCATACTGGTGCTCATAAAAGTCCTGACTTTTAGAACATTTTTTTAATTCAGATATTTGTATGAGGGATCTGAGTTTATAGTAGAGTTCCCATGAATATTTTCTTCATGGATTGAATAGTAAAGTCACCAAACACAAAGTCACAGATTTAAGAAAGGTCAAACATATTTGGTACAAGTATCTAGAAAACAGATTTAAATAAGGCTACATAATTGTTGAAAAACTGAAAAACAAAACGAATCCCAGAATTGAATTATATCTTACTTGTAAGAGTATGATGATTATGAATGAACATTGTTAGGGTATTTTGCTTATAAATGAAGAAGATTTGGGAGAATTCTTAGGTACGAATCACACAAGAAAGCACTCAACCCATTTGGAAGTCAGTTGATGCCCTGAGGGGATCCATTAATTTGCTTTACTTGATTTTTGAATTGCATTTAAGGATAAGGAATGCACTTTTCTAATCATTCACTCATCCTTTTGCTAATTCGTTTCTTCCATGTTATATATAGTGGCTTATCCCTTCTTATCTGCTTCATATTTTCTTTTATTGTTACACACTACAGTTTGTTCACTTCATTGTGGTTGTGAAATCGTGTGGATTTTTCCAGAGTGAGGCTAAAATACATAAAGCTGTTATAAACACTCTTACATGTATCCTTGGAGAACAAAGACAGTCATTTGGAGATGAATACATATCTAGAACTAGAATTACAGCCCACAGAATATTAGGATTTATTAGGTGATGCTGAATGTTCTCCTAAATTCGTCGTACCGGCAATGACTTCATCTAACACTTTATATTTGAATTTTAGCCATTGTTCTGGTCTCTAGAATATTTCTTTTCAATGTGTGCTTTTTCTAATGAATAATTATGCTCACCATATATTCATAATTTTATTCTTCTGATGGTGTTTAAAATATAGGAGTTTAGGGGAGTTTAGCTTAAGATTTTACTCTAAGGGGCTTGGGAATAATGTGAGGATTTTGGAAAGTGAGAAAAGAGTGAATAACTGTTAACTCCATCAAGAGAACTTTACATATGTTATATCAATGAATAATATCTGAAAATTGTATATAGTGGGAATTTTAATGGGTCAGAAATGCATATATTTGTGTAGTTTGTTTGATTTTTGAGTCATTCCCACACTCCTATACAATTAAATGCACTGACTCCTCTCTACCCTTACATAGTTGGAGATTTTTAATTTATGGAAAATAAGAGGCTCCTTGATAGTATTTTTAACCCATTATGTAACATCATGTGGGATCCTCTTTGGTATGCCTTTTAGTTTCTAAATTTTTACAATAAATCCTCTTTATATTTATAATTTTAAACTGTGGAGTTATTTCCATTTTACAGAAGAAAAAACAATACCTATTCCTTCCCTCTGACCAAATGAAACCAGATTCTTGACTTCTCAAATTGAATTATGCCAGGGTAATCGATGACATGTTTGTTTCATTACTTACCTCCAAAAGCCTCTCCACTTCCAGCTTTAAATTAATAGTCTTGTTCCAACTTGCTAGGAATCAAATATTTACATTCTCCCTTTCTGGTTTCATCAATTCTCCCTAATATATATTTTTTTCCTTTTACAAAAAGTGTTCTGTATTTATACAGACATGATTAGCCTGTTTAAGAACAAAGATGCTGCATGTAAAATAACTTGAAAGAAAGATCAATAATTTCCCTAATTTCAGATCCATGTTCATGGGGTGCCTGAGAAGGAAAAAACTCAGTTTATTAATGATGTCATTGACTTTATTTTAGGGTAAGAAGTTTCCTACATGTTCTACTATCTCTTTACCCTCTAACATTACAAGCCCCCCAAAACAAATATCCAAACAAATAGAAGCACTGGAAAAAAATCAGTACTTGTCTGTTTCCTTTCAAATTGAAAAAAAAAGTAAATGCAACTGAGGGAGTTAAGAATTTGAGCATTTCCTATAATACTGGTTACATTATATACTCATTTTTTTAAAATTTAGATATCTTATTGTATTTTCCTTGTCTAGAACATTTTATTTTATTTTTGCCAGTCCTGGGCTTGAGCTCAAGGCTTGAGCACTGTCCACAGTGCCACTTCAAGCTTTTTCTATGTATGTGGAACTGAGGAATTGAACCCGGATCTTAGTGCATGCTAGGCAAGCACTCTACCACTAGGCCAGATTCCTGGCCTAGAATCTTTTAAATATCATGTTCTCTTATGTCAAAGCAAAAGCCTGTTCACTTTTGGTTTTCCTTTCTCAACCATACTAAAATCATCTCCCTTGCACTATCACAATAAACCACTTCAAATTCTCAAATGGATCAGATCCAGATTAAGTGGAAAGAAAGAGAGAGAGAGAGACAGAGAGAAAGGCAGAGACATAGACAGAGACAAAGACAGAGGATAGACAGACAGATAAGCATCAAGGGCAAAAACATAATACATAAATGTCACCAGAAGTAAATGCACAAACTTCAGAACTTACACATCTCCAATTCCCATACCTTTTTTCTCTGCTTAAGGCTTAGATGTTGGAGCTGTCTACTCCATGAAAAAAAAATCTACTTCTCATATATGTGAGTAGAATGGAACAATGGAGTTGGGTAGGAGAATGAATGCCCCCAGATTTGATATCAACGTGCTATTTTGTGGTTGGCAGTAGCAACTCCTTAGTTGGATAGATAGGAGAGATAACTGCTACCTTTTGTAAAGTCCTGACATGTTTCACCAAGCCAGGGTATTTTGACTCTAAATAGCCTTGTTAAAGAATCACCCCCATAAATGTCTAGTATAGAATTCAGAAGACTCAGGTACTTATGTTGAGGTAATGCAGCTCAGCTATTGCAAATCCAATCTCATTTGAGGAGCTAGAACTAGATTTTCTTTAAGTCGGAATAGAGAGCTGGGAAAATAAACAAACATCAGAGGTCAAAAGAATACAATTGATACTGTAATTGTGTATTAGTTTATAGTTACTGCTCACTGTGAGGTGGACGGTGATTTTAGGCTGTTATTTTATAGATATGAGAGTGGCTCTTCTGGGGCTATGTATAGGCTAGACAGGATATGACTGTGTAGACATAGCTAGTGCTTCCTGGAAAATCAACCAAACAGGAAAAGAACATGGTAGAAAGGCATGGCCTTCCTGTAGGTTCAAAGTCTTCATCTGCAAGGATGCAGGCTCAATGAGGTTTCAACCAGAATCTCAGTTATCTAACTTGGAGGTTTATCGCAGAGTGTGAAATAGAATATAGTCAGCAGCAGATCCATCTCTTATGGTAGCATGCTCCTGTGTGTGACCCTAGGCTATAGAAAGCAGAAGGCAGGAGCAGGCAGGAGAGAACCAGTCCAAAGGAACTATCATTAGAAGAGGAATCAGCATTCCTCTCATCTTCCTTACCTCAACCCTAACCTGAGCATCAGGAACGGACATTGAAGCACTTGAAAAAAATGTGAGAATCAATTGTTAAAGCAAAGAGCAAACTATCACATCTATGATATATAATATATTGCCTTCTCCCCAAATCCACATTTTCTTTTTTTTCATACATTTTTAAATGTAATTAATAGAAGGGTTACATTATATCCACCAGATAGAAGGTGCTTTACTTCCCATATATTGATACACTTTCTCATGTCTTGGTCCCCATTTCCCTCCCCTCACCCCCACCCATCATCTTGTTTCCACCCTTTCCTATCAGATTTCAAATAACCAAATATGCATATATAAAATATATCAGATAACCAGGTGAAATACTGTAACAATATGAGATAACCAAGGGACAGCAAAAGAGATGAGAGATAACATAATGCATTAAGGACAACAATCACTCATTATATGGCTTTTTCTCTATCCTTGGGGTCCTTTCATTTAGTGTCATACTATATGGCCTTATATATCTAGGTTTTGCTCTATTGTAAATCTCTTCTAGGAGAGCCCAAGGTTTCTACTGATTATGACAAATGAGGGAAACCATTGAGCCTAAGTTCCTTAATATGATTTTTTCTAAGTCTTTCAATTTCTAACAAATGGCGATGTCATTCTTTGTGACAGCAGCATAGAATTCCATTGTGTATAAATACCACATCTTGTTGATCCACTCATCAACTGAGGGACATCTCGGTTGGTTCCATATCTTTGCTGTGGTAAATAGTGCTGCAATAAACATCGTTGTGCTGATGGATTTAGTATGTCCTTGTTTCTGGACGATGGGTAAATGCCAAGTAGTGGAATTGCTGGGTCATAGGGGAGCTCTATGTTTAGTCTTTTGAGAAACTGGCATACTGCTTTCCATAGTGGTTGAACCAGTTTGCACTCCCACCAACAATGTAGTGTGATCCATCCTGACCACATCCCCTCCAGCATCTGTTGTTATTAGATTTCTTGATCCTGGCCATTCTAACTGGAGTGAGGTGGAATCTTAGAGTTGTTCTGATTTGCATTTCTTTTATGACCAGGGATGTGGAGCATTTCTTCATGTGTCTATAGGCCACTTTTATTTCTTCTTCAGAGAAGACTCTGTTTAAGTGTTTGGCCCATCTTTTAATGGGATAGTTGTTTCTTTGGAGATTAGTTTTGGAGTGATTCAATTTTTTGAGCTGTTGATATATTTTAGATATGAGGCCTTTGTCCGTTGTATGATTGGTAAAGATCTTCTCCCACTCTGTAGGCTTTCTAGTTAATTTGCTTGCTATGTCCTTTGCCATACAGAAGCTCTGCAGTTTAATGCCGTCCTACTTATCCAGACTTTCTCTGATTTGTTGTGTTTCTGGGTCCTTATTAAGAATGTTTTGACCTGTAACCCCCAGCTACTGCAGAGGGCACTACTTGGAAGGTATGCACTTTGAGAACCCTCCTCAGGTATTCTATTATAGCCTCATCAAACAGCTTCCATGCACTCCCTGTGGTTCTCTCTGGACCTGAGATTCTGAGAAACCATTGGGAAAGTTGAAATGTACAAAGATTAAGTTGAAAACTTTCCAGAGGTGCAGATTTGGGGGAAGGCATATCAAATAGGAGCTGGGAAGCAGGAAGCACATCTTACAGCAAAATACCACACATTTCTGAAACATTTTAGTTTTCAAACTCCCAAAAATTTGCCACACTATAAATGAAAATGCCAAGATCATGCAAGACAATTATAAGCTGGGAAATTAAAATTCATCGTACATATCAAGATGGTGCTTCCCAGCCAGTATCATTCTGGATTATAGATATTAGACCTCACAACATAGAGGTTAATTAATGAAACAAAGCGGTTGTGAAATACCCTACAGGCTATCTGTTTGGATCAAACTTGGAAGTGTCAGCTGAAGCTACCTCAATGTACAAAGAGAGAAAGCTGGCCCGATGGCCAAGAACTGAGATTGCCTGTGGATTTGGATGTGAATGAATGTATCTTCTATATATCTGTGGGTATTGAGTGTTTTGATCAAGCCTTAGAACAATGAGGCTTTGGAAGACATGATGAACCAGTGTCACTGGTCTTCCCCAAGCAGTGATGCATACATTGAAATGATGAAAGAAGGATCTGGGTCAGCTGGAAGACATTCACATGACTTAGATTAACTGGTAAAGTCCCACAAAGATGCAAGACAGGAAATCCTTGCTGCTTGATCCTTTCAGGGTACACACATTTGACTGGAAGCACAGCTCTTGATTGCCCTCTGCAGGGAGGAGCTTTGTTTGGGGAAAAGGCTAGAGAATTGCTGGCCTTGGAAAGATGGATAGGCTAGTGGTAGTAAATTTCAAGACATGCCTGGCTCTTTAAGGGCCTATCCATTGTGGGTGATTTAACAAGCAGGCAGTATTTCCAGGAACTGAGTTTAGTGCTTCAGATGTACAAGGGATTTGCTGACTTGAGGAAATGGAGTAATTCAGGTCAGAGACCCATGGAAAATGATGAGAATTATTTTTCCCTCCCTCCCCCATTTATTGGAAGGCTACAACTTTGAAGGAGTATTATCATGATAAATCAAAACCAACCAACATATATATATATGCAAAAAACTCACATTTTTATATATTTAGTAGTGATGCCAATGTGGAACTAACAGAAAACAGATTGGTCACAGCAACATAGAAAATCAATTCTCAGGCTCTCTCACAGTTGAGATTTTGATAGTACATTGCTGTCATCTGTTACGTGAGGGTCTCAAAGTGATTTTCAAATGAATTATTCTCTAGAGAGGAAATGAAGACGCTTGCTCTGGGTCATACACAAATAAAATGTGACCTCTTTCCTCAGATGAATGCCTTCTATGGGCTGAAGTTTCAAGGTAGACGTGAAGGAACTTTCACAGTCTCTTCCATGTCCTTCTTGCTGGATAGTAGAAATCATTAGCTGAAAAAATGAGATATGTGCCTTCTATGTGCATTCATAAATTAACAGTGACCAACTCTTGAGCTGTTTCAGGACTTCATGGTGACCTCATACTTTGTCATTTTCTCACAAGTTAACTGTTTATGGAAACCAGTAAGCCTGACTACACAAATACGTATCCAATGACCAATCAAAGTATATAGGCTTTTGTTCATGTCTGAACAAAGCACATTTCTACTTGGCACATTCGAATGAACAAGTCTTTTGAACGAATATGGAGAGGAGACTGTCAGGGACCTAATACAATAGTTTCAAAACAGGTATCAGCATTTTCATTATTTCTCTTTGTTAAAAAATAAAAATATTCTCAATCATTTTGCTATAAATGTGGTTAGAAATATCTAGGGAAAACACTACATATTACATTGTTGGTTTCTAGACACTATAGCCATTAAAATTTAAGCTGTAAAGTAACCACTTTGAGACTCTGCTTAGTTTTGAACAGTAATAGTGCTAAATGAGATTAACATTTGCAAAGTGATGTCTAAAGAACACAAATTCTATGAAGCACAAGTGCAAATCTCCCCAAAACAGCTCTGTTTGAAACAGCTATGAGGGAAAAGCTTTAACAGTTTTATGTACTATGAGACTTTTGGGATCTTCATGAATCAATGAACAGTGGAAATATCTGAGAGGAAGACGTAATACATGAAATTGGCAGCTTTTTGTATGCTGAAGCTTTCATTCCACATTACTACAAAGGCACTACTTTTCATTATTGTCCATATCTTTCCAGCTCTAAAATTACAAGACCACATATTGAAAAGATAAGCTATAAAAGGAGATAGTATGGAATGGGAAATAGATATGATTAGCCACATAATTTTGGTCACTTTGACTTTGTTTTCTGTATCTGTGACAATGGAAAAAATTATTTTGTTCCTAGGTTTTTCCACATATTGACTTACTAGGTTGAAGAAATTTGAGGCAGAAAAACAGCCACTATTAAGATGAGAAGTAACCACATATTTATATACTAATGAAAGCAATCTTTTAGTAATATCTGAATGTACATACAAAATATACTTCTCTGTTGTTTTATTTTTTGAAGTCCTTCATTGTATTTTATTATAAAGGTGATGTTCAGAGTGGTTACAGTTACATAAGTAAGGTAATAAGTACATTTCCTTTTGAACAGTGTCACCCCTCCCTTGTTTTCTCCCATTACTCACCCAGTCCTCTCCTCACCATGTTGTAAAATTCATTTTCAATATAGTGTCTAGTGAGTATCCCTGTTGCATTGGCTCATCCTTAGCCCCACCGTTTCTGTGATACTCCTTCCCTTTCTTTCACCAAATCAGATAAACTTACATATAAGACATGGGACACAACAATCAAAAACAGTGGCAACAGGGACTAAAACAAAAGAGTGGAGAGGAAAAAGGAACCAAAAATAAGTAACTGCAAACAGTATATAAGAAAAAGCTCTTGCTTCAAATCATTTCTTAGGGTTCATTTCAATAAGCATAATTTTATATGGTCACATATGCGTAGCTATTAATCTAAGGTGATCCTCTGCTAAAATTATCCTACACCTATTCTAGTTATTGCAAACGAGAGAATTCACACAACCTATGTTTCTTTGGGTCTGGCTCGTTTCACTTAATATTTTTTTCCAAGCTTTTCGATTTCCTTGCGAATGGGGCAATACCATTCTTTCTGATGGAAGCATAGAATTCCATTGTGCATATAGAGCTCATTTTCTGGATCCATTATTTGACATAGATAAGATAGAGAATAAACCCAGATTCCTCTTCGTGGATGAGTGGATCAAGAAAACATGGTATACATACACACTGATCTTTTTAAAGGCACTATAGTATAGGGCTGAAAACTTATATTCTCTACAGCTGGATAATTCTCAGCAAATGCCAGTGGCCAGAAAGGCCCAGAGTGCAGTATTCATTTAAAGCCTTCACAATTAAGAGAACATCTAGAGTGTTCAAGGGTGAGCCATAGGAACTATTAAGGAATTAAAAAACAAGCCTAATCTAGAAAGGTTAAATGAAATGGGATTTTTCCCTCCTCTCTCTCTTTTTCAGCCTAGGGAAGAGTAAGCAGAGTTACCAGTTTATAGTGATTTCTATTATGTGAAATGTTATAAAACAGATGAGGTGATCAGCTTGTCTTCACTTCCAGTGAGGAAAAAATGGGAGACTATGAGCATGCTCATAAGGACTTAAGAGTTGCAGGAAATGAATTTCTTACTCTGGTCATTTTGTGCAATGATTGCAGTTATTCACTATTTGATGAAGTCAAAAAAAGGAGTTCCCTTAAAAGGCATCCTTTTAAATGAGTCACTGATCATGTCAACCATTTTCAAAGTAGCATAGGTTACAAGGCATACTTGGCAGGTTGTGGCCCTGTATCATCTAATTCTAATGTAAAGTTCTTTTCAGAAATGTGTTTTATCTCCATTTTATGTGTATGGAAATAAAAGGTGTACCTATAACTACCATCAATGTTAGCAGAGTCAAATTTCAAATCTAGATTTGCCTGATTTCTGAAACTTTGCATATGCTTAACTAGAATGTATAGCTTCCCTACTGGGACACTATTGTAGAGTATGTCAGCTAATTTTTTTTTCTAATCCTGGGGTTTGAACTCAGGGCCTAGGCATTGTCCTTGAACACTTTTTACTTGAGGCTAGCACCCTGCCACTTGAGCCACAGCTCCACTTTTGGCTTTTTCTGTGTATGCAGTTCTGAGGACTCACACCCAGGGCTTGATGCATGCTAGTAGAGCACTCTAACACTAGGCTACGCTCCCAGCCCTCAGCTAATGTTGAGATGTTTATTGTAAGTAGAAATGAACATCTGAATAAGAAACTCTAGTAGATAAACTAAAGGAAATTTAAACCAAGAAATGGTAGTCTCTCTCCTGACATGGAAAGGCGAATCCAGTCTTACAGATGAAGAATTCAGGTTATATCACCTATATGTTGTCTTGAGTTATACTAACTGTACCTAAAAGAAAAAAAAATGAAGTGGAAGTTGAGATTTCAACATTGAAGCCTAGATCTCAATGGGCCCATCACAGAAGGGTCTTTGGATGTTATATGAAAATAGGAACATAGAACGAGAAGAACTTTCTCAGAAAAATTTAAAAAATAGTCAATATCAACTCCTTGTCCAAGGTCTAAGTAAATAAATTCAGGCTGCAGGTGATTTTGGCCTGAACGTATGTATAGATTTGTATATCTGACTGCACTCTTAGATTTTGAGTGGAAGCAGGTAAGTCAGTAATAAAAAGAGGAAAGGATTTTGCTATCTTCAAAATATTTCATAATCTCACACTCATGTGAAATTTATATATGTTGATATAATAGCACTGGATAAATGGCTATCAGAGTCTCAAAGAGTAGAGAGAAGGCAGGAATGAGAAGTACACTAATAGATATTAAGTTACAGTTACTTAGGTGAAACAACAATAAATAATATAGCATATATGTATATATTTAAATACACACTTATGTAAAAATTAGAGATTTTTTTTTGCCAGTCCTGGGCTTGAGCTCAGGGCCTGAGCACTGTCCTTGGACTTTCTCAAGGCTAGAGCTCTACCACTTGAGCCTCAGCACCACTTCTGGCTTTTTTCTACGTATGTGGTACCAAGGAATCAAACTGGGCTCTTCGTGCATGCCAGGCAAGCACTCTACCACTAGGCCAAACTCCCGGCCCCAAAAGTTAGAGATTTTTAAGCATTCTTACCCCAATGGAATGATGCATGTTTGAGGAGACAGTTCAGCAACAAAAAGACAGAATTCATTGAATAAAATGGAAAATAGGCTTGAGTAAACATTTCCTCAAAGAAGTATTTAACAACTAATCAATCAATACATGAAAAGAGTCTCAAGACCTATGTTTGTTAACAAATTACAAATCCAAACCATATTAGTTGCCATTTCACACATGGTAGAAAATTAACAAGAGATAACATGTGCTGATGCTGGTGAGACTTGAACCTTCAGATATTGCTAATGGGAATGGAAACTTATGCATAGCCTGTGGGAAACAGTTTGGCAGTTACAAAGTTAAAAACCAAAGTGCGTTTTCTCTAGTAATTCCACATCTACCTTAAATACAAGTATTCAAACATGTATATTTACCCCACCACTGTCTACAACAGTGGACTCTTACGACAAAAGACCCACAACTATGTATAACACTGTCAGAAAAAGAGCCACGAAAGCTGGAAAGGAAAGAAAGTACAGAAAAACAAGACCGACAAACCAGATCTGCTCCAATGGAGAGCTGAAGTAGGACACCATGATGACCAGAAAAGAACCAGGAGACACAGACACAAACAGTGAGCCATTGGCATGCTACCCGCCCTCCCCCCCCCCCCCGAGATGCTCTGCTGCTAAATAGGGTCAGGTAGGGAGCTTGAGAGTTTACAACTTAAGACTGGCAGGTCCATGAACCTATTAGCCTCTAGGAGTTCAGACATACCTATCACCTGGGAGGACTTCCATGCTTCTACCATGAAGACAAGATGGCACCAGTTAAAGCCAATATGCTGTCTACCCCATGGCCAAGATGGTAGTGGTTAGAGTCAGCATCCCTACTTCAGTATGAGATATAGCATACAGATTAGTCTCATTGAATATTCATGTCTGAAATTTTTTGAAACTTAAATCTACAAATTGCATCTTCAGAATTCTATTTAAGTCGTCTTTGCTGTTTTGAATTACTGTAATTCTCAGAAATGGAAGCATTCTGAAAATAGGAATTTGTAGTTTCTGAAAGCCAGCTGGAAAATAAATACTTCAAGAGGACTTTACTATCTCTTTAGAGGCTGTAGTCTTCTTAATATTTTTTTCTTTTTCCAGAAAGACTTATTGTTCTACAACCCCAAAATGTTCCTTCATTGAAATATCATAGCAGTGATTATCTATTTCTGCAGACATTCATTTCTAATATTTCTTTCTATAATTATACTGTCAGCTCAAAGCATATCTGTCTTGTTTATTCCTTCTTTCCCTTTCTACCAACCCCTAACTTGCCACATAGTAGGACTTTTAATATGTTAATTTTTGGTAAGTGACTGAACAAAATTTTCAATTTAGTTTCTTCTCAGCTGGGTGTTTTTCCTTTCAGCAACTTTTTTATTTACATAAATAAAAGTTTTATGAAAATCCATGGAAGAAAAAATTGCATGATTGTTGTGAAAGCTCTATTTTCCCTCCAGCTGATCTCATCTGGTATATGGTAGGAATGTGATTGGGGGGTGCCTATGGTTCTGAATACAGAACACATGCAGCCATGTAAATCATACTGCATTCATCACTATTTTGTGATTGTGATTTATGGTGATGGAGGGCCTTAGTGTCAGGAGGGAGTATTGCATGTGTAATTAGAAAGTGAAACAGATGTTGAAGCCTTCTAAACTATGTTTCCATTATAATAGTCCTCATTGCTCACTGATCATGTTCTATTTTGCCTATTGAAATTCTCTGAAAAGATCTGGTGTCTAGATAATGTTCACCATATGAGTTCTTCACTGTAGTCCAGCACTGAAAAGCAAAAAGTGTGTGATCCTTTATGCTTTTAAAACAAGAGCCCCCCAAAAGGCCCTGGTATAAAAACCCAGAAAGAGAAATCAGTTTAAAAGCATTTTTCTCCTCCCCCGAAACCCAGAGTAGATGTATTATCTTGTTGACACACTCTTTCGTTTTATAGAATCCACCTAACTTGTAATCTTGACCAGAATCTACTTTTCCCAGGTGATCAAAGAAGAAAAGTAAAGAAACCTTCATCCTAAATCAACCTATCCCAGGATCAAAGAGCAACACAACTGAAGTAAGCAAGGGCATCTGTGCATACTAAGTTCTGTGAAGAATGACACCACTTATGCCCTCCCCATGGTTGGCTCCTACTCACACTGTCACACAGCCTGCTCTGTCAGAAGATAAGAGGACTTGATGTCCCTATCTAATTCTGGCACCACCCTAGTTCAGATAAGATTAATTAACAGGTTGGCCTAATTGAACATGTGTGGAGGTGAAAATAGAAATAGCTTTAGACTTTCTGGTATTTCTTTCTACCCTTCCTCCCTTTCATGCTGATCATATTTACTACGATAGAGGTGCATCATGGGAATAGATGAAGTATGAAAACCCTGGACCATTGTATTTTCCAGTGAAGAAGTTTGAGGACAAATGGATGCCCTTTTCATGTATCATAGTACATGGTCTCAGTCTAGCCTGTGTGTTACTATACCTAATACAGTCCATGTACGAGTGTAAGTACAGTCTAAATCTAAGAGTATGAGTTAAAAAAAAAGAAGCCACATTTTGAGAGGTTGAATCTTGGAGTCTTTATTGGAGTGCTATGGGTCTGCATGCAGCCCATTGCTACAAAGGCCTGCAAGCCCCAAATATATTTAACACAGTTAGAAAACAGGCCAGAAAGGAAAGGAAAAATGAAAACAATACCAACAAACCAATTCAACTCCTATAGAGATCTGAGTTGGGATGTCATGGTGACCAGGACACAGAACATGGAGAAACATGGCATGGTGTAATGGTACCTGAACTGTTCTGGGTCAGGTCGGGAAGCAGGGTCACAGGAAACTCCAGGTCCCAGGCACTGGACTGACAGGTTTACTAACCTATCAGCCAAGTTCCCGCCCCTATTTCCCTATTTCATTACTATATTCATATTAGTTCATTGAATGTGCTAGCAGTACTACTTGATGACAGATGGTTGTTAGTAGTTTTGAGCATCCAGGTAAATACACCTGGATTCTGGCTCAATAAAGTACTTCTGGTATCCAGAACCAGTTCTCAGATGCCTGATGAGACTGAAGACCAGTATCTCTCACTTTGAGGAAGAAATAGCATCCTGTCTGCTTCCAACAATAGGAATGAATGTCCACATCTGAATAGCCTGCTCTGCTCCTTCTTTGGTCAGAATGCTGTTGTTAGAAAGAAATACACATCAGTTCGTGAACAAATAAGACTATAATGAGATGGGAAATTCAGGTAATGGATTACAGAGATGCCATTGAATATGGCTGCTTTGATGTGACACCGGAGTGCTGGTGTCAATAAGATGTTGGCCAAACTCATTTGATAAAGCATATGGAAAGACAAATTTAACCTCCCACTTTAAAAACCTTCATAAATATGTGCACACACACACATGTCTCTTTGATCAGTTAATGGAATCCCCACTAAAACGTATTTTTATCTCCAAAGGGTTGTTAGTCAAGTTTTTCACCTTTTACTCTGCATTCCATCCCAATGGCCCTTGACTTCACCGAATCGCCCTCCATTCTATTTCAAAGAGATGTGTCTGTTTATCACCCCTATTGAACACAGAAGAATGAAAAGCTTTTAAACAGGGCTTTGCAAGTTTGCACAGAATATATATCATTGTGTATAAGAACATACCTGTAAAATCTTGTTAACTTAAAGAGAGATGTTTTCAGTTACTGAAATTTCACAACTCTATGTCTTTCAGTGAGACAAGGGAGCCTTTTTCTCTGATTAAGACTCATTTGGCAGGTGTCATATCTATTTTTCATTAATCGGTAAAGTTTTTACACAGTGAGGGCTTCATTATCCTTTTGTACATAAACTGAAGAATAAACCCCCACTCATAGGTGACTAGTTATAATATATAAACTTTCTATTGGAAAGTAAATGAAGCCAACCTCAAACTTCTTCAAAGTAGGGTCCTATATTCTTCTCAGCCCACTGTTGCTCTCCTTTGATGTTTAAATACTTTAATTGTAGCATAACAGTGGTCAACAGGGAAAAAAGTACAATACAGGATTATAATGGAAAATAAAAAAGCCCCAAACCCTGGGTTACAAACCCCACTTTGATTGAATAGGATGCAGCTCAAAAAATAAAAATGAAAAAGGAAGGAGTCATGTGACTCACTCTCATAATGTAGCTAGTTGAGAGGCTGAGACAGAGAGAATCATGGTTTAAGGCCAGTGAGTGCATACCCTTTAGATCCCTTCTTATACCAGAACATCCATACCATTCTTAACTGGGTGCATTGTGGTTATCTGTCATCCTAGCCATATGGAAGATCAAGATTGGGAAGACTGTAAGTCTAAGCCAGCCCAAGAAACAATTTTGTAAGACTCTTACCTCACCAGAAATGCATTTGAGGTGGTTGCATGTGCCTGTTATTCTACTTATGATGGGGAGGCTAAAATAGGTGAATCACAATCCATTTACATACCCAGGCAGAAATTAAGACCACCTACTTTTCAAGTATGAGGCCTTGAGTTTAAATCTTAGTACTACAAAAATAAAAGAAACAAACAAGCAATCCACAAGAAAGGAAAAAATGCAAAGAAATGTCATTATGAGGGTCTTACCTAAGAAGAAAAAGCAAAATAAAGTATTCTCTATTATGGAATGGTTTTGTTCTCTTCTTTTGTTTCATTGCATTTTTTTCTTGTTCTTTTGGGTTTTTTTGTCTTATCCTTTTTGCATACTGGGGTTCGAATGCAGGTTGTAGCACTTACTAGGCAAGTACTTTGCCACTGAGCTACATCCCAGCCCCTCTCTTCTTATTTCAATACTTTTCTCTGAACTTTTCAATAATCCTGATTTACTGTGACTTTGCATGAGACAATCTGGTGTCTGTCTTTGTGTCACCGGATAGGTTAATTCACTTCTATCAACACCCGTGTTGCTGTGCAGGGCACAGGATTGTGGCAGCTGGGCATCTGCAGGTGATGGATTCCAGGTGTTAGCCACAAGTCCATGGGAACGTCAAAGCTCTCTGACATTCAGCTGCAAAAATCCTTGCAGGCAAGGTCATGTTTTTGGTATTTGTAGTAGAACTAAAGAGAAACCCTGAAAGCATACACACATTATCCCAGAGGGTGAGTGATAAAAGTTTGCTCCACTGCAAAAAAAGAAAAAAAAACATTCCACATACATAAAATGCCCACTGCTCTCTGAGGCACAAAGCAGAGTTCAAAGTGGATGTTTGAAGGAAAACAAAAACTGCTTCCTAATGTTGTCTGCACGTGGTGGCAGGTAAATGAGTCTTTTCTAAGTCAAGGCCCCTTTGTCTCTTGGTATCCTAGTCTTTATTCCTTCTTGCTCAATGACAAGAAATCTCCCCCCTGCTAAATTTCAAGCCTTCTGGACCATTAGGAAATACTCAATCTGAATTAATAAATCCCCCACTAAATATTCTTGAAACACAAATTGCGTAGTTTGTTAAAACATTATAATAAATGACAATGTGGGTATCATCTAGGAAACTTCTTAATAATTCTATTTCAAGCAGCTGGGAAAATTATGGACTCCAAAATATTCATAATATCAAGTACTTCTGTGTGCTGAGCAGAGTTCTAAAAATGTGTCAGTTTTGTAGGATTTAAACACCACTTGCTCATGAAAGAAGCACTTAAATTTTTATTGACAGAAAACATGGGATTGAAATGTCTTCTTAATTCATTCTATGGCCAGGCATTATAAGCATTAGTAATAATTTAAAAAAATTTAACTAACCAGAAGTTAGTTAATAAGGCAAATTGACTTCTTTTCGTAGAAAGCAAAATGTATTTTTGGATTTCTTTATTTCATATATAATTTGTTTCACAAATGAGACCCACTGTCCTTGGCTTCAAGAATATAAATCTCTGTGCAAATATTAAACTGTTTATATCCTTACTCTCCTCAGGGTGAGCAAGTAGGAAGCATTTTATTTAAGCAATTCAGAATAAATGTACAGAGACTATATATAGCCATAACACTCAATGTATCTTTCATGGGTTTGGACTGAATGACTCATTAGGAATCTTATTGCGTATTTCTTTACCATGTAACTTTTCTTGAGCATACATTCAAATTTTAGGTAAATGAATATACTCTTCATTGATTCTCTTACCAGAGATTATCTTCTATATATACTTATGGAAAGTCCTGAGGAGACTTGTGGATTAATGCTTATCAGGAAAGAGAAGATATAAAATATTTAGATGTAGATCTATCTATCTATCTATCTATCTATCTATCTATCTATCTATCTATATATCTATACTTGGAAGCTATTACTAGGCACATAAATAATATTGGAGGTGGTGTGAAGATTTGTTAATGCTACTCTGGCTTTTCCCCTGTCCTGGTAGCAGAGACAATGCTGATTAGTCTAAGTAGTTTTTTTAATTACGGAAAGGGATTCCACCCAATTAGAGTGCAAAATATTGATATAACCAACTAGAGAGAGCATCTCAAAGACACGAAGCAGGACATAGGTGTTAGGACTACAAAACCTTGTTCTTATGCAAGGTCAGTGTAGTACTGAGACACTAGTATCAATATCATTCATAGATTATGGATCATTTATTGCCCCTATATTCAAATGCCCAGGGTCATTTACACATACAACCATTTTGTCATTTCAATGCATTCAAATCTGGTATCTTGTGGCTGAGATGTTTTACTTGAGTGACAAACTGTCTAACTTTTAAAATGCGTTCAGAGAATGTTTCTCAGAATAGCCCTGCCTGATTCAGTCCAACACATTTCACCACTTGTCCTTCAATAATTTGTTCAGTCAATCATGAATCCATCATCCATCAATCAATCAGATCTAAGTAATATAAAGTCATTCCAGCACATTTATATTTCAGAAAGCAGGGAAAAATACACAAAAAGAGAGGTGAGAATTGGCATACAGTTGGTGACATTTTGTTTTCCAAACAGGAATTTAACAGATACTACCAGTATTATATGCTATGAATGTTGATTAGTGAAAGAAACACTTTTTGAAATCAAAGGAGAAATAGAGACACATCAAATTTGACCCTTGATGATTTATATGTACAGCTATGTAAGCAAAAGTTACACACACACACACACACACACACACACACACACACACGAATACTTGAGAATACTTTAATTTTCTAGATTCTAAACACCCATTTGTTCCTTGCATTATCAAAAACTGTCAAAATTTTTGCATAGTCCTTTATATGGATACTACTGGTGGTCTTAGAAATTTCCAGTCGTAACTCTGTTATAAAATATTGATTAAGGGATGCGAATTTGACCTAGTGATAGACTGCTTGCATAGCATGTATGAAGACCTTGGTTCAATTCCTGCTTACAACATACATAAAACAGCTGGAAGTGTAAATGGGGACAAAAACATGAGAAGGGGTAATAGTGGGTGAAAAGTAATGCACCTACTATCTGGCAAATGTAACTGTAACCCCTCTATACATTACAATAAAAAAACTGAAAAAAAAAAGCCGGAAGTGGTGCTGTGTCTTAAGTGGTAGAGCTCTAACCTAGGGAAAGCCCAAGGACAGTGTTCAGGCCCTTAGTTCAGTCACAGGACTGGCAAAAAAAAAATATATATATATATACATATACATATATTGGTTAAAAGAGAACCTTAGTTGAGGGTATGCTAATTACAGGTTTTGTTCTTGTCCTCCAAACATTCCTTCTTCCCTTTGGGATGCTAAAAAGGAATCTACAAATTGTTTTCACTTTCTGCCTGTTCCTCCTGCAGTGGCCATTGTCATGTTCCTTGCCATTGGATTGGGAGAGAATGTCAGCCTAGTATGTGTCTTAATATGGGAAGCAAAAGTTTCTTCCAGTGGAATTCCAGTATCCATTTCTTTTGTTAGTCAGGGCACTTGAACTCAGGGGCTGGGTGCTATCCATGAGCTTTTTTACTCCAGATTAGTGCTCTAACTCTTTGAGCCACAATGCCACTTTCCATTTTTCTGGTGGTTAATGGGAGATAAGAGTCACAGACTTCCAGGGCTGGCTTCTAAGATTCTTGGATCTCGGTCCCGCCTTGAGTAGCTAGAATCACAGCTACCCGTGCCCATCAAGTATCCGTTTCTAATAATATTTATTAAACCAATCTCTTCACCCCCACACAAAAACACCAGTACCAGATGGCAAATATCCTCTTCCTCAGAGGTCTAAGTTCAAGATTACAGGCCACTCTTTTAGGTTTCCAAATTTTAGTAATCTTTATCCCTTGGTTCTTCTGCTTTAAGAATGGAAGCAGCTTCTTTTAGCTGAGACTTATTCAGTATCTTGGAGTTTGGCTAAAGTAATGGGAAATATATAGCTTTGATCTAAATGGCCTACTGGATGGCCGTTTAGTCATTATTTTTAGTAGTGTCTGTGAATATTTTCCCGAAGATGCTAGCATTTGGTCAATGGACTGATTAAAGACAAGTATTCTCTTTTGTCTAGGCTAAGAATCAGCTAACGATTTGAAGGCTAGAATAAAATAAGGAATCAGTGGAAGAACTTAAGTGTAGGTGGAACTTTTATCCTTCCTTCCTTTGGACATTGAAGCTCTTGTATATCTGGCTTTCAGACTTGTCCATGGTTTTCAGGTGTTTTGACTTGGACTTACTTTTATTCTAAATCTAAGTCTCAAATTTAGGTAGCACGGTGTGCCAGATTTATTTTTTTGCCATAAACATGTGAGTCAATTTCCATGATTAATCATGTCACAATCAGAAAGACAGACAGACAGAAAGACAGACATATATGCATGTTCTGTTTCTTTGTTGAAACCTGCAGCAATGGGTTGAATTCTGCTGACATCTCTAAATAAATACTTAGGGCCAGACCTCTAAATTAAAGGTCTCTCTTATTTTGCTTTCTCTTTCTTTTTCTCCTCCTCCTTTCTCTTCCTCTTCATCTTCTCTCCTCCTCAGCCATTTCTTCTCCTCCTTCTCTACCTCTCTTTTTTATGTTTGTACTTTATGAGACAGGTCCTACTATGTAACCCTTTGTCTGTCTGTCTGTCTGTCTGTCTGCCTGTCTGTCTGTCTGCCTTCCTGCCTGCCTGCCTGTCTGCCTGCCTGTCTCTCTACCTCTCCCCCTCTATTTCTCTTTCTCACTCCCCATCTCTTACTCATTCATGGCCAAGGAAATGTTATTCTTTGAAGGAATTTATATAAGAGAATTGCAAGAGAAACCATGGGAAAAGGGAAAAGAAAGAAAACAATCAGAGGTTAACATTACTGGCTTAAAATTTCCAGCAAACCATCAGAGCATAATTATTACATCCCTGACATTAACTAAACCAAGGGGAGCAGAAAGTTTTGTACCAAAGACAAGTGATAAATGGTGAAGAGAAACTTTTTCATTGCACATACTAAACTCAGCACAACCTACAGAAAGATAATTAGCATTGCCATAGAGACAGAAACCACGTCATATCGAAAGAGTGACTTTAAAACCACATGGTATATCAATAAAAGGCAAGCATGGGTCTACCCAAAGCTTTCCTTCTTTGTGCTTTCAGGACTTGAAATAGATCTTATGAAAGTTGAAAGGAGGGGCTCAGATGATAGCTTTGTACATTGCTACAATTTCTTTTCTTGACACACTTTGTGTTTGATTACATAGAAATAGAAAATCTAAGAACAAATAAAAAAGAAGTATTGATTGATTGATCGTAGTTACTTTTAATCTACCTTTTAACAGGAATTCATTAAGAATGTAAGTATTGGGAATAGAGTATCTACATGACATTTCATTAGTCCTGCATTTTGGTGACCATCTACAGTTATTCATTGGCTGTTCTATCTTTATCACCTCTGTGCATCAAGCATGCTGTTTCCTTTGCTTACAGTCTTACAGTTGGTCTTATGTTTTTATGACAGTGTCAGGGCTTGAACTCAGGGCCTTGCATCTCACTCAGATTTTTTCCTTCACAGACGATGCTCTACCACTTGAGCTAGATATCCAGTACAGCATTTTGCTTGTTAATTGTATCTACACTTTTCTGCCTGGGCTAGCTTTACAACACAGTCTTCCAGGTCTCAGCTTCCTGAGTAATTAGGATTATAGGCATTAACCAGAGGCACTGACTGGTTTCTTCCTCATTTTTGATGTTTGATGTATTTCTGTTTATTTTTTTTAAAAGATCACACTTCAATAATGCGTACTCAAGGAAGCCCTTTTTCTAATCTTTCTAGGCAGATTTCTACATATCCTTTCCTGTTCTTTCCTAAACTTCTTAAACAATGACTGAGTTTGAAATGACTTGTAGATTATCCCTTTATAACACATGTGCATGATATTTAATCGTTGCATGGCTTCTTTATCCAGAATCCCAACTATATGTTTTCTTCTCATTTTTGTCTTCCTTTTTCTTTCTTTCCCTCCCTCAGCCTTCCTTTCCATCATTTATTAAATCTACATGAGTGAATTGTATTTGTCATATGGTAGGAGTCCACTGAATTCTTATTGATTTACTCATTTGCAAAAATATAGAAATTATTTGCTCAGTTGTGTCCTAGCCTCTCATCACAAGGAGTAAAACAAATGATATGTTATTCATAATAATTACGAGTGGGCTATCAGGTCTCTCAATGCTTTGAGAGGTGAAGAGCCTTAACTTGCATAAACAATCCAAGGTTCTGATTTTACTCATCAGTTGGAAAATTGTTCTGGGATAACTTAAATTGAACTGCATTGTTCACTAAATGAGAAGCTCATGTCCGCTAGCCTGTATTGAGATAGTGGTAAATGGAGGAAGATTTCTGGAAATCTTGTAATGTTACACAGACTTGTTTATGTGAATTCTCAGGAATAACAGATGCTAGATATAAGGAGAACTTTTTGGGGGAAATCTGTCTAAAATTAAAAACTTAGAACTTATGCTTCTAATTCTCCACCCTCGAGCTATTAAATATGCAATGTGCCAAATGACATTCTCCATTTACAAGCCCAATATTTTGAACCTCTTTCTTCAATCAGACCTGTGCTCTCTATTTGTACTCGTTAAATCAAAAAAGTTAATAATGAACATTTCTAAGAACTGGCTTACATATTGTAGTGCCATATAATTGTCTTTTTTGTTTTTTACTGAACTGACTGGCTATATATTTGTCACAAAGTCACTGGTTTTAATGAAAGATAGGATTTTTAAAACTGAGTTTTTACCTTTATTCATTTTCTAAAAGGAAAAGGAGGAAGTCCTTTAGGAAAATAGTTTAAGAGTAATGGCATGCCATTATTCAGTTTGCACATGAATTCTGAGTGAAACGTTGACTTCTGAGTTTCCATCAATGGCACAGGAAATAATTAAACTTGATCAGTGACAAGAAACTTGTGAAACTGGCAGTTTTTTGGAGCTATTTTGCCATCAAAAGTTTTCCTGAAAACATAGGGAATTGTCATCAATGCTAAACGCATCCACCTGTAGCCAAAATCTCTTCCTGAGGGCAGAAAACATGTGAATGGAAACCACATCATGGTGAAGAAAAAGTCTATGATGATTTATGTGTGTGGTCTGGCTTGAAAGTGTGTGGCAGAGGCAAGGGGAAAAAATTAATGACCTTTCCAGGGCTCTTTTATTTCTCTATCTCTATGGAAAGAGCTGTGTTTCATGGAACTAACTGTAAGTGATAAAACAAGAGCTAAATAAAAGCATAGCAGGTATGATTTTCAAGTGTTTTCATAGAGTTTGATGATGAATAAAAAACTTAGTGGCATTGTTTGTATTGAAGGATATGGAACACACATATGTACACATATGCTGACAGCTGAATGGGAAAAATAAAGGTAGTTAAATCATAGCAATACTTATTCAAATCTCAACCACTGGAAAATAAGCAGATAAATAAATCTCATCTACTTAACAATTGCCCCTTTTGTGTTAGCTGGACTGACCCGTACACTATGTTCTTCTAATGAACATAAATTTGGTCAGGTAGTATTCACAAAAATTCTTTGTGCTGAGTATACTATAATCTGCATGCCGTTGGGGCCACAGAATTTAAGGAGCTTTTATGGGGGTGCACAACTATTCAGGTGAGAAGACTAGTTTCAAACCAAGTCAGTTGGACTCCTGATCTCTGGCATTTACCTTTTTGGATAATGAACTTTCTCAGATTCAAAGGTACAAGGCATATATTGTGTACAGTGTTGATATTTACAGGATTGGAGTATGTCCTGTCCTATAGAATTTTTTTTCCTTTTTCACTCTCATCCGCCCTTGATTCTAATCCAGTGTGAAGAAAATAAAGGGAAAAAGGGAGAAAAGCAATAGCAAAGTTATTCAGAAAGCCACATGAAGTTATGTCTACACTGAGATACTGTTGATTGAGTCAGTCATTCCAATAGTAGTTGCAAAACATGCACTGTTTTTAATGAATTTTCAGGTATGATCTAGGAATGTTCCATGAACTTTTGTTTGCAAAGTTTCTTTACACCTTTATGCCAGCCAAGACCCAGAGAGATGAGCAATCCTATACTTTTTTCACACATTCTGTATATGATTTCAGTTTTGTATGGTCCTATTCATTATGAACAAGGCTGCCAAGCACACCTAACTACCTTCCATGAAAACAGAAAAAGATTAAGAGGGAGACAGAGATATTGAAGGGAGCTGAGGTGAAGAGAAGAGGAGGAAGCTTTAGATAGAAGGGTGGATAGATATGATTCATACATGTTGTATGCACATGTGGCAATAATGTGGTTCACCTCATTAGTTTGTATAGTTAATATATCAAAATGTGTAAAATAAATGAAACAATGCAGAAAAAATATCCAGAAGTTCTGTGGAATTGGTAGAGAAATATCTATATGAGACAGAAATCTGCATGGAGTACTGGATATTCTTTGGGCTACAGCCTACATGATTCTATTGTGATTAGGAGCACAATATTATTACAAAAGGATTCTTTCTGTTTTGACCATCACTGAGGGTACAGTTCTTCTCTTCTCTTCTGCATCTGCTCTGACATTTTCTACTTGAGTCCTGTGAAACTAAACTTACTCACTTCACCTATGTTTGGCCAATAGTCCAGAATTCCCATTGATTCAAATATGGTTGACTCCTCTTGTCTCAGGAGAAAACTGTCCAGTAGATGCTGCTTTTATGCTATTCTAGTCTGTATAGCCAGTCACATTATATTCAACAACATGTAAAGCTGAGTTTGATCTTGTTCCTTGTGTCTTTAGGTGCCTTTACTCTCCAGCCACTTCCTCAGTAGAGATAATATGCCAAGTCACTAAGATAGCTTTGTGAGATGTGAAATCCTGCTTTATGAAGTTGATAAGTCCTCAAGGCCTTTTGAAAAAGAGGTTAATATAAACCTATAAGCAACAATAAAGGCAAGGGTATATTGCCTTAGAATTTAGGAAAAAGTATGTCATTGAGAATAGATCGGATATTCCAAGAAAATTACATTTTCTTCATTACCTTCTTTTTGTAACTCCTAAGATTAAAACACTTAGGTAAATGCTTGATTAAATTGTGTATACATTTGATATGGAAACAGCAAGAATATTACAAGAAATAGTGTGTCAGATAACTCTTCTGTACTATGTATTGACTAGAAATACAGTGACTGTGAGTTGCTTTTTTTCTCAGTTGTCAAAGTCAAGCCAGAGTTACCACTCTTTAAAACAAGTGGGCCTTACTTTACGAGTTACCACTTTTTAAAGCAAGTGAACTGACTCTGAGTATAAAACCTTAACTAGGGCCAATTCAGGATGTTCTGGCCCACTCTTGGCTCTTCCCAATTCCCTTTGTTTTTTTAATATGTAATCATCGAGAATTGTAGTATTTTTCAAAAACAAGACATTTGTGTATCTGCTGCATATTTCTCTGTGCTGCATAAACAAGACCATACAACACTGCCTCACCATTGAGTGCTGATCCATCTGCATGAAAATATCATTGCCTTAGCATTTGACACAACCACAGGGAGATAGGCCACCAAACCACCTTTCAGCTATAAGACTCTAAGCAGTCCTTACTCAAGATGCGGCCATTTTTCGTGAAGTCCAGAAGACTTTTCATTGAACCAAAAACCCCTTATAGGATTCATCAGGAATTTATGACAATTAATAATCAAATACCCTTCAGTTGTTACTTTGAAATCTAATATATTTTATGTTTATTACTATTTCATATTACCAACTAACAAAGTATATATTATATGCTTTATTAGCTACAAGATTTTATTTATACATTATATGAGTGCATTATGTATCCAGATAGAATATAGTGGTTGGTGATTTTTTTTCCATTGAAGACTTATATGAGTAATTAAAATAACCAAATGGAAAATAGATTATATTTCTGCTTTTTTCTGTACAAATTTTAAAAATAGTGAGTTCTGAAGCAGGACATAGCAGATGGATGGATCCCTGTATTCTTCTTGGTGTTGCCAAGAATATCTGTGTCTATGGCTTTGCACAGTAACATATTTGGAATCCTCACTTGATCAACAAGAAGCAGAAGAGCTTCTTTAATTTTTCCTCATGAAATCTACTTAGAAAGGCTGCCAGTTCCAAGGGCCATTGTGAAATTGGTAGATGGAGACACACAATAGCAAAGACATCTAGAAACAAACACCCACAGCAGAAGGGCAAGTTGAAAACTTGCCACTCTTGTCCTGGATTTCATCTTAGGGTTGGATTGATTATGTTTATGAGCACCAATGGTTTAACATGGTATGTCCATGACAATTCAGGAACACCGCTCTATGCTTCGCAGGCTTTTCTCTACTAAGGGTCACATGAGAGCTGTTCACTTCATTTAGAAGATTTCAAACTTCCAGGTTAATGCCTACTCAATGGAGTTACTCAGTATTGTGCACAATTTTTCATGACTTTGGACACCAGAAATCTCCACTTCTTTGAAGCTAGAAGAATAATCATAGTAGGCACAAGTTATTGAACACAGGAGTGATTTCCAGTTTAATAATGATAAGGTATTTCTCAACATCTGGGTTGACCAATCAGTAAGTCAATGTTTGAAACAGCCAACATTATCTCCCAATCATATTTTCTGGTGACAGAAAATCCACTTAAATTGCACCATGAGAGTAGATATTATAACACAATAAAATGGCAGGCCTGAGTTTCATATAGAAAGTTGTCATGGGAACTTAATATGAGAAGGAACAACTACTTTTACTTCCATATTTCAGGATTGAATTTCTCACTGCCTCTCTGGTTAATTGGAATTCTGATCATTTTGTTCCACTAGGCTCTTTCTGCTGCATATTTTTGTGAAACAACACCAGTGGGAAGAGACAAAGATCTTTTTGCAGGTAACAGAGCTCAAAGACAAAAGGCAGAAGAGAAAACAGCTGGAGTATTAGAATGAGAGCAAGAGACAGTGAGAAGGAAGTTAAGAGCAAATGAGAACTGCTAATCTGATTGAAAGAGTGAGCTAGATCAAGGGCAGTTCTAGAACAAATTTTACAAGTATAGAAAGCATATGGGATTATGGTATTATTTTTCTATGTATAACCTGATATACTTTTCTGAACCAAGATCAAAGTCTCAAAGCCTCCAACCATAGCAATGCATCTACATTTTTCAGAGTTGACATACCTAATTAGGCATTTCCTAAGCATTGCTGACCCTCATAAAATCTCTGGGTGTTAATCCCAGCAATTGATATGGAATTATACAACACTCCTTACTTTTATAAAAGGACGGGGCTCTCTTGTAGCACAAGCTTATTGAAATTGGAAATGAGAGATTTAACAGAAAGGAATAAATACATCTTTGCAGTTTTATTCTATGTTAACATTCTATATGAGACCAAACTAAATGCTTTCTTCAGAATTAAAGCTCTTCTTGAAGGGGTGAATTCACTCAAGATATGCATTAATTCTTCAGAAACACATTGCCTGTCATTTTTTTTTTACTGCTTGCTGCTTAATTAAAAGGGTTGTCAGACACTTCTGAAAAGGCTCTGGTAAATTGTCAAATTCAACAAAAGAAAGAAAATTTTAGAAAAAGCACCTTATGTAAATTATGCCTTTCCCCAGCCCAATTTCTTTCCTTCTTCTAACCACTGTTACCATCATTTTAGGTGACTTTTGTCTAGCATTTTAAAATGAAATGTGATTCTCTCTTATTCCTTGGCAACATTCCCTGAAATATTCTGTTAAGTGTTTTCAATTATATGCCAGTCCCAATAGAATCTCCGTAAGAGCTTTTAAGACATGTTACCCGGTACATTCTATTTTGTAGTTTGAATTCCATCCATGTTGTAGTAAATATAGACAAATTAAGTAATGCTGAAACAATATTATAACTTAAATCAATAAGCTTATAAATAATTGAACATATATCCCAGATGTTTCAAAATCTTAGTCATGTCAATCTCTTGCATTAGAAAGATGATTGGATTTATAAGCAAGTAAATTGCAAAAAATATCACAAGGAAAATTACCACTGTAACTAGACCCTTAGTATTATTTGTTTGCATGGATTTGTTTGTGGCACAGGAAATAAGTTGCAAGTTGCTTATTACAATTTAATCTAGTTTAAGTAGAAAATATATAGATAACATACTGGGAACCAGAGCTACTCAAACAAAGTTTCATGGAAATATAAAAGGGGCCCCTGGGTTGTGATGCAGTCTACACAGTTTAGCAACAATATAGCTTCTTGTATATGTAGCTATACTGCACATGGGATAACAGTACATAGTCTTTTTACCTTTCAGGCATGTCATAATATTTGCATTCCAAAGGTTTTGCACCTTGCAATATGCAGTTGCATCCATGCAAACCATTACGATTGATTTATCTTCCAGGTATGTTAGATTCTATGGTCCTTCTTTAATAATGGATAGATTTGCGAAACATTATCATTTCCACCATCTTTCTAGCTGTCCTAATGATCAAAGTAAACCAAAGAACACTATTAGATGCCAATTTGTTTGATGGCATCGTTTTTAATCTGTTGTCATGATTTCTTGTAGAATCATAGATTCAAGACCTAAGACTTCAGGAAGTCAAATAGAGTAGAAATGACAGTGGAAGCCTGATAGTAGGGAATCTTAAGATTGAATTAGGATAAATGGCAAGAAGTGAATTCATGGATTTTCACAGATTTTTGTGTCTATTTTGGCAAACCCTGAGATATTTATGATCTCAAGATATGGTTATAAGATTTTTTTAGTGGAACTATAAATGAAAGTTGCAAATGAATTTTTAGAATATTGAAACTAAGAGCCTACCAAACTCTTGTTGTGATTAGGAAGAAAAGCATATAAATTATCCAAGCAAATTGACTCTTGCAAGCTCCTATTCATATATTAATAAGTCTGGGAATATTATTTCTGGGAAAAACACTCTGCTTGGTTAATTTAAAAAATCATTTGTCATTTGCTATTATAATAAATGCTGTAATAAGTAATTGTTCTCTGAGTAGCAGCTTTTCAAAAGTGTCATTTCATTCTTTTTTTGCATGTTTCACAAATTTGAATATTCTCCCAAGACAGTGGTATGCCTTCAGCATGAATAAGATGATTGTAGGATGACAGAATTTTTCTTGAGAGCCATGTTAAGAGTCAGTATATATACTTTGCCAACTTGCAGTTTGGATGCCAGAAGCATTAGTCTATGAGACTACTATTGGAAATAAAACAGAATGAAATAATTATAACAATTGACCAGTTGCAAACTGAAATGAAAGTTTGAATGTTATGATTTTTAAAAATGTATATTTGCATCCAAGGGTGGATCATTGTTTCTACTCACCGACTTTTCAGTTCTACTTCATATATCCTATTGATTTTGAAGTTATAAAGATTGGATTGTGTTCATAAAATATTTCCTTTCACTCCTGTCTTAGGTCCCAATAAACTGACTGTAATCAATCTTCCCTTTGCTCTTAACTGACTGTAGGAAGCACATATCTAACATTTATAATTTACTGTTGATCATCTCAATACAGAAAAAAATTGTTTGGTATCTCTTATAAGCCATGATTGAGAAAAAGCTGCTCTCCATGGGGGACAATGTTCTATAATTAATGTGCACTTAGTATTTGACCTATCCATTGAGAGACCAAATTATTTACAGAGTTGAGTACAATTGGATCATCAGAAGCCAATGCATACAATTGTTTTTTTTTCAAGGAAGAGAAACAAAAGAGAAAGCCATATTATATTGTCATATAATCAAACTCTCCTAAATGAATTTGTAAGTGGCACAAAGAGATGGAAAATTCTATTGATTATTAATCTACCTATACTTGTGAATGCCAGTCCACTGATTTGAGCTGACTTATATGTGGAGCCAGATGTGATCTGGAAACATATGACAATTATTTACTGAACATGCACATATGTATGTGTCTATATATACATATAGACAATATATATATATCAGTATCTTATATAGATAGTATCATATAGATTATCTATCTATCTATCTATCTATCTATCTATCTATCTGTCTATCTATCTATCTATCTGATACATAGAGATTTTCTCTCTATCCATAAGGCACTGAAGTTCTAAAGAGGAAAGTTACCCCCAATTCCTGTTCTAATGGGTCTTACATGCGTATGCTAAAGATCTCTGTGGAAACAATCCAGCGGCTGAGACCTATGTAAGTAGAAAGAAGGGTTGAGAAATGAAGTTGCTATAAGTGAATAATTAAAACAAGGGCCATGTGGTAATGACACATGTATAAAAGGGAGACTATTATGAGGTTGGAGGTTATCTAGCATTTCTTAGTTATAATTTTTTCACTTTAGAAAATATAAAAGCATAAAAATGAGATGTAATACTTAACTTTTCCCATCACTGGGATATTCCCAGCATGACTTAAGTGGCTAGCCTGATGCTACTGAAGATAAAAAGGTTATATTTGCATTTTTCTACCTGATAGACACAGCTATTCGAGATGATTAGAAAGCTAAAGGAAAGATGGCACTGCACCTCCAAGCCAAAGGTATTATAAGCATTCTGACATACAGAAATGTTAAAGGGTTTATGTTCTTTAACATAAGAGAGTAAGTGATGCCTAGAAATTCTTATCAGTTGATTCCTAAGGATAAACTGTTTCATTCATTGAAGTAATTTTCTGTACGAGGAAAAGCTGTCACTTTTCTTTCTCCCACTTCTTTCCTTTAGGGGAATTTGATTAAGACATCATAGTTTTCAGCTTTTTTAAGAGGTTACATCCTCCCAAACAATTTTTGGGAAAAGAAATTTTATGAGCATATATTACTTATATAAGGAGGTATTCTTGTATGTACATCTTTATGTATTATGTTGAAATCACGCTTTCTAATTACTCTCCACTATCATACCCCCCCTTTTTTTTTTTTTACAATTTTTCTGGTTTTCATTTTTTTTCTTTTTTTTTGTCAGTCATGGGACTTAAACTCAGGACGTGTGTATTGTCCCTAAGTTCTTTTGCTCAAGGCTAGTGCTCTACCACTTGGGCTATGGCTCTATTTCTTGTTTCCTGGTGATTAACTGGAGATAAGAGTCTTAACTTGGTACTGCCAGGGCTGGCTTTGAATTCTGATCCTCAGATCTCAGCATCCTAACTAGCTAGAATTACAGGTGTGAACCACTAGTGCTCGGCTCTTATTTTATTATGATATATGTATTACATATATATATATATATGTATCTTGAAAGTTAGATTTCAAGAATTGAGGGAAAAATTGTGTATTCTATTTTACAGATGCCTAGGTACAGGAGTAGAAGACATTGTAAGGTGTTAGGCTGTGGGCTGTGTATTTGGACAGACTTTGGAAACATTTTTTGGTTTGAAACTCAACTGTTCTTCTAATTCCTATGTGACCTTTGCCCATTTATTCATTTGTATCACCATCTTTTATTTTATTTTCTTCTTGATAGAAATGTATTGATAGCCACAGAACTCAGTGCAAGCAAGGATGTTAGTACAATGTCTGGCAAATGTGCTAATACTTAATAACACTGATGTGAGTTTCCTCGGGAAGAGCACCTATGCAAAATTCCCTCACTCTTCCTCTCAATGAAGGCAGAACAACTCTTAGCACTTCAGGATGGATTATTTTTTAAAGTGGCATTAGATGAATGTGTTGAGGTAATTAAAATATCATGCACACTCTTTCCTCTGAGGATATACTCATTATCCTGACCTTGTTTCAGAACCACTACAGTTAACATCTTACCTTCTTTTATTAATTCCTTTTGGTGTCATATTAAAGATGTCGTTCCAGTAAAAATAGTAATAGCTACTTAGCCTCAAAACCTACTTCCAATAAGGAATTATCTATCATGAAGGAGGAAAAAATTACCATTAGATTAAATAGAATTTTAGAAATAATCTTCACTTTAAGCAATTCTAATTTTTAAGAAAAGTTCTATTTTGGCTTTAATAGTCCTTTCCACTCAACTAGAGCTAAGTAACCTTTTGCTAATGATAACAGACAGAGCAATTCTAGCCAGTGATAAATACAAGGTGCATACTTGGGCAGGAACAGGGGAACTCTAAAACACCATACACAGATATTTTCTTTTTCTCTTTCATAGTCCAGGGATACCCAGGGGTCATGGTGGAAGTTATAAGAAAGTTGTGCTTCTGTGTTTGAAGTCCAGAAGTGTGATCAAGTTGTAGTGTCTTGGTATTCAATTTCATGGAGATTGTGATTCTCTATCATTACCTTTGAAGTGCTATTTGTCGTATAAGGCAACCAAACTAACCTAAGGTATTTATATGTATGTATGTAATCATGCATAGAATAAAATATAAACCAAACTACCATTCAATATTATATGTGAAGTATGTTTATTTGCTCCATGATGCAAATATGCACATTTAAAGTATGTTTCTTTTTTCAAACTTTAAAAAACTTAAGTAGATGTACAAAGGAGTTACCATGTTACCATGTAACATGAATGCAGTTCACCTTGATCAATGTTATTTCCCCTTTTAATAGTCTTACCCATTCCTTCCTAACCTTCCCTTTTCCTCACTCTTCTTAATTTTGTAGGATATGCATTGAGCTCTTGACTGCATTCTCTCCCTCTTCTCTTCGTTTATCTTCTCTTTCCACTTAATATCATCTCACTTCTTGTAAATACCAGCTTCCTGGTATTTACTTTGTTGAACTTTGATTCTGCCTTTCTAAGGAATTATACTATTTGAGTGCTCCCTTGAATCTAACATATTTCGGTTAATACACTTGTAAACCACCCCACATATTTATTTAAAAGTTTATAAGCTAAATCTAGCTTCTATGTGTAAGAGAAAACTTGTATCCTTTGTCTTTCTGGGCCTGACATACTTCACTTAACATAATTTTTTCCATATCCTTCCATTTCTTTACAAATGGTACATTAAGATGTCATTCTTCGTAATACACGAGAAGAATTCCATTGTGTGTATATACCACATCCATATTTTCTTGGCTAAGGTGACTAGTGCTACAATGAACATGGTTTTGCTGGTGGCTTTACTGTTTCCTGATTTGAATTTTTTTGGATAATTGCCTAGGAGTCCAATTGCTGGATTATAGAATAGTTCTAGGTTTAATATTTTAAGAAACCTTCACAGTATTTTCTAGAGTGTTTGAACAAATGTATATACCCACCAATAGTGTATTCAATACTAGGGTTTTCTTTTGGATCTCAATATAAATCTACATGCACATACTTTCAAGAACTTTCTTCTACATGCATCTAGAAAATTTTCAAGAGAAATTCAATCTGACTATGAATGTTTCTCAAATCATATCAGGTGTCTGAATACTTCCTCCCTCAGGAGCAGTCCAGGGGGTTCATTTTTATTTGGATTTCTGCATAAAATCTTTGAATATCATCACATTCAGAGTTTCCTAGCATATTTGGTCATATTCATACTGTTTTAGTCATCCCTTGAAGACAGGTAAACTTTCTGTCAAATCCTAAAGCTCTTTACTTTTCCTAAAGAAAGTAAGGTTATAGGAGGGAGAAGTTACCATCAGATGTGCCGAAGAAAAGGATAGCTCCATGATGCACAGTGCTGGCTGGTATCTCCTTGAAGCAGATTTCCAGTGCTTTTCTATTTTTGTTTTTAGGCAGCTATCAATTTATTATTCCTGCAATGCACAGTGCTCAAGGATACAACTTTTTACATTTATTGTTATTGTAAAGGTGATATACAGAGGGGTTGCAATTGTATAAGTCAAGAAATGTGTACATTTCTTTTTTGAAGTGTCATTTTTCCCTTGCTTTTTTCCCATATATTTTATTGTAATTAATAAAAGAACTACATTTATATTCACCAGATAGAAGGTGCATTACTTCACAAACATTGAGACACTTTCTCATGTTTTGGTCCCCATGTCCCTCCTCCCACCCCTGTTCCCTTTCTTTTTACCAGACTTCCCCTACCACACTCCTCTCCCCACCCAAAAGTAAAGCAGCACTTTATTCTACCTAAAGCCCTATTTTAGTTTTGGAGATTTCTGAAGAAGTGAGCAAACACTAAGAAACATTTCAATTGATTGTGTTCCTTATCCTAATCCTATTTCTTATTGCTTAGGTTCCAAGCAGTTAATCACAAGTTAGGAAATGGGATTCCTTCTAGAACCCCATTAACATGAATGAGAATTTTCACATCTAGACTCCAGAGTCTTTTCACTATACACACCTTTAGCCTCCTAAACTTGTTCTTTTTTTCACTTCAGTAACCCATAGTTCTATCAAAGACTTCATTGACCCTGAAGGGACTGAAAAAAATTCTCTTTGCAAACTAATATTTAGATACCACTTGAATCTTAAAAATCCAAATCAGTTAACTGGAGTTTTCTACAACTTAGATTTTTCTGGTAGAATACCTTAAACTAATATTATTTGTCATGCGCCTTGGGCCCATTTTTTTCTTATACCTAAAGCTATGGGTAATTCAAGTTCATGGGCTTGTTTGGACCTAATGATCTCAGAGTTGGGAAGGTGTGCTTTCACTGAGAACAGCTTTAGAAAACAGCAAAATTAACAACAAAAATGACCAGTGCTACATTCACTATTTTGTGCCTGCTTATACCATAGAGCTATTTTAAATTTATTATTTCTATGAAGAGAGACTTAGTCTGATTTATTCCTTGCTTTTTCTCAGGTGCTGTGGAATGACAGGACAATTGCTTTGATTTTTCACTGTATTTACCAATTATCATAAATGATTTTTAGGCACATAATTAAATCATTTGCAAATTATATTCCTTCAGGATAGTAGTGGCTCAAGCATGTAATTCTAGCTACTCAAGAGACTGAGATCCAAGGATTCATAGTTCAAAACCAGCTGGAGTAGGAAAGTCTATGAGATTCTTATCTCAAATTAACCACCAAAAAGCTACAAAGTGAAACTCTGGCTCTAGTGATAGATAATTAGCCTTGGGTCTCTGTCACTCACACATCCGCGTGCGCACACAAACACACACACACATTCTCTCTCTCTCTCTCTCTCTCTCTCTCTCTCTCTCTCTCTCTCTCTCTCTCTCTCTTTCTCTTTCTCTCTCTCTCTGTCATACACACACACAATCTCTATTTTATGTATCTGTATATCTATTTATGTATTTATGAATCTATGTATCTACCTATTTTCTTCTCTGGTGACTTTAAGTATATTTAACTTTTATGCTATGGCAAGCTTTGTGTTACTAAGAATTTATAATTTCAGCTTTGGCTGTTATAGATTTATACAGATAGACAACTAAATCTTCTGATTAAAAAAATCACACTTTCCACATGACAGACTATCCACACTCATTTTGTATAACTCTTGCCTCAGATCTGGAATCAGCTATTTCTCTACTAAGTCTTCTAAGATTTTATGGGAAACAGTCATTGAAGTCTGTAATCATGACACTTTTTAAGGGGAGAAAAGGTGTTCACTAGATTGAGCAATTTAGGAAGCCAGTAAAATATTGGATCGTTACTGATATAAGACAAAGGAAAAGAGGAGGATAAAGGACCGTGTAAGAATTTCTGCTTCTGTACATCCACTAGATCATAACATTAACTATCTCCACAAAGCAAAAGAAAGATTTAAACCAAATTACATCCATTTTTAGATAAGAGAGCCGAATAGCTACTGTGTATGGACATACATGTTTATAATCTTAGGATCTTTATTGCACAAAAAATCCTTATATTGATATTAAGAACACCTTTAAAACTGGACTTGCTTTTAGAAGATACTTTAAAAAGTGAAGCATTGGTTAATGTGGAATGATTCAAGAGTCTCCTCCCTTTTGTTTATGTAGTTATATTGAACTGCTTCTTGGAGCCTGTTTGCAGCTTGGTACCCTAGTTTGATCCATTCCTGTGGATAAGAAACTAAGGAAAAGGACTGGTGTTAGCAAGCTGTAAGCTACCCTCTGCAAGCCCTCTAGCTGAGCAACTCTGCATTCTGTGACCTGCAATCACAGATCCCATGGATAGGCAGCCCCTGACTCCAATGAGCATTTTGATGAGGCTCCTGTGACAAATTGAATGGAAGGCTCTGGCTAGCTGATGCATAGCTGGCCTCTTGCCCTCATTTAACACACAATGCATTCCTCATTCCACATACCGGAGTCTCTGGGTTCTGTGCAGACTAACTCAGAAAATGAAATATATTTCAAGGTTGTTTGAGAAAACTGGACACACAAGGAGTAGGGGGTAGGGGAGAATTGCTTTCACTCACAGCCACATTTTAACATACAGATGGTAATGCTAAAAGGTGTTAGTTGAAAAAAAAAAGCAAAAAAAAACAAAAAACAAAACCAAAACAAAAAAAAAACACCCAGAGTTGATCAGGAAGATTTGCTTGAGTGAATTTTGATTTTTCTTTCCAAGTGGACCCCCTCACATGGCATTGTTTATGTAAATAGGCCTTCTTTTCAGAAACCCTCTGGCTTCAGAAAATCTGTCAGCAGAGCATAAAAGCTAAATTGTACAGCAGCAGTTAGCAGACCTGAAAGACCAAGCTGAATGGAGCAAAGGAGGCAATACGCAGGCAGGCAGGCGAACAGAGGAGCCATTCTAGTCTGGGTACCCATGGGTGGAGGCAGGACAGCAGATTCTGAAGACAGAGAGAGCCTAAGGAGAAAAACACAGGGTATCACCCCCTGTTAGAGAGAAAGAAAAAAATCCTCAAGGAACTGGTGGCCATAGATTTTTATACACAAATGTGGTGGAAAGACCAAAACAGCTTTTCCCTGTCACACTGTGTTTGTAGGGTCTCTGATATGTAAAAATGTTTCTGCTTTCTGTTCATCTTTTACTCTTCGATGAGATTTAGGGAAGGAACTGCAGTGTCATTGACTCACTTAGCAAAAAAGAAATCAGCTTCTGTATCCACTTTCCTTTTCCATTTGCATTCCAACTGATATTCCTTTTGTTTTTATTTTTCTGGCTAGCATTTCTTAATGGACAATGAGAGGATTTGACTAGTGAGGATGGCAAATGGGAAAGTTGAGATTTTTTTTCCCTAGGTAGTCCATATTTTTCTAGAAAATGTGCCTGGGTACAAGTTGGAAATTCTCATTTTATTGCAGTTTGTTTTGTATTTGCATGATATTATTTGCATAAATTGATAGAGCAATCCATATATTAATAAAATGTTTATTGTATATGCATCATTCATAGACTTGCTAAAATTGTGAAGACTTCCCTAGGCATAATGATTTTATAAATCAAGCAGCAGCCAACAAAGAATTACAGAAATTCTGAAGTTTCTGGAGAAGATGATTTTATTTTGCCCATGGAATTTTCTCGAAAGATAAGAGGCATAATATTAAGGATGTTGAAAGCACATCTTATCAATGGAATGAATAACAGGTGATTTTCTTTTTCTCTTGAATCATTCATTATAACACAGTTTAGAAACAACTCAGATTTTCCTTTTTCCATATGAATGTGACTACTTTTTTCTTTCCCCAAACACGTCCTAAAATATAATGATATAGACTCAACAGTGTAAAGTAATTTTTATGGATGTATAAAACATCCCATAATATATATATATATATATATACATGCTTTTTACTTCCATACTGGCTATCGTTGCATCTCTTCTAGCCATGGTTTTTCAGAATATTATTTTTAACTAGTATAGAAAGCCATCCATTTTAATAAGGGATAATATAAGATAAAATGAAACCCCAGGCCAATGCTACGTAAGGGAAATGAATAATGTATTTTTAATTTGAATAGTTCTGCCTCTTTTGCTTCGGTTACCTTTTAAAATGAAGAACAAGTTCTAGAAGTCTTTTTTAAGGGCATTGGGTAATAAGCACTAGGAGCATGAAAAAGTTTTATCTTTGTGGGTTTGGAAATTGCTGGCTATTCTGCTCATACTGTTGACCTTAGAAGCACAACTTTTTTGAACTGCACACACACACACATACACACACACACACACACACACACACACAAACAACAAGTGAAAAAGTGAAGAGCAATATTTTACTAATATTTTGTGGGCCTGGACTCCTTTTGAAAAGCCACTGCCTTTGCTCTCTTTACTGTCCACGGAGACAGCAACAAATATCTATATGAAAAGTTGGGGACTCTTAGGAAAAGGTTATTTTCCATCTGTCATCAGTTTAGGTTTTGCATATCAATAAAAAATTAATAAACTAATTTCAGGCATATATGACACAGTTAATGTGGAAGGCCTATCATTCAGAGTGGAATAGTATATTCTTATCAGTGAATTTAAACAGCTATTCATCATTTCTAAAGGGCAATTATTTGGAATCCATTACACTGGAATTCATAATACCCTTGCATACTGAATTTTAAATAGAAATCTGTATTTAGATGAAGGAATACATTAGTATAAGTCATTAGAGCACTGGGAACCCATGACTTGTTCATTTTTCACTTTCTCTCCACCCCTCCCCAGATAGTATGAAGCACCAGCGCTGTTGGCCCTCTAATGAAAGCCAACAAAAAGAAAACCATGCATTCCTTTCAGCACTTTTGCTACACTGGGTTATGTTTTTCTTTCCTTCTTTTAAAAAATTCTCAACAGTCCAGTTTTTCTCACTATTATTCAGAAAAAAAATAGTTCATTCTTTACAAAAAAATCCTCAGTCATTAAAGGAAAACGACTGACTCACAGTCAGTAGCACATTTCTGCAGTGTGCCCTCATGGTTCATCAAAGGCAAGGAGACATGGAGATAATCACACAACTTCAAATAGTGTTGCCTATACAATTTTTGGGAACAATGTGAAGTCAGCACTCTTTAATGAAGATGTATTTACTCTGTGTGAGTGGGTGGGGTACTGGGACTTGAACTCAGGGTCCAATGTTATCCCTTGCCTTAAGACCTGGTGCTCTACCACTTGAGACCCCTTTCCAGTACCAAAATTTTGGTGATTAATTGGAGATGAGAGTCTCATGACTCTCCTTCCTATGCTGACTTCGAACCCTGATTTTCAGGTCTCAGCCTCAGTAGCTAAAACTGCATACACGAGCCATTAAACACACGCTACTTTTTGTTTTTTAATGTTTACCGTTTAAATTGCTTTTATTTTTTTTAAATCTTCTGAAATTCAAAAGATTGTATGAAAGGGTTGCATTTTCAAACGTCAATTTTTGGGTCCAGTTCTTCTTGCTCAGTATTATCCCTTTCCTCATTCTACCTCAGCCTTTCAAAGCAGTTTTGTGACCAAGAATACTATGCAGTATGCAAATATTATTACACCCGTGTTAATGCATAGTAGCCTGTAGCTACATTTCAGGTTTTTAGTGGTTAATTATAGGCAAGTTTCATAAACTTCACTTCCCACACTGCTTTTGAAACCAGATATTCAGATATTACAGGAGTGAGTCAGCAGAATGTGGTAGTAGATAGATAGCAGATAGGTAGATGGATAACCATATTTACCATATATAGAAGTATATACAGTATGTACAGAGATAGGGAAAGATAAGGTAGGTATACATATATATGTATTTATATGTATATATGTGTATACATACATAGACATCTCTATATACATAGACATGTATATGTATACTCGTATGTACATATATGCATATCCATATATGGATATACAAATATGTTTATAGATATGTGTATACCTATATACATATGTCTATGCATGTGTATATTCATGTATATATACATATGTCTATATGTACATATGTATATATATATACAAATGTACACATATATACATGTCTCCCCTAGTTTATGGACATTACTTAGCTATTCAGATAATCAGAATGTCATGTGAACATATAAGCACAGACTTGGCTGGTGTTCCTACAGCCAAGGAATGACAAAAAATAGCTAAGTAATGTCCATAAAAAATGTTTTAAAAGGAAAGCAATCATACTGAATGAGGAATGTGGCCTTAGTTAATATAACAGATTTTTCTCTGATCTCAACTTACCTTCTCCTTTTCTTTTCTTTTCTTGCTTTTTGTGGGTCATCGGGCTTGAACTCTGGACCTGAGCACTGTCCCAGAGCTCTTCAGCTCAAGGCTACCACCCGACCCCATGAGCCATAGCCCAACTTCCTATTTTCTGGTGATTAATTGGAGATAAGGGTCTTAAATTCTTTAGTGCCCAGGTTGGCTTTGAACCGAAATCCTCAAATCTCAGC
Source organism: Megascapheus bottae (assembly GCF_031878675.1). Lineage (NCBI taxonomy): Eukaryota > Metazoa > Chordata > Mammalia > Rodentia > Geomyidae > Megascapheus > Megascapheus bottae. Next base: position 19,024,203 of record NC_143530.1, on the reverse strand, counting down.
CTCCCGAGTAACTAGGATTTCAGATGTAAACTACCATACCCAGCTTAGCCTAACTATTTCTAAATAATAAGACTACACTTCTGGAACCTAAGAAACTCAGCAAATAGACTTTTGAGGGGACCCAGTACAACACATGCGTCTGTAGGTTCACAACAAAAGGACTGCTCTCTGTGAACTAGATTCAGTGTTCCAACACAATCTATTTAAAAATAAATGCAAAGGACAGGCCTCATGAGTAATACCTATAATCTTAACAACCCCAGAGGTAGATATTGGGAATATTGTGATTATAAGGCCAGATCAGGGAAAAGAATTCAGTGAGACATTCAAGTAAACCAGTAAGTTGAGTATGATAGCATGTACCAATCATTCCAATTTATATAGGGGTCTTTTTTTGCATGGGCAAAAATTTGAGCTCTTAAATAAAAGGTAACTAAAAGCAGTAACAGTAGTGGGATATGGCTCAAATGATACGGCACTTACTCAGCATGAGGCTCTGAATGCAAACCCCAGTACTAAAAAAGAAAAATTAAAATAAAGACTAAATGACAATACGTACATTTGTGCAAAGCATTACACTGTCACTTATTTAAAAGAATTTATTGAGTATTTACTATGTAGCAGACACATTAGCATATAATCAGTAAAAGTTGTTTCATTTCCTTTGCTTCTAAGCACAAAACAAAATGGGCAACAACTTGTCACTATGAGCATTCAAAATCATGCACGGTCAATTATGTTCTGTAAAGAGCACATGTTACGCTGTGAGCCTGCTCTAATTTCTTCCTTCCTGTACTTCTATCAGTTTTGTATGGTTTCTCTTCATTAAACTTGGATTTTTAAAGAAGCTTTTAATATAGAAAATGTTCACTTTAAATTTATCATGAAAGAAAAGTACTTCTATTAAGAAAATACTGGATGACATCTTATTAAGAAAATGTCCCATGGACTAGAAAAATCTAACTTAAATTTTATACAGTAATGAAATTAAATATTAAACATGAAATTAGTTCTGTTCAGCTAAAGAAGCTTTGGGAAGTTTGTTTTAATGCCCTGTGAGAGCAGTTCAGTTAATGGCTTGTCTTACTTCCTAAATAAGAGCTGATATACAAAGATAAAGAATGTTTAAGGTCATGGTTTAGATTTACCCTTAAGCTTCTATCAATAATTAAGCTCTAAAACCCTCCTAGGCAACAACTCTTTTTATTTTCAAAGGTTAATTGCAGGGTTTTTCTGTGTAGTTCTAGCTTTTGTGCAAATATTCCATTAGCAAATTTGGTAGGCCAGCTCAATGTATCTGATTATTTGTGTCTGTTTGCTAGCTGTGAAAAATCGCTTAGAAGTCATTCTGTGATGTTTAGCTATCAATATATTTATTGATATATGTCTATCCTCAATTATTATAGTGGCTTTAAATCTGATTTCTACAATGCAATGGACCAACCAATGAATCTTTTTATTCCACATACTATTTTTTTTTAGTCTGACCACAAAGTTTTCCCTTCTATTTATATATTAATTTAGAAATAAATTATTTTGTAGTATTCATCAGTCAGATTCATCCCTGGAGATTCCCCAAGACTTTTCAGTTTAATATTGATTTGCTATGATTTTTAACTCCTAGTGAGGCCCTATATATAAACTAAAAGACTGGGATTGCTGTACATCTTTTTCTCATTTCTTTTCCAATGATTCTATTACTTGAATTTCTACTCCAGGCTGTAATACTCCTGCACTTATAGCTACACTAAACTTAAATACTGACAAGAGGATACTGAACATTTGGGATTATTTTTGGATAGGGATAAAATCAGTAACAGTGACACTGTATAGAAAGCTTTCCTTAAGGTGTTGAGAATTGCAAAGTGAGTATAAGATTTTTCTCAGATTTGTCTTTGAGAACACAGATGACTGTAGAGTATCTGGGATTATTTCAGTCTAGTTATGGGCAGGATGGAGGATCCAGGGTAAAGAAGCAATAATAGTCCTACACAGACCTTTTTTCCTATGGTCATAGTGGCTTTGAACTATATACGTTACATTGTTAGTTACCTTTAAAGCTAGGTGGACCTCAGTTTATTTTCATTGTCTATGATTTCTCTGACTAAGGCAGGCAAGGACTGGATTTTCTTTGGGGTACACTTTTTATTAAATGTCTGTTTAGCTCAAATGGACATCTTTGTATATGAGTTCATACAGTTACAGTTTTAATGGGTATTGATTATGTATCATGTTGGGCCAGGGAAATGAAATCTTGCCATTACTAAGAGGTTTGCCCGTGTATGTCAAACAGAAAGGTACTATTTATTTATTTCCCAAAATTTAGTTTTGAGGCTTCAAGTTTATTGATCTCATAAGATTGTTCTCACTGTATATCTGTTGTGTTTCCTTTTAATATGACTATGTCTTTTTAAAGTTCAACATGTAATTCTTTACTCATGTATTTCTTAATGTGTGTAGCATGCCAGAGTTATCAAACTAGCAATGGTAACTTTGAGATTTAGAGATTCAGAGTACAACATGTATTAAAAAAAAAAAACCCAAACCTTATGAACTACACTTTGTGAAAAAAAAATCTCCTGAGGACCTGGTTGCGAATCTATTTTCTTTCATGAAAGACCCAGGTTCAAAACAGGAGGTTGGAGGTATTCTAGTTTTGCTTTTTGTTTCTTTAGTTAGGAGTTTTGTTATTTCTTGAATCTGAGCAAATCTTCATTCCAAAATCATTTTTCTTCATTTGGTGGCCTGTGAGCCCAATGAACAAACACATGACCATGCTCCAGTTAGCCAGCGATTAGATCATTTAAAAAATTATTGTATTGAAATGGGAAGCACTTTATCCTTATAAAATACAACAATTTTAAGAAGACTGGTCTTTTCACTGTCTGGATGTATCCTTCTCTATTGAAGAATCCTGTAATATAAAAACTATGGTGGAAAATGGAGAAGACTGCAAGTAGCACAAGAACATTCCTCTCTCTGTTGATTTTATCCTTAAGTCTCAGGAGTCATATACTGTTTCTTTCTCCTTTTACGGAGGCAATTAACCTCTATTAAAGGTACATTCTGCCAGAAGACTGACTTTGAAGCCAGCCCTAAGGTTCTAAAATGAGTGTAATGAAAGATTATGGGCACTGCAATTCTATGTGGACTATGTTGAGAGCGTAATCATCACAAATAGAAACACATGGTTAAGCATTCCACTTATAGCAATCATCCTGATTTTTATGCAACTGAAACAGAAGTTACTATTTATTGAAAATTTATCATTTGTTTATTAGCAATAGTATCACAGTCAATAAGAAGCCATTATATATATATACATATATATATATATATTCCATGTCTTTATGAACTATCAAATATACTTTAGGATTTTGGAGAAAATATAAATGTGTAGTTCCATTAAGCACGCATGTAAATGTATGACATAGATATATCTGAATGTGAAGAGGTGTGTGTGTATGTGTGTGTGTGTGTATGTGTGTTGTGTGTGTTCTGCAATGATCATACAGTTCATTCTGTTTTGGGGTAATACAAACATCAATAATGTATATATGAATATATATGTATGTATATGTACATATATATGTTTGTAAAGTCTACAGCATAATTCCTTAGCCATATTTTCCTTCTCCATCTTGTAGCATATATTTGTGCATTTTCTCATTTCTTTATCTCTCTGTCTCTCTAGCTAGATAGATAGATAGAGTTTATACATATATATAATATGTATATTTGTGTTTATAGCTCCTAACATATAGAGTTTGTTACTGAAGCAAACAGAAAATAGAAATGGCAAAGAGATGTACTATATAATTATATAAACATGAATAATGATGACAGGCCTTCTTCTTTTATAACTAAGAAATGCAATGGAGTCTAAAGTTAACATGGAATAATCTGGAAAAATGTCTGCTTTGACAGGTAACATTTTAATAAGTGCATTCTCTTGATTTTGTAGTCATCTCTTACTCTGAATATGCTTGTCTACTTTTAATCATCCATTTATGCCTGTACCTATTCACACCCAAAATACCCTGTTCCATGAATTTTTCTCAGTCAAACACAAGTCATGGAATTTCTATCTCCCTGTCATTGTGAGAAATTGTGATTATGCTTACTGTTTGATTGGCTTATTAATAACTTTACTTGGTCAAGTTGTATTCCCTGTGGTGAAATATTTTTATATTTTGTATTAAATATATTTGTAGTCAATCATATTTTTGTTGAAGGTCTATATCACTGTCCATAATTTCTCTCAGTAAAGATTTAATTGTCAAAATTGTCAAAATTAATGTACAACGCTTTGGATTTTATCTTTGGTGTTACAAACACAAAAACTGTAACCACAAAGCCAGATATAGTGCTTTGTGCCATATAATCCTAACACTTGGAAGGCTGAGGAAAAAAGGATTGTGATTCCAGGTAAACCGAGGCTATATACTGAGAACTTCTCTCAAACCAAACAAGCACACACACACTGTTAGATATAAATGGTCCTTAACTAATAATGGGCTATGTTCCAGTGTACTTATCATAACCTAGAAACAGTTTAATTTGCATGCATTCAATACTCCTAACCTACTGAACCTCATCAGTGAACTGAACCTATTCTTAGGCAGACTAAGAAAATTTACTTTGACCTACATCTGGGAAAAGTCATCTACCAAACTTTATCTTAAAGTGTTAAATAATGCATGTACAGTAGTTTCTCCTTCTCTGCATGTTTCAAGACCCCTAGAAGATATCTAAAAGCATGCATAGTGTCAGACTTGAGACATATTTTTCCTCTGCATACACAGCTATGATAAATTCTAATTAATAAATTAGGCACAGTAAAAGAAAAACAACACTAATGAACACTTTAATAGTATGCTACAATAAAAATGCATACAAAATATTCATACTATTTGACTAAAACTACACCGTGGGTAACTATGACAGGGAATGAGGGAGTGATGCCATGTACTAAATATTGTACCAAGGGCAGAAAGTAGAGTGGTAATGTGGATATATTCTGCACTGTTGTAAAGTTGAGACTGTTATGAACTATCAATATTAAGTTAGAGATGGATCCCTGTTGCAAAATGTACTCCAGAGAACAACATGTTTTTGAGATATGAATATGTATCTCTTGAGAAACAGGAGCCTAGCCAGGGTTTTCTCCACTGAACAGAACTAATAGAAAACATATATTTGTATGTATTTATACGTATTTATTAGCTCTGTCCACATGATCATAGAAGGTCTAAGGTTTCACAATGGCTGTCTGTAACCTACAGAGCCATGAAAACTGCTCATGCTGCTCAAGCAGACCGAGTGGAAGCTTCTGAACCAGGAAGCTGATGGTATAGCCTCCCAGTGTGAGACTGAATACCAAGAGCCAAGAAGAGCCACTTATTTAAATCCCAGGGCTGAAAGACAAAACACCTAGTCTGATATCCCGAACAGCAACACAAAACATGTTGACACTTAACAGTAGGGGTAGGAAAGAGAAGAGGAGAGAGAATAGATTTTCTTTTCTTCACAAAGCTTGCTAATCCACCCACTGATCTTTTTATGGAAACATAGTCACAGACAAGTAATGCCTTATCGAGTCTCTAGTCATCCTTCAATCTAGGTGAGCTGACAACAAAAATGTACCATCATAAATGGATACTATGGAAATTAATTTGAATATGCTAAATAAATACAATTTTAAGTAGAATACTGCAGGATAACTTGGAGTCTCTTGTGTGGTTAATTGCTTAAAATGCTGCTACAATATAGAAGATTATAACCATATTTTTAACAGTTGAGCATTTTGATCAAAAGACTAGAATTTGGTAGGGTATATTTCAGGAAACATAAGATATTCATGATATAATACTAAGGGAGGTCATTTTGTTATTTGCAGGGAAAGGAACTATAAAATTACTCATGTTATTGTTTTAACTCTCAGTCCTGGCAAATAGTTTGTACATCTTGACATAGTCCCAGCAAGCTTCCAGTTGGAGCCAAGTATTCAGTATTTCTCTAATAATTAGTTAAGGTAATTGAGGAAAGTTGTACAGTTTATCAAATCAAGTATTTATTGACCTCTAAATAAATGTTAGTCCACAGAGAGATAGAAATGTAAGCAATGTTCTCATGGCATTGAATCTAGGAGCACCAGAACAAAGATTATTACTGGACTATTTTCCTGCCTGTAGCCTGGAGACTGTAAATATATCTGGAAGTTTTTCCCCCATCAAAGCTTTACCTCCTCCTCATACACACCATTTTAAGAGTCATGAAATTTACTCCATATGCACTGACCAAATATTCTTGCAAAATACCTTGTAGAAAGTATTATCTTTCTCTTTCTTGAATGCCTTTAGATTTTCCTGCTTTCTAGACCTCTCCATATTTTATAGTTCCAATGAATGTGATTTGCTCTGGATTCTGATGATGAATAAGCACTCACGGAAGAAGAACTTGGTGCCATTATTATTCAGGTTACCATAGTTGCCTGTCTTTTGTTGGCACCTAAACTCATTGCGACAGAGCTCTGGGCATTTAACCAACACCATAGGACTTACTAGGCTCCCAAATGTCCATCAAGCTCTTTCTGTGTTTCATGTTACCATGGTGTGCTTAGTCAAGATGCTGCCATATCAAGTCATGTTTTCAGGCTGTTGCGCCAAAATTCTCAATGGGCCACATTTAAGCTTTGTTGTGTAGAGTCTTCAATATTCTAAACTCATGTTCTCCCTTCACTGTGGTTAATGTTCCAAGGCAGTAATCTCCCATGTATACCAGGTCCTCTGGGACTTTGAAAGTAGTCTTTGTTAAATATTCCTTCTCAGTCACTTATCGCTCTATGTCTATGAGAATGAAAGTAGGAGAGCAAATCTAGGTGGCAAATGCTAAGATGGATCTTAACTCCCCCTCCCTTCCTGCCATTGGGATTGGAGCTATATCTTTTCTCTCTTGAACTGAGTTGCTTTCCAGTAGGTCCCAAGGCTGTCATATTTTGATCTTTAAGACATATCTAAATCTTTGAGACATATCCAAATAATCTATATTTTTAACAGCGTGGTTGTAAGGGGGGAAAAGCCTAAGCATTGAATTTTATAGGATTGAAGACTAAAGTCAGATTCTTGAATACAATTTATTTTGTCATTTGTAAATTTATGCTCAATGAAGAGATCTTACTGAATATAGAGGGAAGAGAATAACAAACACTTTTCAAGGGAGAAATGTTGGGCTTACACAAAATTCAGGATTATACAAATTTTTCTTCAAAGCAGAGCACTGGTATCTCACTCCTGTAATTCTAGCTACTCACAAGGCTGAGATCTGAGGGTCATGGTTCAAAGCCAGCCCAGGTAGAAAAGTACTTGAGACTCTTAGCTCCATTAAAATACTCAAAAAAGCCAGGAATAGCACTGTGGCTAAAGTGCTAGAGTGCTAGCCTAAGAATAGAGACTCAGGGACAGAGCCCAGGCCCTGAGTTCACACCTCAGAACTGGCACAGAAACAAAAACAAAAATTCGTTCAAGTTAGAAAAAGGGCAATGCTTTCTATGATTCCTGAGAATTTGGTATTTATTTTCAAATAACACAATACAGATGCACTGAACTCTAGGCATTGAAGCTCCCTCTCATGAGAAATCCTTGGAACTTCAAGACATCAAAGATTAGACACAAATAATTATCTTTCAGGTGTAACTGGAGTGGCACAAACTTTGGAGGACCCAAAAGTATGTGTCTACTTAGGAGACCTCTAAGTAATTGAGTAAATGTATGATTATATGGCATACCAGTAACTACCACAGTTGAATTTCCTTCTACTCTGGATTATAAGCATTTGCAGTTTTATTTATTTACTTATGTATTATTAATTAATTTATTTGCTGGTCCTGGGGCTTGAACTCAGGGCATGAGCATTTTCCCTGAGCTTCTTTTGTTCAAGGCTAGCACTCTATCACTTGAACCATCGCTCCTCCAGCTTTTTTTGGGGGGAGGGACAATTTCCTGCCCAAACTGGTTTTGAACTGTTAGTCTCAGATCTCAGCCTGCTGAATGACTATGAGTATAAGCATGGGCTACCAGTTTCTGGTTTCATGGTTTAATTCTATTTCTAAAAAAAAAAGATTTTAATGTAAGATTTAAATTTGCAAGAACAATGCAATTACATTGAGAAGGCAACCCAGAAGCAAGATTAATTAGAATCTTTGACCTCATGAAGTTTGTATCTGAGGATTCAGGACACCTACCTTACATCTTTAAGCATTTCAAGGAAACATATGCCATATGTCAAAGTGAGCATACACTGAACAGTGTAAAATTTCAGGGCTGAATTCACATTTGAGCTTTGAGTTTGGAGGAAGTTTCATTGGAAGAAGTAATGTCTTCCAAGATATATGCAAGGAACAGGCAAGAGCAGAAGAGGAAGAAGGAAAATATTTCCAAGTATGCAAACAGCATGAGTAAATCATTGGGAAAAGAGAACCATGCTTTTAGGGGTGGCAGAGGAGGCAGGCAGATTAATAAACAGACCCATCAAGAAATTGGAATGCAAATCTAGACCTCAGTATCTCAGGCTATCCCATATTCTCAAATCTATTACATATCAATTTTTGCTGTTTCAAATAAATTAAAAGAATCAGCTAACAATAAAAATTACCTCTCATATTTTGGTTTATAGATGGTCTGTATTTAGTAACAGGTATCATTTGCAAAGTAAATACTATGTGCCAGGCTTTTCTATCTTAGGTGATTACATTATGTCCAAGCCTTAATAAGAACAGCCAAAGGAGGTATTTTAGTGTTTCTATTTTACAGATGAGAAAACATGGACTGAAATAATATTGAATGGCCTTTTAAAATCAGATAGTTGATGCTAAACTTACAAGCTGTAAATCATAAAACTAGTTGCATGATGTAACAATTCAGTAGATAAATTCTTATATCCTGGGAAAATGCATAAAAATATAAATTTGAATTATAAATATATAAATATATACTATATTATAGAAAATACAATTCAAAGTAGATAGATAAATGGCCATTTCTGATTTTCTATAAGCTAGGAATTAATGTTTGAGGAATGTGAAAAAATAAAGTAAAACTAAGCTTATTTTTGAGCTAAAGAACTACCCTCTAATGAGATGGAAAATTTATGGAATTTAAATCAATTAATAAAATCAGAAGGGTAAAATTTCACAGTGCTGATTAGAGAACAGCCTAAATTTATTTTGATCTTGTAAAAATCGGGCAGATTCCATACTTTCTATGTGATAGAGAAAACCAGAAAAACAATGGATCATAATTGTAGTAGCTAATTGAAAGTGTCCTAAAAGTGCATCCATCAAAAAAATCTAGGAATATTCTTACTTGAGCGTGAAAAATTCTTTGAAAAAAAATTGTGTAGGTAAAGTAGTGGAGGACACAGATGAGGTTGGAGTAGCCCTTAATACTAATGACAAATGCCTTTAAAGAGAAGAGAAAGAGTCAATGAAAGAAAAGGAAGAGGTGGATGAGGGAGCAAGGAGAAAAGGTAAAAGAGGGGAAGAATTCAAGACAAAAAACAGAGACAGTGAGAAGGAGATAGAGTTGTAAGTTCATAAACCAAAGAGCCGTATCCAAAATGCCAACACTACCAGCACTTTGGATTTCTAGTCTCCAAAATGGTGAGAAGACAAGTTTCTGTTACTTGAAAAGTTGAAAAACAAATCACACTAGAGAACTATTTCCATTAACATTATGTGGTATAAGTCAGGAATGCTTTAGAGATCAAATACATTCAGTTCTACATGGAATGTCCTCGTCAAATGGAGTAGCTTTCATGACTAAAAATGACAAATAGAACAAATACATAAAATAAAGTTAGGTGACATTGGCTTTGTGCATCTAGGAAGGTTCTGGGTTACTTAGAAATAAGAGTGAACACTACGGGGATATATGATTTGTTGGAATGCATTCTTTTCTGGAAATTAAAGAATTTTGCCCATTTTACATGTAACTTCATTTGAAAAATAAGTCGGCATATGTATTAAAGGACAAAGGTATATCTTCATCATTTTCTCACTCTGAAGCTCAGCTACAATCACTCTTAGCTTTCTTTAACTTCAGACAAAAATGCATGATTATGGAAGGTACACTCAGACTTATGTAGGTTGTTATGTAACCACTATAAAAAAAGGAATTAATATACTTATAAGCACATACTGCCTATGCCAAGAAATCAAGATTTACCAAGTTCTTGAGCCCATTCTTCAGTGCTGGATTTGCAGAATTTATCTCTGACCCTGATAAGTACATACATGTTTTAATTATCTTCCTCATTTGTTGGAGTGCATTTTTCTCTTTTGATTTAAAACAGGATAGCATATATATCTAGATGCCTTCTATACTACAAACCCAAAGGATACAGTTTTGCAATTATGATGCAAATCACCTCCTCCTCTTGTGACTATTATACTCCTTTCCTCTAAACATTTTACATGGCTCAAAGGCTACTCCTTACTTGAGGTCTTCTGTTGTTAAACTGGCTAGAGAATCAGAAGTCTGATTTAGCATAGAAGGACTGCTTATGTGAACACGTTTTATGTTTACTGCATTCAAGTCATCTGTATGCTGCCATGTGTTTCAATGAATTACTCGTCCTCCATTTCTCTCCCACTATGATGATTTGTGTTTCTTAAGCAGGAAGTCTCTTCCAATGATATGTCAGATCTACTGGTTGGCAAGCAATATATGAGAGCCTTATTGTGAATGATATGAAGAGTAGATTCTGGCTCATCTGGAGAAAAGAGACACTTGATCAAATAGGAATCCTTATGAATAAAGGATTTTTCTTCACCCTTTCAATGTATTTCTTCAACATAGACCAAACTACATTTATCTATTTATAGTACTCATTAGCCTTGAAGCATATATTTATTTCCTTTAGCTTTTAAAATAAGCCCCAATATAAATATTATCCAACTCTACCAGAAGGCATCCAAACTAGCCAGACATTCTAACTTTCGGCTTATTGAATTCTAGGTCTGTGTTGCTTACATCTGCTTCAGGCTTCCTTATTTTAGACTGCCTTGGGCCACTGATTTTTTTCCTGGCTTTGTATTACGGGCTCTGTAATTCATGTGTACCCCTTTGGATTAAATACTGGCTTCAGATCAGTTGTGAATGAAATCTCTAAGAAGACTTTTTAATTCTTTCTATTACAATAATAAACCCAGATACCACCGGCCCTCCCACTGTCGATTTCTGGAGTCTGGATTTCCTCTGGACGGTTTTTCCAGAGGCTAAAACTCCCACTCATTCAGAGAGGAAGGAAGCTTTCTGGAAAGTCTGCAGGACAGAGGCTAGCTATAAACCCACATCGATATACTTTTAAAAATAAGCTTATTTGTAAAAAAAAAATAAGTATACTACAGAGACCTATATAGCATTTGAAAAAACAACTTCTGGCTTTTGGTGGAAAATGTAGTACTTTCTGCTTGAGTTCTTATAGCAAATTAATGAAAACATTGGATCATCCATCTGTCTTCACATTTTAAGGGAAATATTTGGTACTGAGATAAAAACTGAACTGACCCCGAAATCTGTGGTTTTGAAAAACACTTAGGTATACTGTTTCAAGGAGCATTTTGACCTTCATAAGATTAAAAGCCTCTATTTTTTTCCTGCTGTTATGTTTCATTTTGATGATAGCAATTTCTTTGTAGCAGAATGTCTTTTGAATACGACCTCACCAGTAAGTCAAAGAAAGGAAGAAAGGGGACCTTTGTGTGTGGCAAGATGTTCATGGCTTTCAAAAAGGGGATAAAGTATTTATTTTTGCTTTTGTTTCATATTTACATTTTCACTGACTTTCTTAAATAATATTACATCTACATTGTGCTTGTAACAACCAGTACTTGTTGACTGAAAAAAAAAGAACTATCCAGTTGTGAGACTTAAGTTATTTTGTAGTGTACCATATGCTTTGGGGTTAAACATTAAGAATGCTTGGTAGTGTGGTATGTATGTCAGGGCTTTTTGAGTTCTACAGAAGGATGTTGGGAGCAAGAGTTCTCTAAACCAGTGGTATAACTATTTAGAAATATATATGTGTGTGTACATACTTCTATATATAAATATATGGTACATGTTTATATATATATGTAGCATATATGCATATACATATCATATGTTAGTTATAAATGTTTGAAAAAGTGATCAGGCATCTCTCTGTAAGCCTGTGTTGAAAACATCCTACACTGAAAACGCATTCAACAAAGTACTGACCATGATAGCTTAACTTAGTCTATGTTTAATATGCTCAGAACATTGTTATTACCTTGAAATTGGACACACTCATCTGACTTACATTCTTATTTTAGAATGTCCTGCTTGATATCTCATATAATTTACTAAGAGCTGAGCTAAAAGCAAAAGGAAGAATAGTTGAATGGACATGTCTTCAAACTACCAAAGAAAGACCTCTCCAGTCATCCTCAGCAAGGATATGCTAGGATGAATAATCAGATTTGCCTAACTTGGAAGCTTCCACCATTTCATCTAACTTACCCTGAATGCAAGCCTCCAGCCCAAAGTCAGAGGCTATGTGGAGGAAGAAATGGGTGCATGCTTTATAGAGTTGGCTCCAACAAATCTCCCCAAACTAGATCTGTTGTCTCTTTGTGCTAAGATGGGTAATGAGAAACCTCAGTAACTTCCAACTTTCCTGTGATTTACATATTGGAATGACATCAAATATCATTGTATCACATACTGCTACGATTATGAATACATTCTATAAGTTTTGGTCATGTAGACAGGCTATGTGCACAGATTCACACAGTAAAAAGAAAGTAAAGGAGGCTTCAAATATTCTCAAAACACATTCACAGGAGCCAAGACCACACCTGTGACCAGAGTGCCTGCATATTTTGTGCAAGATTTTTTTCTTTTTTTTCTAATTACTCTATTTCATTCTTTACTGACACTTGCAAGTCTTGTGATTCAGCCTTTTAGACACAAAGAGGGAATTAGAATAGGAAAGTAGGCAGTGATGGATGACTGACACATTTCTCAAACTCCACCCCAAGTCCATTCTTAGAGCTTAATATTTGCCTATTGTTCAGGTACAAATCACTCAAATGGCCACAGAAGGAATTGTCTGGGTAAAACTAAAGCAAGGAAAACTAGTCTGTGGTTTTTTAGATTCTTACTTTGATTTATGAAGAGAGAAAAATAAGACAATACAAAAAATGCTATGCTAGCCAGAAACCAGTGAAGTGAAATCAAGAATAACACTTTGTTCTGATCGGTGGAAGGTCAGAACTAATCCTTTCTCTCACCCTCATTGGAGACCATCAGAGTGCAGTTTGCAGGGGAATGATGAATTGGGGGTTGTCTTAGCTTGCAAGGTACCATAGATCTCATTTATTTTATTTTACAAGTCATTTGGCACAATGGTAATAATGACAATGAAATTGGATTCTCCCTACTTAAAAAGGCAATCTACTCTCTGCATAAATACTTTGGTCCATGCATTTAGCTGTCAGGGGAAGGCCATTTTCCAGTTACCACTTCTAGTTACAGAAAGTTTAATTTGGTAATTTAGTGGTATGGTCTAGACCACTCAGGAGCAGGTTACCACCCTTGCCTGAATACTGTAGTGCTTCTTAGAAATGTGAAAATTATCTTTTCCCATAGTGTATTTTTTCTACCTATGTGCAAGACACTGGAATTTCACCACTAAACAACCATTTATTATCTTTTAAAATCCTACATCATGTGTATCTATATTTTTTCCTGTGCTATATACAGGTTCTTGAACTTAGAACCGGGATACTATTCTTTATGTTTGTCACCTGTGAGTTGAGTGAGTTAAATCACAGCTCTACTTCCAACTTTTTTCTGGTTAATGGACTTTTTTGCCCTGGGTAGATTTGAACTGTGAGCCTCAGATCTTAGCCTCTTGAGTAGCTTAGATTACAGGTGTGAGCCACTAGTGTAGGCTCTGCGATACCTTTTATTCCAAGCAAATATCATACCTCTCTCTGAAGGAGAGGTAAAGAATAAATACATGTTGGGCTTGGATAGGGTAAGAAAGAACATCATCTATACACATAAGAAGAGAATATTGGGAAAATATCCGGACAATATTCACTTCTTGCCTTAGACGGAGCATAATAGAAAAATATATAATTTTATGTAACCTGAAGCTTTTTTTTTAGCAATCAATTCCAAATTGACTGTTGAAAACACACACCTCGGCTCTCTAACTTGATCCCACTGCGGTCATCAATTTGGATTATTTTCAAAAGAATCCTTTCTGAGTTTCCTGATGAAATATGCTGAACACGTTTTTTCCCACTTGAAGTAAATGTGCTTTCCACGGTTCAATAACTCACCGTGTCTTAAGCATAATTCAACCCCTTTCTCATATGTACCTTAGAACTCAGCCATGCGTTACTAAAAAACTCCATTCCTCTTGATTATCATGGAATTTGGTAAAGTCTTGATTTTGTAAAAGAAAATAGGCTTTCATAGATCAGTTTTCTCAGTTTTGATCTAATAATCAGCTTTAGGCTCCTCCATTTATTTAGCAATGTATCTTTTAAAACATGTTGAAATGCAACTTAGAATCTAAACACACAAGGCACACATATGCACCACAGGAGACACAGAATTTACATTCCGGTTGCCAATGATGGTTTTGCAATGTTAAGGAATTAATATACTCAAAGCTAACTGTTATTCATTTTTTGGGAATGTCAAAATGTGTTATGTGTTTTCCTTGAAGGAGTTGAACCACAGTGATAGCTGGAGAAATGGAGGAGAAGGAATGTGGTTGTGCTTCCTGTTTAGTTCGGTGCTGTGTCCTGAAAGAGTAACAGTTAAGAAGCTTAAAACACCTTGAAATCTCAGGAGGCCAGAACATTGCAAAGCTCAGTCTTCAAATGGATATTGTGGAAAGGACATACATGCTACATGTTTTTAGTCAAAAAATATTTGCAATGCCCATAAACAACCATATCCCTGTAGAATTTAGAAATATTTTTTGATTACAGTGTGAACTCAATATTTGTATAGCGTAGTGTATTTTTTTTTCCTATGCTACTATTAATGCAGTTTCTGATACAATCTCCTGGTTGAAAGGATATATTTGTTTGTCAGTTGTGGGTTTGAAGTTAGGGCTTGGGCACTGGCCCTGAGCCTCTTCATGTTCAAGCCTAGCACTCTACCACCTGAGCCACAGAGTCACTTCAATTTTATTGGTAAATTGGAAATAAGTGTCTCATGGGAACTGTTCTACCTGGGCTGCCTTCAAAACATGATCCTCAAATCCCAGCTTCTCTGGGTAGCGAGGATGCCAAGCGTCAGCACCCAGTGAAATAACATTTTTCATCATATCGTCAACTGGACTAGATCAGAAAAAGGTTAATTTTTTATGTAGGTAGGTGCACAAATCCTTTCCACCATTTGGCATGCATGTATCAAGCATGTACCATGTGCTCTGTAATGCTCTCGATGTTGGTGAAACAAACGGGCAGTCTTTGTGCCCAGGGACGTTACATGATACTGAGGAAGACAGACCTTAACGAATTGTGCTGGTAAAGAAATAATATAATTTTAGAGAGCAATGATATTAAAAAAAAAAGATTATATCAGGGTACCAAAGTATACAGACATATGTGAATGTGGTTAAGAAAAGTGACTTTGAAGATGATTTACCTCCTGAGTAGAGTTCTAAGGATGAAAAGAAATCTTCCCTGAGATCTCAGTGGGTAAAGTTCCAGTTACTTGGAATAGCAAGAGTAGACAATGCTCTCTCCTCATCAAGGATTGCAAAAGGTCAACTAGTCAGTGTCAGTGGAATAAAAAGTAAACTGGTAGGAGAGGAAAGGAAGAAAGGAGGGAGGGGAAAAGACAATACAGTTTGCAGAAATATGAATTTATTCTAAAGATATGATGTGGATTTTTTAAAAAATCATTTACTACTGTGGTAGAATGTCTTGCAAGAATCACAAATGGGAACAGAAGTCTATTTTTACATACCAAATCTTCCAAGATTTGAGTGATGCTTCTGAATTCTTTGATGTATGAATTCATTACCATGGCTATGAAAGTACACTTTCTTGCTGTGTTCTGTTCTCTATGGAGAAAGGAGCTTAGTCTGTGGTTACTACAGATTTTTATGTCAAGGTGATAGAAGAAGTGACAAAGTACTTCTGAGGTCCAGTTCACATGAGTCTAGTGCATGATTTAAAGAAGAGAATGACTGTCTGGTCCGAGAAGCTTTGCTTATATTTCTAACTTTCTGAATGAGAATGTGAACTTAGTAGCAATATAAGGCCTAGAGTCAGATTTTCAGTCTATTTTTTAACCACTTGCTAGTTCTCCCATTTTTGGAAAAGTCTGTCCACATAAATAAGACTCAAGTTTATTCTCTTTAAAGTTAACGAAGTACTGTGAAAGATCAAGTAAGACAATATATGTGCCTGTGCTTTGTAAATGTGAGAACACCATATAAACTGTTGGGCGTTTTTAATGAGAGAACATGTAGGTTGACTTTATATTCTATAAGCTACAAATGGTAACAGAAATGATACACTATCAGAATGAAAGTTGAGCCTCAAGGGCTGTGTTTACACACCAATATTCTCACATACTTTCCGAAGTGAAGGTGAAGGTGAAGGTGGATGGAGAAGAAAATGACAATCACATTAAACTAGGAAATTGGAAAGGACTTCTGGGCTTTTTCTACATTTTGGCTATGGTGAACAGTACAAAATACATGAATAAGGGTGTGCATCCTTGAGTGTAATCATTCAGATAAATGATTAAGAGTGGTATTGCTGGATCCTAGGCTAGTTCTATGGTTTAGTGTTTCGGGGAATCACCAAGGTACATTTCAGAGTGGTTGCACCAGTTTACCTTCCCAGCAATGGTATAGTAATGTTCTCTTTCCCCAACGTCTGTGCCAACATCTGTTGTTTGCATTCTTGATGATAGCCCTTCTAAGGAGGATAAGATGGGCTCTAAGTGTTGTTTTGATTTACATTATGTATGTTTATGGCCAGCGGTGTTCAGCATTTCTCCATTGCTGTACTTTATCATTGCTGAGGTATGGAAACAAACTACATGATGCTCTTCAGTGGCAAAGAAAATAATATATATAATATTATAATATATAAATATGTTACATATAGTGGGGTTTTACTCATCTATTAAATATTATATTATATCATTTGCCAAGAAATGAGCAGATCTGGAAAAATTTCAGGGCTATAAGAAAAAATAGACATGCATTTTCTTTCTCTCACATGCATTATTATAAAGGTAATATACAGAGGGGTTACAGTTACAGAATATTTCTTTTTGGAAAACATCACCCTTTCCCTTTCTCTCTCCCAGTTTTTCCTTCTCATCTCCAGCCACAAGTTGTATATTTTCATCATAGATTCTAGAGGATAGATCTAATTTATAACTACACAAGTAAATGCATATGGAGTGTACATGAACATGAAACACATCAGCAAGTGTATATGAACACATGAACTGAATATGGAATATGCCAGGGAGAATACAAATGGTATCATTCTTTAGAAAAACAAATTCACAGTCGAACAGAATGAATACCAGGAAGCTGGTATTCAAGATAGGAGTAGTCAAGGGGGGAGAAATGGAAGAATAAAGGAAGGAAATAGGAAAAGGCAGTCATAATATTCAAGGCATATCCTATGAAACTAGAAAAAATAGAGGGCAGGAATAGCCTTGGAAGGGGGAGACTGAAGAAAGAAGTAATGTTGATCAAGACGTGCTATTCTAATAAACTGAGGTTAAATGGTAACCTCTCCATACAACTAACATAATGATACTAAAAATAATTTTTGAAAGAAATAGGAAAGGGCACTAGTAATTCAAGACTTGCTTGAAACATTTTTTTTACAGATGAATGCTCCATTGGAAGTACTCCATTCTATTTTAACACAAAAGCAGAATTGATTATGTATTCATGAACTATTTCCTTTCCAATGTGACTTTCTTTGTGGATTTCACAGAAGTTACCTAAGTCAAAATATTATCTTTTCTCTTATTGCTTTTTAAGTATTTAACAACAGAAAAATCATTTTTGCCTCATGGGCCATACAAAGGTAGCAGTAGGGGAAAGCTATGTCAAGGGCCAGAGTTTGCGGAACTCGATGTAGGTGATTCTTCTCTGGGTCATTTACTTACTAGCTGTTAATTTATCTGGTAGGGATACAAAGAAAGATGAAATAATTAGAACTCTGTAGTGAGAGAGTACAATTTAAATATCACATTATAATTTTAAAAACTACCGATAATTTATTTAAAGAGTTTATTTAAATAAAGGGGATGAGTTACAGTTTTCCATGAAAGATGAAGACTTCTACTAATATGACTGTCCAACTAGATTAAGAAATTAGCTAACTGACATGTAAGGTTAAAAAGCTAAATAGAGCTCTGTTTGTAGGACACATAAGCTGCATTGTGATGTACAGACAGACCAAGTTTACTGTTGCTAAGAATCTTGTCAGATTAAATGAACCTGGAAGTATGTAATGGCGATGTCTTTTCTCTCTTTGGTACAGTGTGTGCCACTGTAGTCCTTTTCTCAAAACTCTCGCACTCTAAGTAGCATCAGTGCTTCACTGTATTTTTTTATGAGACCTCTTTTGTGGACATCACCCTCTTTTAGAGGTGGCTTTGTGGAAGGATAGCAGGCCATTGTTCTCAAAACTGTCCCCAGTCCTACTGAACATTCATCTTTTTCGAAGTAGCCTTTTTCGTGGAGCCAAAACTCCATGTTTTTGCTTCCCTTTCTCTAGCTGTCTAATGACAGATGAAAACTTGTTTCCCAGTTCCTTAAGGCACTGACTGTTCACTGCAAGGCCTAGGAGATGAAGGGCTTGTGGTCAGCTCCGTGTAGAAGATGGCTGTTATTCTTAGTAACAAAGAGGGGTGGGCAAAGTATTATTTGTCCATATTTCTGACAAAAGTTGCCATTGTGAGTCATCTGAGAATAATTTCCACGAATCTCTGTGATGAAAGGAATGGCAGTTGACTCATGATGTAGAGATGCTTCAGACCAGTGTTTCACAAATAATGGCCCTGTGACTGAATACAACGCTTAGCTTATTTTAGTACTTGCCTATTGGTTGGAAAACAACCTTGTTTGTTTATCTGTTACCTGTAGCTGTTTTCCCATAATGGCCTAGTGAATTGTTGCCACAGAGAAGTAAGACTTCAAATAACATACTTGTGGGTCTTTCATAATAAAATTTTGCCCATCCTGCTCTAGACAGCCAAAGTAAAAAGTGGCATGTTTTAGAATTAAATTTCTATCATGCTGTTTTCAACCTAAAAATGAGACAGTAATCCAGGGGTGATGGAGTTATGACCATGACCCCAGCTATACAAGAAACGGGAGAAGGAAGAGTTCAGAATCTTGGTCTGTGACCACTTCAGGCAAAGTTAACCCCATCCCCTATCTGACTGAAATGCAAGCAAAAAGAAAAAAAAATGGCTTGGAAGAGTACTGTACAAGGCTTGAGTTCAAGCCCCATTACCAACAGTGCCCTTTGCCATATGTGTAATTTATTAGTTTTTGGAAATCGTAAGATTCAGTTCATATTATATACTATCCATATTTGTATCACCAAAAATAAAGTGAGGAGGTTCTATGCAGGAGGTTGGTGTTACTGCTAATAAATGCATTTTACTGACAATTCTATAGATTAACCAATTGCTTTGTTCTTTCTTGGAGATGGTGAAAATACTATAGTATACTACTACTACTAAAAATAATATAGCTCAATTAAGTGTTAGATTCAGAACAGAAATTACAGGTCTTCTTTAAGTATATTAAAGAAATGAATTACTACTATTTTTCCATTTATTTTCTTTTTCCAAATCATTATTGTGTCCCCTATACCTTCTCTCTTGGTCAGAGAGAGTTGGAAGTGGGATTTCCTTTGGCAGTTATTGAATGCCCAGTTTTGCTTTTTATATTTTTAACTTTTTGTTTATTTATTTTTTGCCACTCTTGAGCCTCTTTGTGCTCAAGGCCAGCACTCTACCATTGAGCTGCAATGCCACTTCTGGCTTTTTCTGAGTAATTTAATTGAAAATAAGAGCCTTACAGAATTTTCTGCCCAGGTTGGATTTAAACCATAAATTTCAGATCTCCCCCTGAGTGGCAAGGATCATAGTTGTAAGCCACTGGTGCCCAGAGTGAAGGCCTAGTTTTAAGACACAAGTAAATTTTTTTTCTTCAGTTCCATATATGTGGTTGTAATCCTCAAATCTATTCCCCAGTGGCAAATTAAATAATGTGATCAGTTATAAAATGTAGGCAAAAAGAAAGGAATATACTAATACCTCTTCTAGAAATTGTAATTTTTTTCTCATAAGTTTTTATGTTTTAGTTCAAATGTCCATCACTTATCTCACAGACCATTTACCATTAATTGTGACACATAACGGTTTTCTGTTAGGTAAACACGGGCTCTGTATGTGGAATGGCAGCTTGCTTTTTTCTTCTTTGAACATCTGTTAAAAATGAAGTATGATATCATCTGTCAAATTTACTCTGTGGTCTTATGTTCTACCTTGGGTGTTTCCAGATTTCCTCAGACAACTTTTACTAGTATTTAAGCCATAAACAGTTCTTCCAGGGAATGTAATGAGAGATACATCTATAAGTCTAGAGGAGTGGATTTATATACTTTTTCTTCAACAGACAAAATTCTTCAATATAATGTCTTACAAATATAAGAAATAAATATTACTATTAAGCCTAAAACCTCTAAAATAAATATATCTTATCACCCGGAAAACTTTGCAACAATATTATTTGTCTTCAAAAAGTACAAAGCTCATAAAAATATATATTACAAGTTTGATCAGAATGTAATTCTCTGTGCTGTGATAACTAAAATAATATGCATAGAGATCTTATCATCTTATCTAATAATGAAGTATTTTATTGTCACTTTCTTGTAGTATTCTGTACATTTTATTTAAAACACTGAATTTGGTAAGAAAAATATAATATTTTATGCCTAGAACTTGCCCATTGCTCTTTTTTTCTCTTTTACTCCTATATACAACTCAAGAGCACAAAAATCAACTCTCAATTAAAAGTCTTCATGTATATTTAGGCTACTTGGTACTTACTTGACTAACAAATAACAAAACAGCATTAAGGCTACTCTGTCATTGAAACTTATTTCAGAATTTGAGTCTGTGTTCTGTCAAGTGGTTTTTAGGCTATCTTATATTAAACAAAGTGACTCCATGTTTCATTATCACTTATTGCCAGTACAGTTCTTTCAGAGACATTACCAAGAGTTTCATTGGCCAGTCGAGCAAGAGTTTCATCATGTTGATTTCCTCTTTGTCTTGGCAAAATACAGCCATACTAGCAGTTACACATGGCTATGGGAATGGCATCTGGCCAATTCCATCAATGTGGGTAAAAGTGATTCATCACATTTCTAAAACTGGCACATGAAATCTTTCCATGGTGTGCTTACATGCTGTGTGGAACATGGCAGTGCCAAGAGATGAAATAGTATCAGCTCTATGATCATGGGGAAATTCCATCTACCAATCAAGAACACCCATTGGACTTCACCTGAGCTGGTGACAAACCCTCAACATGGGAATTTATTATTGCAGCCAGAATTCCCTTCAAAATTCCAAGTTTGAACCACTTTGTACATGATCGTGATTACTGTTTTCTTTGTAAGTCTGGATGTATGAAAACTGATGTAGGGGAACATTGAAACAAAGTTATTTCTCAATAATTTCCATGAAGTAACTCACAAGTGAATCGAATGTCAATTTTCCTGTAACCTGCTAGCCAGCCTTGACATGAGGAATTTGAATAGCCTAAGAATAAAAATAGCAAAGAAATGAAAATAACAGCTTACACTCCCAGCAATATCATCTATCCAGGATAAATAAATGCCAGAAAAAATACCAGGAACTTCAGAGTACTTGAATCTCACAATTTCATTGAAACTAACACCACAAGGATGAATGGACTTCCAAAGGAGTAAATTCTGTGAATGATGACTTAACTTTGGCATTATGCTCTCCTGTTAGTACAATTGGCCTGTTTCACTTTAATTAGTGGTGGTGACCACAAAACAACATTAAAAAAAAGAAAATGAAAAAAACATTTTCTCAATATCCACAACTCTCTGTGTCTGCAGAAACTTTCTCATAAAAATCTGGACACATCAGCATTTACTTTTTCTTTCTACTTATGGATGGTAAGAAACAAATAATAGAAAACAACTCCAGCAAATTTATTTTGAGATTGTATGAAAGGTAACAGTCATACTACAATCAACAATCCTTCTCCCTGAATTCAAAAGAAAATTATTATCTGTGTCAGATAACACTTGGAATAATACTCAAATAATAGCCTGTCTAAAATTATCTGTTCCACTCAGTTGAGTTTTATTTTCTGAATGCATGTTTGTCCTGTGTCTCTTCTCCTGATGATGAATAGTTGGGCAACTAAGATTCTTGCCTTGGGATTCTGAGATGTAGAAACAACTATCCTACTAAGTATGGATCAGGACTAGAAATATGACATGCAAATTGTATAAGTGCAAAGAGATACTGGATTCAGAAAAGAATGATTAAATATAAAAATGACCAAAGATAAAAAAAGAGAGAATGTGAATGAATGAGTAAAACATGACTTTTAGCTTTCTCCCTTTTCATTATAAACCTTTATAAAAACACCTTATTTACTTTATGGATTGACCTAGAGTAGAACTGTAAATGAATGACAAACTCCCAATTTTCTTCCTAGCACAGGGCCAAGTTCTGGCAATCATTACATGATACCTTAACAAGGTATTTCTCATCAGGTGCCAGTGGCTCATCCTGTAACTCTAGTTACTTAGGAGACTAAGATCAGAGGATGGTTTGAAGCCAAACCAGGCAGGAAAAGTCTGTGAGGCACTTCACTCCAATTAACCACCAAAAAGCTGGAAGTGAAACTGTAGCTCAAGTAATAGAGAAGCCCTAGTCTTGAGAAAGGTGATGAACAGTGCCCAGGTCTGAGTTCAAGTCCGAATACAAGAGAGAGAGGAGAGAGAGAGAGGCAGAGAGAGAGAGAGAGACAGAGAGAGAGAGAGAGACAGAGAGAGACAGAGAGAGAGAGACAGAGACAGACAGAGACAGACACAGACAGACACAGACAGACAGAGACACAGACAGAGACACAGACAGAGAAACATTGCACTTTAAACCTCCTTTCCCAACATTCCAATATTCATGGTAGTTTTCCTTTGGCTTTACTAATCTTTCAACAAGTCATTTTTACTCTGCTAATATCTGGATCAAGGACCACCTTCCACTTTCTCTGTGAAGCTTTATCAAAAGTTAGTCATGCCCACACCTATTTTTTTCCGTGGTTTTATCCACACATTCCTGAATTATACAAATCTCTCATCTGTCAAATTGGAGAACTCATGGGCAGGACTATAATATACTAGTCTCTGAAGCACCAGCACCTGCCAGTGGTAGCACATAGCAGACTCACAATAAATTTTCATTAAATGAGTGAATCAATACAACCAATTAAGTTGTTGAGATCTTTAGACACTAAGATATACCTAAAATATTCCTAGTGCTTCTGATCTTTTACAGTGAATTTTACCATTCTAAGCACCTTTGCTTTATGTTCTTACTTGAGATATTATCATCTAAAATGTTTGTCTGTTATAATTTCTGAAGAAGAAACAGAATCCTGCTTATAGCTAGAGTTCATAAGCAAATAGGGCTTTCACATTCCATAGATCACTTCCACAGCAAGATTTCAGTGAGAGGCAGCCTACTGCATTGCTTCTATTAGCAAAATATATTCGTTATACCATGAAACATCTCAAGTATTTAAAGTATGAATTGCAATACAGTGTCCCGAGGCTTAGACAAATGTGAAATGTGTTATCAGAGCAGTAAGTGACTGCTAACTCCCACATCCTGTCTGCTCTTTATTGTTTTGGACTCTAGACTTCTGATCTTATTATTCTGAATCCAGGATATAGACACTCGGCTACAATCTAAAAGGAGCTCCTGCAACCACCACATTCTCCTTTCTCCCCTGGTTTCAAAGAAATAGGAGCTGCTTGCACAACAGGTTTTTAAATATCTACAGAGTAAAAAGAAAAAGGGCCAAGGGGTGGTGGTTTATGCCTACAGGCCTAGCTATATAGGAGGCTAAGATATGAGGATCTCCGTTCAAAGCTAGCCTTAGCAGGAAAGTCTGTGGAACTCTTTTCTCTAAATTATCATGATACTGCTGCAAATGCAGCTGTGGTTCAAGTGATAGAATACTAGCCCTGAGTGGAAAAGCTAAGGGATAGGACCAAGACTCTGACTTCAAGTTCCAGTAGCAGCATATACACAGGCACACAGACACAGACACAGACACACAGACACACACACACACACACACACAGAAAGGAAGAAAATATCAAACAAAAGAATTATTGCTAAATGTCTTATCCATATGCAAAATTATATGGCATTAATAATGAAGAACACCCTCACAAGAATATAAATGTGTACATATATATGTGTGTGTGTGTGTGTGTGTGTGTGTGTGTGTGTGTGTGTGTGTGTATAGAAATCTGAAAATTCTCTGACTTTTTTTCCACAACCTTGCATAAGGTGAAGTTTCATCTAAGCCTATCATGTGACTCTCCAAGAACCTCACTGAACAGGTCTGACTCATCGTCTGGGAATTTTAAATAGGCATGTGCTTCCATGAGAGTTCATACTTAAACACACACACACACACACACACACACACACACACACACACACACACACAGAGGCAATGAAAGAGAAAGAATGAAAGAAGGAGAGGAAAAAAAAAAAAAAACCCTGCAAGTGAAACTTTTGCTTGGCACAAACACTCAGGTCAAACACTGGCCACTCAGTATTTCACAGTTAATTACCAGGTGGAATTACCTTCAAAGTGAAGGTGGTGGCTTGGGGCTCTAGGGCAGGGCAGTAAATCTACAGTTTATATTGTTAAGTCAGCCAGTTGGATTAAGCAGTGAGAGAGGGACTGCCCCTGAAATTGTTGACCTGATTCCCCTTTGTGATAGGAAGCTTTCCTTGGAACCAAGGGCCATTACTGCCCACTAGTGGTCAGATGGCAGAGCTGGTAACCAGGGCATGCCCTAGAGAGTTTAGAGCCCAAGCCTTAGTTTATCTGTGAGTGTGTAACAGTGAAGGCCCAGTGTGATTTTTTTTTCTTGGAAATTAACTAAGCCCTATCAGAAAATTCAGAGTAAGGGTAACACAGACTATCTCATCCTCAAAGAAGTATTTCTATTTGGGAATCTTATGAAAATGTTGAGTAAAATCTCAATCAGAATTTTGAAGTATTAATTCAAAAGTAGAAGATGGATGATCTAGTTCAAGCAGTCAGGCTTAGAGGGCCAATTTTCCTTCTGCCTTCTGGTTGCTCAGCCCTCTGTGGGTTGAATGAAGTCTACCGTGTGTTTGCCACAGCTCCACTTTCAGATTTTGATAGTTGGAGATAAAAGTTTCCCAGGCTTTCCTGCCTGGATTGGCTTTGAACTGTGATCTTCATATCTCAGCTTCCTGAGTAACAAGGATCACAAACTTGGACACATGTTTTCTCTTTGGAAATTAAATCATGTAGTCCTTCTAAACCGCATACACTCTAGCAAATTCATTTTCCTCAATATGACGATATCTATTGCCAAATATTTGTTATAAACCCTGAAATAAATCAGTAATCTAGAATGTAAGACCCAGATGCAGTACCCACTTATTATGGGTCCACGTAATTCAAAATCACCCCTCTGTGGGTTTCTTCTTCTCTGTAATTCCTGAGAAACTTAACCTTATACCATGAACATAATAAAGCCAGTGCAGGATATATCAACTAGCTCGTAAAGGATGTTATTTCTTTGACCTTGGATTAGGATTCATACTATGCAAGCTGACTTAATTTTAACACATCTTCTAGTAAAATCTTGATCCTATGAATATTGTTGGAAAACATAAACAAGTTTTAAGGGAATTCAAATCCCTGAGCTCTTCTTTTTCTTTCACCACCTTGTCTAGTGACATACATAGCCAGCCAACCTTAATTAAAATCATATAAAAACACTTAGCTCCTTGCCACTTCTAATATGAGAAAATGAGAGATTCAGCACATCCAGATTTGCAATAAATATAGCAACAAAAATAAGTTATTTTAGTATCTCTGTTTTATCAGTTCATATTATGGACAACCAATACTCTCCTAGTTTCTGGAAATAGAGCCATTGACATCTTTCTATCTAATTGTATTAAATAACCAAGTACATAAAAATATAGAACTAAATCAAAAATTAATTCTTAAAATCCATTCTTCCAGATTAATATAAAATATCCATATATACACATGAGAGAGAGGAGGAGAGAGGGAGAAAGAGAAAGAGGTGAATGGGAGAGAGGGTGAAATAAAGAATGAGTTCACTGGATTATATAGGCTAAGTCGAAAGATTTCATGACCCAAGAAGCTGGTAATATTGTTGCAGTTTAAATCTGAAGACCTAAAGCTCAGAGAACCTAAAAGTTGTTATTTTAAGTAATAGTTCAAGAGCAGAAAAAGTTCAGCCCTTTTGGATTGGATGAAGTCTTAGTGATGGGCCTGATTTTTACTTGGACTACAGGAGCAAATACCAATCTCATCCATCAATACCCTTACAGACATGCCCCACAATAATGTTAAATTGTAATTTAGGCCATGTTATCCAGTCAGTTTGACATATAAAATTAACTAATAATAATAACAACTATTACAGTAAATAAAATCTGCAGTTTTCTTTCTTTCTAATTTAGAAAATCTGTTTTGATGGTTAAGTGGAGATAAGAATCTCATAGATTTTCCTGCCTGTTCTGGTGAAATACTGTAACAATATGAGATAACCAAGGGTCAGCAAATAGATGAACGATAACATAGTACATTAAGGACAACAATCACTCATTATATGGCTTTTGTTTCTATATCCTGGAGGTCCTTTCATTTAGCATCATACTATTTGGCCTTATGTATCAAAGTTTTGTTCCATTTTAAATCTCTGCTGGAGAGCCCAAGGTTTCTACTGATTATAACAAATGAGGGAAACCATTGAGCCTATGTTCCTTTGAGTTCTGGTTTACTTCACTTAATATGATTTTTCTAAGTCTTTCAATTTCCTAACAAATGGCGATGTCATTCTTTGTGACAGCAGCATAGAATTCCATTGTGTATAAATACCACATCTTGTTGATCCACTCATCAACCGAGGGACATCTGTGTTGGTTCCATATCTTTGCTATGGTAAATAGTGCTGCACTGAACATTGTTGTGCTAGTGGATTTAGTATGTCCTTGACAATTGTTTTTGAGTGCTAAACTTAATTCTAATTGCTGTTGATCATCACTTCCAGACTTCAGGCTTAATAGCCCTTTTTCAGTATTTACCTGGCCAGATTCTTCGCTAGTAGAAAGGATTTTTTAAACCACTAGTTATTAATAGAGTTTGTCAATTGCAAGGTATTGAGTGGATCTGAGCTCTGAGAGTGCCTTAATGGCAGATGCTTTCACATACACTTCCTGTAGAGGCCCAAAGATTTCCACTGGCTTAGATTCAGTCTCTTTAACCTCAGATAATCTTTGTGCTTCTTACAGTACCTTTTTTTATCAGACAGACTACAATTTGCTTCAGATTCACAATTGAGATGCCTTTTGAAAGAATACCATCTAATTGAAACTGTCTTGAATGTCTTTATTCTCAGAAGCCCTTATTAAAAGTTCTATTTTTATATGCACCTTATATTTTTTCCATTTTTAAGCTGATAAAGGTATTGAAATATGAGAAAATTATGCTTTTGCATTTTAATGTTCTTGTTAATCTAAGTGGCCAATTTATCTTCAAAAAGTCATAGTCAGAGGGTTAAACATAAAGTAACAATTTGAAAACATACATATTTTCTTCTTAGATCTAGCAAAAAAGGCAACTGTAGTAATGAATGATGCAGGGCTGAAATATTAAAATATGCTGAATTTTTCAGGATATAAAAGTATTTATCTGAGTGTCTTTTTCTTCTTCAACATTGTTTCCTTAGATTTAAATTTAAAACAATATCAGTTTATACTTCTCCTTTCCCTATTGAAGACAGCACAATGTAACTATGTGCCATCAGTCTATGTTGGCTGAGATTAGAGGTCAGAACAGCATGTTATGGATTTGAGAACTGGGTCCCATCAACAAGCCTTACTTACTTCTTTCCCTGTTCTTTTTTTAAACACTTGCAGCTTTACCTCATTGATTCTTATTCACTTTCTCTCTGGAGAGTCAACCCCCTCTATCTCAGGACTGCTTCCACATCACATTTCCTTAAAAGGCTTAATCATTTTTATACTGATTGCAAAATACACCACGAATACATGAATGTATTATCAAAGGAAAGAATTCAAATCATAGCCCCGTGGAACCAACTGAATAGCCAGCCACGCTCTTACTTTCCATACTTTCAATTCCTACCACAGACACAGCCTCTGTTAGACCGCCAGTCAGAAATTTGTTGTTGTTGTTGCTGTTGTGTATATAGGATATTAAGTGCATCACTTTGCCACATTTCCTTCCTTCCTTCCTTCCTTCCTTCCTTCCTTCCTTCCTTCCTTCCTTTCTTTCTTTCTTTCTTTCTTTCTTTCTTTCTTTCTTTCTTTCTTTCTTTCTTTCTTTCTTTCCTTCTTTCGTTCTTTGTGAGTCATGGGGCTTAAATTCTATGGGCACTGTCCCTGAGCTCTTCAGCTCAAGGCTACCTCCCTACCCCCTTGAGCCACAGCCCCACTTCCCATATTCTAGTGATTAACTGGAGATAAGAGTCTCATGTTCTTCAGTGCCCAGGCTGGCTTTGAACTGTGATCCTCAGATCTCAGCCATCTAAGTGGTAAGGATTACAGGCGTGAGCCACCTCACCCAGCTGCCAGTTTTTTTTTTTCATTTAATGATTAGTTTGAGAGTTTTCTCCCTGATTAACTATGGACCTACTTTTTTCTAGTTGTTGCACATCATTTATGATATTTGAAATGTGGTCTTCTACTTAAAACTTGTCTGGATGATGCATATTTTAATTGCAGGCAACTTTTTGATAGATAACATGCAACCAACACACATAACCTCTTCACTTAAATTTCTTTGATTTCCTGGGATTAAATGGTAAATCTAAATGTGCATATTTAAGTTATTATAATAGCTGGTAAATTGCTCAAAATTATTTTATGTACTCGTCGTAGTTGTATGGCAATGCCTGATTTTAGAAATCTCTGTTGACACTGAAGATTAGCCATGGTATTAATCATGAGTCCATCACCATATTACAAAAAAAAGAAGGAAAATATAAGGAGTTAGATAAGTAGAGATGGGAAGACTGCAAATGGCAACTGCCAGGAGAGTATGTGTAACTGTGAAGAGACGCTATCCCCTCATTTTAACTGTTGAAGATGAAGATAATAGGCTATGGTTATACTTACATATCATCTTTGATTATAGAACCTATACAGCTGTGGTACAGACTTCATTGAGAGTGATGATGGAGTTGGTGCAGATCCATAAAGAAATCCACCTCCCAAAGCGTTGGGAAAGTCTGGATGAAAATTAGAAACTAGAGTCCCTATGCAACATTGCTTTAGTTAGAGCAGTGCTAAAAGATATAACATTAGCAGAAGGACTAGCAAAACAATTGGAGACAGGAGCCAAACTGAAACCAAATCTAAAAAATCTAATTTATGGATGAATTCAAATGGACTGTACAACGGAGGACATTACTGGAGCACTCTGAGCTCAAAAACTTCCCAAATGAATCCACCAAAGCTCTCTTCTTGTCCAGACCAACATGGAGAAGGTTGTTAGAATTCAACAGAATTTTAGAAGGACAAGAATATTAAGGGCAAAGTGATGAGCAAGATCTGGGTGCTACTAAATTTTTATATTAAGAGCCAAGGACTCTTTGCTAGCCTTGCAGTGTCTGTCCTCTCACAACCACTAACTCTGAACTGCAGCATAAAAGCATTGAGACACAGTAGAAGAAATACCTGGTAAGAGCTTCATTTCAACAAGATCAAGTATTACCTGGAAAGCAATTACTGCACAAGCTAGTATTGGGCTTGGCCTCAGGACCTTACATTCTTTTTTGTCATTCTTGCTTGTACCTGGTGCTCTCCCACTTGAATCATGCCTGGTATTTTGCTATTTCATTGGTGGTAGAGTCTCTCAGACATTTCTGTTCAGCTGTCTTGATTTCACACTCCTCCAAGGATCAACCTCTTGAACAGGTAGGATTTCAAATGTGATTCACTGGTGTCCAGATGAAGTAAGGATTTTAAAGTGGTTAAAATATCTCTCAATTCTAAAGGCCAACAAATATGCATGTTCAAAAAATCAGGGAATGTTGTTCCTGCAGCATTTCTGTATTAGTTATAGAAATAAAAACAGGGATGTGTATGCATCTCACTAGAAGTGGCGGTTACATGATTGGACAGCCTGAGAAATGCCACAATTCCTAATTTCAGCTTGGAGAACTGGACAAGTTAAATATGTGATTCCCTTGGTTGTTCACTGGCCTAAGAAGCAAAGCATTTATGATGTGACAATAGCAGAATCACAAACATCTGAGAATTGGAGAGACTCGGAGACAGGAGTAATGGCATTGGAGTAAAGTCTCAGCATTAGAAGCTGTGAGACTCATACACTTTGGAAGATGGATGTTTCTGCTCAAGAAGAGAGAAAGAGGTTTCTCCTTTCCAGAGTAGTTTATTGTTGTTGTTGTCCCTGGATCCTCAAAAAAAGGATAAAATTATATCTATCCAGATTGTTGAATATGTCATATCAGTGTATCAGTTCAAATGCTAAAGTCCTCTCAGAACACTTTCACAGGCTCATTCAGTAATAATGTCATATTAGCTCTTTCTAGGCATTCCCTATCTCACTCAGGTTGACAAATGAAAGCCACAGAATGCTCTCCTATGTAATCTCATCAAGACTTTTAGGCATAGAAACAATGGGAGATACATCTGCTGAAAGACTGATGATTCACTAAAAGCCATATAACTTTAAAAACCAAAGTAAAGGTGGGTAGAAACTACTATAAGTTTTAAAAGCCAGATTATTTTCAAATAGGAAACATCAGTACCAGTAGATACAAAAATGATGGAAAAAAATGGATTTACTAATCTACAGTTATTAGAAAGAAGCCATCAGTCATGAGATCTATATCTAGGGAAAACAAATACCTTAATAAAATTAAAAGTATTTTAATGAGGCTGGGAGCATGGCCTAGTGGTATTTGCTCACTTAGAAGGCAGAAAGCCCTGGGATCGATGCCCCAGTACCACATACACAGAAAAAGCCAGAAGTGGTGCTGTGGCTCAAGTATTAGAACTCTAGGCTTGAGCAAAAAATGTGTCTAGGGACAGGGCCTAGTCCGAGTTCAGGCCCCAGGACGGGCCAAAAAAAGTATTTTAAAGCAAATCACAACCTAAGAGATATTGCTAACAAATCCAAATGAAGATATTTCTTGAGGCCGAAATTTTTTCTGTCAAGACACATGGTCTAAAAGGTAAGAGCAAATGAAAACCTAAGAATTTATAGACCTGAACGCATGTCAAACATTGCTTAATTCAACAGTAATACCATATTGGTGCTTTAAAAAAAAAAACAACAGATAAAACCTTCTATAGAATACTAAACATGGGATAGGATTAAAATTGCAGCTATGTAAGCAGAATTTAAGAGTGCAGGGATTGCAGGGTGTGGTGGCTCACACCTGTAACCCTAGATACTCAGGAGGCTGAGATCTGAGGATTGTGGTTCAAAGCCAGTCTGGGCACAAAAGTCTGTGAGGCTCTTATCTCCAATTAACCACAAGAAAACTGGAAGTGGCACCATGGCTCAAGGATTAGGCCCAGAGTTAAAGCCCTATGACTAAAAATAAAATAACATTTAAAAAAGAGTATGGAGAATAGATGAACTCCACCAATGACATCGATGTCACTGATCTTTCCTTCTCCCTACTGTTCAATGCATTCAGATTCCTTATGCCATCTTCATGTATAGATTATTCATATTTTATATTATTCTCTCCATGTATTCTTTTCTCTCGTCTCCCACTTTTCCCCCAAAGTCTCAATGTTAGAATTTTATTCTATCTCAGTATCTCTATATATCTATCTACCAACCTACTTTAGCTTGAATCATTTTTCTGAAAATGACATAATTCTATTTTTCCTTATGACTAAATGTTTTTGCCATGGAGCTTGCATGTATATGTATGTATGTATACATATATAGATACAGATAGATAGGGAGGGAGGGAGGTAGATAGATTGATTGATAGACAGATGTTGGTCATTTTAGTGTTTAAAAGTAGTTGTGATGTTCTGAACCTTATTTTCACTCCAGTTAATAGACCTTACATATGTTTTATAAGATTATTTATATACTTACATTACTAAAACAATTTGAAAGGTAAAAAAATTTAAAAGTCTTAATAGTTGCCTTAGAACAGAAATTATTATAATATAGAAACATTACTAAATGAGTTCCCTCTTTCTTAACTGATAATCAAATTTATTAGCTACGATAACGAAGAAATGCTATTTTCAAAATGCTAATGTGCTTCATGCTGTTGAAACCACATGTAAGAAATTAAAAAAATTATCTCCCATGCCTTCTGAAACTTAAAATTGGATTAAAATGGAAGCTGAAATGATATTCACATTTTTTATATGCTGTGTGATTTCCCCAGGAATATCTATTCTTCCTTTCTATATATTGAGTCAATTATAGACCTTGGTATTACATTGTGTGAGAGATATTATCACTCTCATGTTTCATAAGGGCCATCTCTATGGTACCTAATGTGAGGTGATGACAAAGCAGCTCCTGGGAGAGCTTTTCTGGAGGAGAAACCCGTGCAAGGCATGATGGGAGGAGTGGATCATCCACAACAGAAAAGAAGAACTTCGAAGCTTTAGATGTAAATGAACGTTAATCATGAAAAACACTGATTAAAGTGTAATGATGTAAAGTTAATCTAGCTACTATGCAATTAACGCAAAATTACAACCATATATTGTATGTGTAATCACATCCTAAGAAACATATTACATCTTAAAAAGTGAAACCGCTTTAAGAGGAGGCTTATGGGAGTTGGCTGACAGATAGCTATACCAATTTGATAATTAACTTTTTAAGGCTAGCTCACATTTTGTGCTCCTAATTAATGCCTACTTAATTTTTGATACATTCTATATTAGGTTAAGTGCCAATTAAATGCTGTGTAAGCTCTAGGAGTGCAGAGAATCTCTAAACCTCAAAAGCCGTGTGATTTTATCATTAAGATTGCTCAATAGGAATCGACTAACTGTGCCACTTTCTTCCAGACATCCACCTAAGTGTATCCTTGAATAAAATTTCTGAAAAACGAATTGTTATCCGCTGTGATGACCTCATGAATTCCAGTCATGGTGATGATCGCTATCAAAAGATGCTAGCTCTTTCTTATGTAATTATTTGTGGAGTTGCTTTTGGCAACTTGAACACAATTCTCCAATGATCTCTGTAAAATTCCTTGCAGTGGACTTCACTATTTTCTTCAGTAGCAAAGGAAAACAGAAATAATGTGCAGCCTTGAAATTTTATCTGAGATTACCACAGATGACCCAAACTCAAAATCTGAAATACTAAGGGAGTTAAATGTTTTGTCATAAGACAAAACACATAAATAGAATCAAACAATATGAGTTATTTATCTCTTTTTTGCTCACTTAAAGCATGAAAAAGAACTTATTCAATGTGTTGAATTACGAATTCTACATAGAAGTCTAGATCATACTTTTATTTCTGTAGGTTCCTTTTGCTTTGATTGTGCCAACACCATACAATAGAAGGGCCATTTACCTAGAAATCCTTTGTTTCAACACCATCCTCTATAAAGGACATTATCACTCAACATTTTATGGTCCAATGATAACAACAGCTTCTATTTTCCTTCTATTTTACTTGTCACTCTTTGTCAATTAAATGTTTCTCCTGTTTTCCTACTCCTTTGAAACATTGTATCATTTTTCTCAATTGGTGATTCCTTACAATTGATGACAAATCAACTGAAGTGTAACATCTTTAGGCACTCTTGAGTTCTATGTCCTCATCTCAATATCTGCCAAAATTTTTTTTAAAAGTGCTTGTAAAAAACATCAAAGACACTCCTCAAATTACATTTAAAAGGACTCCAAAGTTATCAAAGATTCCATACATCACTATTCTTTATAATATCTGTAGTCCTTAGTAGAGTGTAAACCATAGGATGGATTTCAATAGATACTTGTTGAAATGTTGAACTAGACTACTGTGTTGTTCATGATTTCAAAAGCCAGTCTTTAAAAACTGAATATATTTGAAAATGAATATTGTAGATAATTATTTTAAAGAATTTTCAATTCAGTTTTTCCAGTCTGACAGCTAACAATGTTTCTTCCAATTGGATTATACCTAGTAAAGACCAAATTTTACATTTAACAAGAAGTGAACTTTGGAAATGCCAATTTTACCACCACATATCAAATTCAAAGCAAAAGCAGATAGAGCTTTAAGAAAATGAAATTGAGCATTTCTTAAAATCCATCAAATTTTTATTCATTATAAAATTGATCTAGGACTTTGTGGCTAGCAACTGGTACCAATCCCTTACTGTTTCGAGGTACAGACAATAATGAAAGAAATAAGATTGTTATCAAGATAGTTTTCATGTGGTATAAATTAGTACAATATAACTAATTTTATTTTGTATATTTTAAAGGTATCAATATGCTTAATTTCCTCTTCTCAAATGTACCTCTGTGCACAATGACAGGAAGCAGAGAAAAATCATGTTTTGGGTGATATATTATCCTGAATTTAGCTCTGAACATATTGTAGATATGTTTGTATCATCCATAGCCTACCAGTAACTCACATTATCTATTTTTCTTTATTTTAGATTCTACCTAAATTTACAGTGGCATCTCACTGAGGTTTGAATGAATATAGCTTTCAAATATGTTTTACATTTTTATATGTATCTTTTTTTGCTTTTATGGCATTCCATCTTCTTTACTGTACATTTTTACTGAAATATCACGTGAACTTCTTTTGCATACACCGTCCCATATGCTTTGAGTTGGCTTTAAGTCATTGTTCTCTTAGCGCTCTGTCTTAGAGTTTGATAGTGGCCAATGTCTTTATACTGTATCATTTTTTGGAGTGTCTACCTCTTTATCTCTTTTCATATACTTCTAATCCATGAAGTTATGTTTTCTAAAAATAGTAGTTATCTGATGCTCTCAATGGTTTTTCATTTTATATTTAATAGATAATTTGCCTCGTTCCAATTTCTTATTAAAACGAACACATTTAACCCATGTGGGTCAGACAATTCATTTGAATAAAATAATATTTATTCCCTTCTTAAAGTTGGACAAGAAATTCCAAATGGTCACAATTTTTACTGTGAGAAATTATGCCCTGGAATTTTTAGAGGAAAAAATGATTATTCAAGCCAGATGTGTTATCATCTTAATGAAAATCATATATTCCATTGTTCTATAAATTTTAGCCAACTTTAGAAGGTTTACTACTTTTACCTATATTCTTGGGTCATTGATTTATACATATTTTCATGATGAGGCACAGAAGTGTATCTTCACTTTAATATTGAGTCATAAGATATTTTCAAATACATTTAAATTCATTTGAATTTCCTCAACATTCTCTTAGGTAACCTCTTGTCATTACTTCTAAAAATTATCAAAATTCAAATCTGTCTTAATTATTATTCAATGTTCAGAAAATGTTCTAAGGCATTTTTTAAACTATCCTTGACAGATCACACCCAATTATCCATTTTGTTACAAGAAGCTACACTAAAGCAGGGATTTATTTAAATAGCAACATTGCTACCATTACTCAGTCTTTTTTCTGTCACACAACCAGTGCTAGTAACAGCTTATAAAAACAACAAATTTCAGCTTCCAAAGATGAGAAATATCACCAATATTAGAAAAATTTTAGAGGTCTAATTTTTAGAAGGTTTTGAATAAAATTTCATTTTTATTTTTATTGTACCAATTGAACTATGGCTATGAAGGATAAAAGATATAAAACTATCCATGAAGAGCCAGAGTGGTGGCTCACTCCTGTAACCCCATCTACTCAGGAGGCTGAGATCTGAGGAGCGCAGTTCAAAGCCATCCTGGGCATTAAAGTCCATGAGACGCTTATCTCCAATGAAAGCACCAGAAAATCAGAAGCGGTGCTGTGGCTCAAGGGGTAGGGTGATAGCTTCGAGCTGAAGAGCTCAAGAATAAAACCCAGACCCAGAGATCAAGCCCCATGACCCCCCCAAAAATAATATACATGCATATTTAAAGAATTGGACAAATATCACATGCATATAAATATATATACACACATTTATGTTTCTTTTTTTCATATATTTTTATTGTAATTAATAGAAGGGTTACATGATATTTGCCAGATAGAAGGTGCATTAATTCACATACATTGATACCCTTTCACATGTCTTGGTCCCCATTTCCCTCCCCCCACCCCCACCCCTCATCTTGTTTTCCCCCCTTCCCTATCCAATTTCAAATAACCAAATACAAATATATCTGATATATCAGGTAACAAAGCGAGATACTGTAACAATATGAGATAACCAAAGGACAGCAAAAGAGATGAGAGATAACATAGTACCTTAAGAACAACAATCATTCATTATATGGCTTATGTTTCTATATCCTAGAGATCCTTTCATTCAGCGTCCCACTATATGGCCTTTTGTATCAAGGTTTTGCTCTATTGCAAATCTCTGCTAGGAGAGCCCAAGGTTTCTACTGATTATGATGAATGAGGGAAACCATTGAGCCTATGTTCCTTTGAGTCTGGCTTACTTCACTTAATATGATCTTTTCTAAGTCTTTCCATTTCCTAACAAATGGGGTGATGTCGTTCTTTCTGACAGCAGCATAGAATTCCATTGTGTATAAATACCACATCTTGTTGATCCACTCATCAACTAAGGGGCATCTGGGTTGGTTCCATATCTTTGCTATGGTGAATAGTGCTGCAATGAACATTGTTGTGCTGGTGGATTTAGTATGTCTCTGTTTCTGGATGATTGGGTAAATGCCAAGTAGTGGAATTGCTAGGTCATAGGGGAGCTCTGTGTTTCGTCTTCTGAGGAACTGCCATACTGCTTTCCATAGTGGTTGAATGAGTTTGCACTCCCACCAACAGTGTAGTAGTGATCCCTCCTGGCCATATCCCCTCCAGCATCTGTTGTTATTAGTTTTCTTGATCTTGGCCATTCTAACTGGAGTGAGGTGGAATCTTAGAGTTGTTTTGATTTGCGTTTCTTTTATGACCAGAGATGTTGAGCATTTCTTCATGTGTCTATAGGCCATTTTTGTTTCTTCTTCAGAGAAGACTCTCTTTAAGTCTTTGGCCCATCTTTTAGTGGGATGGTTGTTACTTTGGAGATTAGTTTTGGATTGATTCAATTTTTTGAGTTGTTGATATATTTTAGATCTGAGGCCTTTGTCAGTTGTATGGTTGGTGAAGATCTTCTCCCACTAATTAGGTTTCCTAATTAGTTTACTAGCTATGTCCTTTGCCATGCAAAAGCTCTGCAGGTTAATGCAGTACCACTTATCCAGCCTTTCTCTGATTTGTTGTGATTCTTGGTCCTTATTAAGAAAGTTTCGACCTGCGCCAAGGAGGTCTAGTGTATCTCCTATTCCTTCTTGTAAAGTTTTCAATGTGTCAGCTTTTACCTCCAGGTCTTTGATCCATTTGGAGTTAATTCTGGTACATGGTGACAAAGAAGGATCCAACTTTAGATTTGTGCGTGTGCTTAACCAGTTCTGCCAGCACCACTTGTTGAAGAGACTATCTTTCTTCCATTCTATTTTTTTGGCTCCCTTGTCAAAGATTAGGTGGCCATAGGTCTGTGGTTTAATATCTGGGTCCTCAGTTCTATTTCATTGGTCTTCAGGCCTGTTCTTGTGCCAGTACCAAGCTGTTTTGATAACTATAGCTCTGTAATAGAGTCTAAAGTTTGCTATTGAAATTCCTCCTGCACTGCTCTTTCTGCTAAGAAGTGTTTTTGCTATACGGGGTCTTTTATTATTCCATATGAAATTTTGGATTGCCTCTTCTATTTCTTCAAAGAATGACATTGGGATATTGATGGGTATTGCGTTGAAGTTGTAGATAGTCCTTGGCAAGATTGTCATTTTCACGATATTGATTATTCCAATCCAGGAGCATGGGAGGATTTTCCATTTCCTCAGTTCTGCTTTAATTTCCTTTTTCAGGGTTTTAAAGTTTTCATCAAAAAGGTCCTTTACATTCTTAGTTAAGGCAATTTCTAGGTACTTTATTTTCTTTGAAGCTATTACAAAAGGAGTTGCTTTCCTGATTGTTGCCTCATTCCTCTCACTGTTGGCGTAGAGGAAGGCAGTTGATTTTTGAGGGTTAATTTTATACCCTGCTACCCTTCCAAAGTTTTGAATCAGCTCAAGGAGCTTGGGGGTAGAGTCTATAGGATTCTTTAAATACAGGATCATGTCATCTTCAAAGAGGGAAAATTTGACTTCCTCTTTCCCTATTTGGATCCCCTTTATGCTTGCTTCTTGCCTTATTGCACTGGCTAGGAATTCTAATACTATGTTAAAGAGGAGTGGAGAGAGTGGGCATCCTTGTCTCATTCCTGATTTTAGAGGGAATGGCTTTAGCTTTTTGGCGTTAAGTATAATACTAGCTGTGAGTTTGTCATACACAGCCTTTATTATATTGAGGAATGTTCCATGGATTCCTAGTTTCTCCAGAGCTTTTAACATAAAGGAGTATTGGACACATCAACAGGAACAGGGACAAAAATCACATGATTTTCTCAATAGATGCAAAAATGGCATTTGACACATTTATGTTTCTTGAGATGAAGAATCATATACTGTGTTGGAGAAAATAAATTACAACTTATTTATTTGTTGCTGTTTTTGGAACTGAGAATTTGGTACCGGAGTGCTTAAATATAGAGGGCAAATGACTGAAAGAGAAAATTAAGCATCTTTTCTGAGTAATTATGGTTGATTTTTTTAATCACAGCTTATGTTTCCCCAGAGTATAAAGCAAGGCCTCTCTGAAACAAGGCCAAGTCAGAACTTTGTTACTTCATAAACGTGGTCTAACATCCTTCCTATATCTACTGTTTGAGTGAGATCAGCTGGTTTGTATAAACTCTCTGTTGATCTGTCTCCTTAGTATGTATAAATAGTAATAACCTCAAATGACCACGAATTGAAAAAATAACACTATGCGGATAGATCAAGTCATTCTGTGGGAAAGTTCTTCTCGACATGCTATGTATTTCATTGAATGAACGTCTGTTCATGAGCTCTGTATCTGTATATATACAACATCAGGAGTTGGTGCCAATATATCATGCACAGTAAATACTGGTCTCCAATCTACTCCTATTTTCGTGTAAAAATAACCTTGTACTACTAAACTCTAGTCACATGATTTTCCTCCTTGTTAATGGAAGTCAAAAGAGATTGAATATACACATTAGATAATATAATTTGAAATTAATTAAAAGGAGAAATGAATACAGGAAAGAAAAAAGTACATAACAAGCGTGATTTTCAGAGTCAAAGAGCATCTTTTTCATCAAAATTAATATGGATATTCACTCCTGAATGTTGGATTTTCATTTTTGTATGCACACTCAGAATTGACTTGCATATAATTTTATACACACTGGTCGATTGTGTCCTAATGGATAGCATTTGCATCAGAAATGCCAGAATGCAATTGGTCTGTTGTTGTCCTTGATACCTTTAAAACTGAGTTTTGAACTATAACTCTTGTCTTTATATAATTATGGGACATGATGGAAAATAGAAATTATAAAGCAGAGCTGCCTATGTGTAGGGGAAGTTCTTTCTAGCCACAAGGAAGTCTCTCTTTATATCCAAGGCACATTTCCCCAGCAGTCAGTTCATTTAGAAACATAAAATGTCACTTAATTGGCAGGAAAATTGCTTCAATCCTGTGTGACAAACCTAAAGACATACATTTTGTAAATGAAAATGGGAAGAAAAAATATAAATTAAATGTTAATTATAAAGATGATTAAAATGTAATAATATACAAAATTCATCTTACTCCTTAGTGATTGGAACAAAATTATATGAATTTGGGATATATAATCACAATCAAACTAATATTATTAACTTAAAAATATAAATTGCTTAAAATTGATGCTTAGCTCTCATTGTGTTGACAGGCATCTACTAAAGCTGTACAGAACACTAATTTGATATGAATGACTTACATTTAATAGTCAGATCAGATTTTAGGTTAATTGGCATCCACTTAACTTGTGAAATCTACCTTGCTAAATATAAATTTTTAAAATTAATGTCAATAGATGTGAAAGAGCCTTTTGACCCAAGGTAGCAATTAGCTATAGGAAACTAAATTTCCAAAGGGTAAAGGCAAAAATGCAAACTTCTTTACTTGATCTTGAATTTACAAATCACTCATATCTCAAAATGAATATAGGGAAATAATCCACCCAAAACTAATGTAAGGAAAATCACAGAAGACTAACAAATGAAAGTGCAAAACTTATGACAGTTTGCATATTCCTTTGATATTTATATATTGCACATACTCAAAATTACCTGCATAGAGTTGTATATGAAGCCCTGTTCCTAAAGACTGGAAAACACTTAACTGCCATCCAGAATAGATTCCATATAAGTGAAAACAGTTGTGCTCTGGGGTTGGTGGCTCACACTTGTGATCCTAGCTACTCAGGAGACTGAGATCTTAGGATCTTGGTTCAAAGCCAGCCGGGGCAAGAAAGTCTATGAGAGTTTTATCTCACGTTAACTAACCCCCTCCTCTGCCAAATCACAAAACTGGAAGTGGAGGTGTGGTCAGTGGTAAAACATTAGCTCTGAGCTTGCAAAACCTTCTTGACAGTGCTCAGACCTGCCCCAGAGTCAGCATCCATCTATCTATCTATCTATCTATCTATCTATCTATCTATCTATCTATCTCTATCTGTATATCTATAGATAGATATTGATATTTATATAAATACAATATATATAATTTAAATGTTAAGACATAGAAATATCTTCTGTTAATATGAAAAGACAAGATGGAAGCCTACGTATGGTATGCTGTATTAAGGAAGAAAAGTAAGGATATATTTGAAGGTGGTTATTTGTTCAAGGAAAAAAATAATGGCCCAACACGCAGACCCAACTGTAACAATTTTCACAGACTGGGATGGCAAGGCAGAATCTACTGATAATTTAAGTAGGGGTGGCAAGGGACAACCACTTAATGTGGAAATCACATAAATGTCGAACTAAATATTCTCAGAGTCATGGGATTAATGTTAAACTGAGATACAGCAAATGCCAGGGAAAAGGTGACAAGAATGATTTCAATTATGGCAAGGTGGTAGGGAAATGGTGGAGATAAACTCTTAATAGTATACTTAACTGAGCTTAAAATGCAGACTGGAAATCCTCTAAGGAAACAGTGGCAGGAACAGAAATGCATTTCTGTGATTTAGGAGGATGCAAAGTCATCTGCAGACATGCCACCTTAGGCAGGCTAGTGGGGCTTGCTGACTCCACCCATCAACCTGCTTAGGTGGTTCTCAGTTTCCATAGACCGAAATGGAGGAGTTCAATTTATCTTTGAGTGTATTTCTTGTGCTTGAGAGACAACTCTCAAAAGTTAGTTCTCTGTTTATATGCAGATTACCATATGAGTGCATCAGTTCCCAAAGTACTTTTCTATGAAAGTGACTAAGCAAACTCTTCAGGGATAAGAATTGTGTGGAACTTTTCTTTCTTAAGACTGTTTCAAATTCAAGATGTTTTCCCCCCTGGTTTGCCCTCTCAGACCCTTCTTTTGATGACTGGCAAGGCTGTCTGACAAATGATGACCCAAGTTCCACATTGCCAAGTCACCTTCCACTTTTCCATCTTAGATTCTGCACACCAAATTTGGATTCACCAAATCCTTTCCCTTTCTGAAATCTTAGCAGGGCACCCAGCCCCTACATAATGTATTGGTACCCTCTAACTCCACTACTGCCACATCTGAAATTGAGACTATTTTTTTAAATCCTGATCGTCATTTTCAAATGCATTTCCTTTTCTCACCCTTCATTTTCCATTCACTGCCAGAGGAAACAATCAGGGAAGCTGACTACTTTACTAAGCTGGCGATTTCTCTGAGAACACCCTGTCACCTACCAAGGCTTGGTTTGTGTTCCCTTCCAGGACACTCTTTCCTCCTGTATTGATTGCTAAGCAATGCTGGTGTCATGCCTAGAGTTTCTTAGATTCAAACTGTTTTATGATTCATGTAAGGAAATCAGGTACAGGTCAAGTTTCCTTTTATACTTCTATAGACTTCTTTTCTTTTTTTGGCCAAACAAATTAACAGTATCATCTAGACAGCATGGGTAATTTCTAGGCTATTTAAGGAAACAAATTGTTTTCAAGCATTGGTAGACTGTGTAGAAGAATCTATTTACATTCAAATTATTTACTAATTACAAATCATTATTAGCTATTAACTAAGAAAAGCCACTTAAAGACAACTACCAGATAACATTTTGTTAGATTAGCTTTAA
The DNA here is from genome assembly GCF_031878675.1 of Megascapheus bottae. NCBI lineage: Eukaryota > Metazoa > Chordata > Mammalia > Rodentia > Geomyidae > Megascapheus > Megascapheus bottae. The sequence continues at coordinate 18,981,401 of NC_143530.1, read as the reverse complement.
TTATGGAGACTGGAAAATAATAGAAAGTTAAAAATAGTTTATTATTCATGGTCGGTTGCCTCAATTCATATATACATACCATCATTTTCACAAGGTCAAATGCAAAACTGAATGATGCTTGCTTAACTTGGGATGGGTTACAATCTGTCCCATTAACAATGTTGGATGGTGGCCTTAATATTTTATCCATGCTTTAAAGAACAAACTTGTGGATTTACTGTCCTGCAAAATACCTCAGTATACTAAAATGTCTATATGTGTATAGATAAACATATACACGTGTGTGTGTGTGTGTGTGTGTGTGTGTGTGTGTGTGTGAATGAAAGGTTGTAAATTGTCTGAATTCAAGTAATCAGTTCTGAACTTTTTCCATCTTGACTCTTAAACTAGAATTTTTTTTTTGTTTTGAAATCTGGGCCCGAGTTCTCTCCTGGAGGTTCTTTTGCTCAAGGTTAGCACTCTACCACTTGAGCCACATCATTATTTCTGGCTTTTTTGAGTAGTTTATTGGAGATAAAGTTTCAGGGACTGTGCTGCCTCAAAGTCTGTGGTAGCTGTGAACCACCGTCCTCAGGCCTCAGCCTCCTAATTAGCTAGGATTACATGTATGAGATACCGGCACCCAGCTTAATCCAGATTTTTTTTTGAGATTGCATAACTTTTTTATTGTGATTAATAGAAGGGTTACAATATATTCACCAGATAGAAGGTGCATAACTTCACAAACATTGATACTCTTTCTCATAACATGGTCCCCAATTCCCTCCCACCCTCCCCCTGCTCATCTTGATTTCCCCCTTCCCTATCCAATTTCAAATAACCAATTAAGCACATATAAAATATATCAGATAACAAGGTGAAATATTGTAACAATATGAGATAACCAAGGGATGGCAAAAGAGATGAGAGATAACATAGTACATTAAGGACAACAATCACTCATTATATGGCTTTTGTTTTTATATCCTGGAGGTCCTTTCATTTAGTGTCATACTATTTGGCTTTATGTCTCTAGATTTTGTTCTATTGTAAATCTCTACTAGGAGAGCCCAAGGTTTCTACTGATTATGACAAAGGAAGGAGACTATTGGGCCTATGTTCCTTTGAGTCTGGCTTACTTCACTTAATATGATTTTTGCTACATCTTTCCATATCCTTACAAATGGGGCAATGTCATTCTTTCTGATAGTGGCATAGAATTCCATTGTGTATAAATACCACATCTTGTTGATCCACTCATCAACTGAGGGACAGCTGGGTTGGTTCCATACCTTTGTTATAGTAAATAGTGCTGCAAAACATTTAGTATGTCCTTGTTTCTGGACAATTGGGTAAATGCCAAGTAGTAATTCAGACATTTTTAAAGTTTCTAATCAAGAAGAAGAATAACACACTGTGGCAATGACAGCTGCAGGAGAAGGAGAGGGAAGCATTTGTTTTCCCTTTGAAAACATGAGCCTACTGCCAATAAGTTTTGAACTCTTGTATGAGTCTTTCCATGATTGCACATTGGCTTTGGAACTGAAGAGAAATGATGGTCAGGTTTGATAAGCATACACTTCTTCAAGTCTGGACAGACAAAGGTCAAAATACTTGTTCCTTCACCGTTTTAGAGGTCAATTTAAGAAAAGAAGTTAAGTCTGCCCTTGTCCTGCTCTTATGTACAAGCCCATCTGTGATATGATTTCCATGAACTACAGAAATGTCTTAGGAAGAACATCATGAATAACCGGAACACATAAACTTGTACTTTAGGAAAACTGAATGATTCTTAGGGCATGAGTATCCTTCTTTTCATAAAGATCTCATGAAAAATGATGGGAGCAATTTTTATGTAAATGGTTTGCAAACCATGTTGTACTCTCTAGACTTCAGGTGAGATTATTATCATTAGACACAGCTAAACATCTGGACCAAGAGTGACAAGCTCATTGAAAGGAATTGGGAATAATCATCCTGTTTGTATAGACATGTCAAGATAGTTATTGAAAAAAAGACAATTTATGTTCCATAAACACAGATTATATAAAATCTGTGTGAATGTCACATCACACTCTGTATTGGCGCTCATCATTTACAGAAACTTAGGTCGAAGCAAAGAGTAAGTGAAATGAAAAAAGACCACACGAGTATACAAGTAACCTCCAATACATTTGTGTGTAGAGTTATGGGGGCACAGTATTTTCAGCCATGATTAAAACAGTCAAGCCACTGAATAGCACTGTGAAGGGGACCAAAAATAACCTGTTGTAAGTGAAGCATCATGATTCATCCATTTCTGCACACCTGACAGTCCCTGTAAAACCTTGGCACATTATTGAAGGAGGGCGTTTTGACTCATATCCACTAGCTTTGAACTGCGCTCAGCGGAGTTATTAGTGCCTGTCATCTGTCAATATGCATTTGTGCTTTGTGAGCTCTCTAATTCTAGGAGCTATTCCAAGCTTCACCAGATTCCACAAACACTAAGCTAACAAGTAAAAATCCTCCACGCTGACATGGTGTGCGAGAATCTACCTGATGAGCATGCTCATGGTAGCGAGCTTTGTAGTGAGGTCATGCTCCCTTGTTTGTTCTTCTGTCTGATATTAAAACACCCTGGGAAGTCAGTCACAATGGTCAAGACAAACTCTTTAATGGAATAACTAGTTAAGCTGGCTGTTTTGAGTGGACTTAGATGAGTAAATATTTGAGCGACAACCTCTAAAAAAAATCAATATATATTTTTTTTTGTGGACAGACTGGCAATTTGGGCTCCTTATCCCTGTGATGCAATTTGGAGTTGCTTAAGGGTGAGATGGAGAGAGAGGAAATCACAGCCCACTTTTGAGTAGAGACTTAACGTTGCTACTAATGGATGTCTCAACTCAACTTTTCAAGAAAACTTCCTGACTTGGCTCTAAGACAGTGCCCTGCCTAGCATTGTTTTTTTTTTTTTTTTGAAGGAAAGGAAAAGAAAGTATTAAAGCTCACCAAAGCTCTGAGAAATCCCACCTAAGCAAATCTGTTAATTTTGTTTCTAACCCACAGTGCTTCTAGACACATTTGAAAAGGAATGGTAATTTCCACCCAAACTGACTGCATTCCCACGAAACGTGTTAAGTTGGAATGAACTTTGGGAAATACGGGCTTCAGTACTGATAATTTATATTCCTTCAGAACAGAGATAGTAAGATGTGAGAGCCAATGTTCCACTTAGCCTGGAACTGAGAGGAATAAACAGAACGTTTTAAGTACGATTGGTGAGAGGATCACTTAGTGATAGCTGAAGAACAGGCAGTTGGAGGTTTGGCAATTGGTGTGTATGTGTGAATGTGTAGGCTGATTTTAACTAACTACAGGAAATGCAGTGGTCTCATGAGACTTCTTGAATTTCCTGTCTAAGTGGAGAGGCATTTAAACATATGAAATTGTTTATTTTTGTGATTGTTTAAGAATCTTTTTGGAGAGTGATGTAGACACTTCTTGCTTATCACTCTTTCTCAATAAAGCTCTCCAATACAGGCAATGCCTGAGTACCCTGACATACCCTGTCACAACCAGGCACTGTACAAAGGGCTTAACGCAGACCTTTTGCCAATATTATTCTCTCAGGGCTGCAGTAGTTCATGGTAATTGAGTGTGGAGAGAGTGTGGTTTAGCAGCTTAGGTCTGGTCCCAGAAGGAATGCTGGGAGCACAGGGGAGAATGTCAGGCACTTCATTTTACACTCTCTCTGTGGATCTTGCATATTTATGTAACCCACTGAATAGAATGCAAACAAGAGGGTGGATGGTTAGCATATTTTTGGAGTAGTTGTTTCTCTCCAAAGCAGAGATTTAAAAGTCAAGGCTCTTCTTGGAATTCAGGAAGGAAAAAAAATAAACAGAATGGGAAAATATGTCCTATGTTTGAAAGTTACAATGCTACTTGATAATACAAATTCATCTGAATCACATATGTAATGTGTTGCTAACAATTTATTACCTTGAACAAGGGGAATGAGAAGGAGAGAGAGAGAGAGAGAGAGAGAGAGAGAGAGAGAGAGAGAGAGAGAGAGAGAGAGAGAGAGAGAGAGAGAGACTGAGGCAGAGAGAGAATCTGAACAAAGAGCTTTCCTTTTCATTTCTTTACAATGATCATTTTTTCATTAGAAAAGCATTCAAATTCTGACTTGAAGAGGGAAAAACTGAGAAGATAATTTACTTAACAAGTGTGTGTCTCAGGGATTTGAAAATAATCTAACTCTCTACTGCAAGGAAAAACATTTTTCAGGAGCTTTCTGACATTGAAAGTTTTCTGTCCTCAATCAAATACTTTAATGTATGTGCAAGTCATTTGCATAGTGCCATATTCTTTTTACTGTTTTGTCAGTCGTGGGGCTTGAACTCTCGGCCTGGGTGCTGTCCCTGAGCACTTCAGTTCAAGTCTAGCACTCTACCCCTTGATCCACAATGTCACTTCCAATTTTCTGGTGGTTTTCAGCCTTCTGAGTAGGATTACAGGCATGAGCCACTGGTACCCAACTTCATAGGACCATATTCTTTTGTAAAATAAGTTAATAATGAAATAAAAGCTATAGCTAACATTTAAATGATTTAGTGTAGGCAACATTGACAACAGTGAACTGGGTTAAAACGAGGTAATCACACTCACAAATAAAGGAAGAAACTTGTCTTTAACTTCTACAATTGGTTTCTATGGCTCCAAAGCAAGTATTGTATAGATCTCAGTTCAATTTCCCCACTTTTAAGGCTGTTTCATGTGCACATTTGTTACAGTGTATTATCTGAAGATTATTTTGCTCCCTGATACGTGTTGACTTAATGAGAATGTAAGAATGACCTGTGTATATAGCATTGGGCTTTAAATAGTCAACTGGACATTTTCACAAGGGCCTCTCTGCTTTCCTCCTGTCCACTGGGGTTCAGTAGTGACAGAAACAATATTTGAGGTTGCATAAGATGCTAGTTATTTTCTTGCAAGTATTGCTGTTGATGACAATTATAAGGAGAAAAGTTGTGGATTATGTAGGCTGGAGCAAATAGTTCTAGGAGTATATTGTCTAAATTCTGATGCATTTAGATTGTCGTTCCCTGTACTTTCTTCTCTATCCTCACAATCTCAGGGAAAGATATTCCCAAAACAAAGATGGGACAATTGTTGTTAAATGCATTTCTAGTTATGCTTGTAATTTCCTCTGTCACCATAGGAGAAATGCCTTGCCCAAATATAAAAGTTCCTCTAATGAGGCAATATAAGTTGCCTAGTGAATAAGAACAAACTCTTAAGACTACCAGGGTTCACTTGGGCCCTCCTAGCAGAGATTTACAATAGAACAGAATCTAGAGACATAAGGTCAAATAGTATGACACTAAATGTGAGGACCTCCAGGATAAGTAAACAAAAGCCACATAATAAGTGACTATTGTCTGTATTAGATTATGTTATCTCTCACCTCTTTTGCTACCCTCTTGGTTATCTTATATTGTTACAATATTTCACCTTGATATCTGATATATTTTATATGTGCTTAATTGGTTATTTGAAATTGGATAGGGAAGGGGGGAAATCAAATGAGCGGGGAGAGGGGTGGGAAGTGTGGACCATGTCATGAGAAAGGGTATCAATGTTTGTGAAGTAATGCCCTTCTATCTGGTGAATATAATGTAACCCTTCTACTAATTACAATAAAAAAAGAAAAAAAAGAATACCAGGGTTCAAATCCTGATTCCTTTCCACAGGTCATGTGTAAACACTGGCAAGTTAAAATTTCCTAAGACTCCATCTGTAAAATAGAGGTAGATTTGTTTCTAGTTCATGAAGATGAGAAAACACATAATGCATTCAAAATATTTAACACATCCTCATATATAAAAAACTAATGATTGAAAAGAGAAATCCACAGAAATTGTAATCTGAAATAGATTTGAAGGATATATGACAATAATAGTTCTGCCATAGTGAACTGGAAACATGTCATCAAGCTGAGCTGGATCCTGTTTCATTCTCAATACATGTCTATAATACCAGAGAAATCAAGGAGACTAATAGGGGAAATTTGAATTTACTTTCTATCCAAGAATAACAATAGTGCATTATTTATATGTAGTCATATGAGTGTGATTGGTGTGTGACTAGGGATTATTGAATATTGATTGCATATATGATCCAGTGGTAGTTTTCCTTCAAATGATTGACCTATATAAAGTAATAGAAATTTTTTTTACCATTTCCTGTCAATAAATAAAATAAAACTTAGGAATTTTAATGGATTTTTTTTTTGCCAGTCCTGGGCTTAGCTCAGGGTCTAAGCACTGTCTGTCCTTGGACTTTCTCAAGGCTAGAGCTCTACCACTTGAGCCTCAGCACCACTTCTGGCTTTTTCTATATATGTGGTACCAAGGAATCGAACCCTGGTCTTCATGCATGCTAGGCAAGTACTTTAGCCACTAGGCCAAACTCCCGGCCCAAAACTTAGGAATTTTAAAGGCCATAATTTAAGAATTACCAAATAGCAATACAGAAATATATCTATTGAGCCAGGCACCGTTGGCTCACACCTGTAATACTAGCTACTCAGGAAGCTAAGATCTGAGGATTGCAGTTTTAAGTTAGCCCTGGCCCAAAAAGCCCATTAAGACTCTCATCTTCACCAGAAAAGCAGAAGTGGCACTGTGGCTCAAAGTGGTAGAGACTCTTGAGTTGAATTGCTCAGGGACAGTGCCTAAGCCCAGAGTTCAAGCCCCACAATTGACAGGAGAAAGAAAAAGAGAGAGAGAGAGAGAGAGAGAGAGAGAGAGAGAGAGAGAGAGAGAGAGAGAGAGAGAGAGAGAGAGAGAGAGAGAGAAAGAAAGATTAATTGAAGTGAGAGGTAAAAGCATTCCTTAGAATTCTACTACTGTATTTGAATTTATATACAGGTATATAGACTTATTTGTTTATTTGAAATAGGGAAGAGAAGGAGGAAAACAAGATGACTGGGAGGGGGAGGGGAGAGAGAAAAGGGGACAAAAACATGACAAGGGCTATCAAGGTTTGAGATGCAATGTAACCCACTACCTGACAAATGTAAATGTAATCCCTCTACACATTATCCTGACAATAAAATATAATTTAAATAAAAGAACTAGTGAAGTCTCAGAGAAAAGAAATCAATTGAACAGAAGAGCAAAATAGAATGGAAACTATAGGAGAAACTATTATTTCAGTTTCTTTGGTGCATTACTGGTGCCTCATGCAATCCTAGCTACTTCACAGGCTGAGATCCTAAGAATTGTGTTTGGTTATGTTGCTATTTTTTGCCATTGAACAAAGTAAGTTATGTATGCAATGCATCTTGACTTGTATGACCCTTTCAATATCTTCATCTCCCTCTGATCCACTCAATTATTTTTCTGAGATCCCTCTTTATTAGAAAGGAGACTTACATTGCACAATGATTATTGGCATATTTTATTCAATATGTGATTGGGGTGGGAGTGAGGGCTAAGGCAAAGAAAACCATGATTAGAATTGCCTAAAATAATTTAGTATGCACTTCTCACTGGGTAATTTCTGGGATATTTGAAAACACAAAGCTTGGCAAGACATAAAGAAGCCCATGTTGTGAATAAAGACTTAAACAATAGTAAAGGCTTCAGTTACTTTTTTGATGGCTCAGTAGCTGAGTTGTTCCCTCCTCATGTCTGGCTATGAAGAGAAGATTGAAAACTGCTCCCAGGTAGCCAACATGTCATCCAATAGAACCTAATATAGTTCTAGAACTCAAACACAGCATAGGAACTCTGACAACCATGGCATACTATCACAGCTTATCCTAACTCTCCTCTTTCTCTTTGAAAACATACATCATGTGTAATAATTAAGACAAGTGGCAATCAGAGAAGGTCTTTCTTTCAGCTTGACCCTTACCTCTATTTGTATATAATCTCTGGCCCTGACTCACTGTCTCTGCAATCCTGGGCACAGAGAATGCCAGGAGTGTGGAGAATGTCTCAAAGCCACACGGCCCACTTTATAAACAGACTGTGTTTCACATAGGCTTGAAAAGATCCTAGGAAATGAGAGACTGAGGTTCTGCCTGAGGAAAAGATGCCTCCACCCTCGCTCCCTAATTCTCTCTTGCTCAATCCATGGAAAAAAGATTGTCAGACAAGATGCTGAGTTTAAGGTCAAATCGACATTCTTTTCCCACCTCTTTTTATTTTTTTTCCAAGCTAAACAATTTCTCTGGTCCAAATGCTGAGACATAGAAGTTTATCCTTACTTGCCCTAGGAACCCTGTCATTTTCATCTTAAATAACCATTTTCCATGCTTACAGCTTTTAACCCACAGATTGAGGTTTCACTGGATTTTTGCTCCTCTGATTTGTCTCAATTTGTACCATTTTAATTTAAAGAAACAGACAAACCACAAAGTCCAATTTTGCCTACCTACACACAGGAAAACATTAAATCTGACTTTCAAACTTCCTTTCCAGCTACTGCCCCAGTTTTCATTCATTGTATATTGGAAGTCTTATAATCATTGTCCTCAAAGGCAATATCAATGACCCGATCTTCTATTTCCTCTGTAAGATATCCTGACTTATTTCTATAGAATTATTTGACTTTATGACTGTGATTTTACAAAATCCAATGCTCTTAAAGGAAAATTAAAACTAAAAAGCTTCTAGAAAAATGTTGAGACATGTAATGGATTAAACATGGATCGGTTAGGCCAAGATTTCCTAATTATAACAACAAAACATAATCCACAAAGGTAAAAATCACCAAATATAAAAATTCTGCTATTCAAATAAACACAGTTAAGATAATGAAAAGAAAAACCTAAAATGGGGAGAATTTTCTGCTAAATTTATCTGATAAAAGTCTGGGACATAGAACACACAAATAATTCTAATATCCATGACTTTGGAAAAGTTTTTGTGTATTTTTGTGAAGTGAGGCTTATGGTTCCAATCTGTTTTTGGTAATTCTCTGCCTAGGGATTTATGAAGTTATATATGAAACAAATCTTCACATGAAAATCTCTATGTAAATAATGTAAATTTATTTAAGCCTGTAAACAACCCCCAGCAGAGAAAATGGATGGATGACAGTATACCCAACACAATGGGATATGTGCCACCTTTCATCAGGATATATCTCCAATACTTGATCATTGATGAAAGCAATCTGACTGAGGTAGCTATGTACTTACTATACAATACTATTTACATGGCATACTTTCAAATCAAGAGAAGTAAGAAGTACATCAAATACTGGGCTTAGGGGAAAATATTAGCTACAGTGAGGTTCCAGGAATTTTAGATGTTGGTGAAAGTTATGTGTTATAATTATGATAATGAAACACAGCCACATATCTGTATCTATATTTATGTCTATACTATACCTATATATCTCTCAAATTTATATAACTGCATATAAATTTTGAGCATAATTGTTTCTATGCAGTTGTACCTAAGTAAAACAGTAGGAAAAAATGGCCAAGGGCATTCATTTATATCATAAATACCTACTATGACTAGATTCTGATTTAAAGAAATAAATTAGTGGTCAGTACTAAATCTGTACTTCATCTCTCCTCTCACAGACTTGGCAGAGTTGATCCTTCCCTCCATCCTTCCCTTGTAATTGCAAAACTTTTGGTTTCCGAGATCATAACTTTGTTTTTCTTTTATTCTATAGAGTGTTCTACAACTCCATCTACTCAACCTTCATCACATGCTTTGCTACTCAATGTTTGACTACATTGGATTCTTTTAGACAGGTGACCTGCCCAGACTCCTTTCAAGTGATGAGAGTCAAACAAACAAAGGAAGAGGAACAATGACATTTCCTCTTAGGACTACTTAGGTTGTTTGTGAAGCTTGGTACTCCGGGCCCTTATTCAAAACTCAAGAATTATAAGATGGTGATGGTAGAGCATTAGCTCAAGAGGTAAGTGCTTCCAAGCATAGGGCTTGGTGACACTGAAACAAGCCACACACCTGTGAAGGCCTGTGAAGTTGCTTTTTCTATGAAATCTCAACATGACCAATTTTAAGATACACAGCAAAGTCATCTTTCACAGGCAATTCCAGTGCTTCTGCAGTTGGCTGTAGAGCTTCTTTTTCCTTATAACCAATTATTCACACAGAATACTGAAGATTTCTTTTTTAAAAATGTCAAAATATTGTGTTCTTCTGCACAAAACTTTTGATTACACTTTACATAAGATCTCTAACCTAATCAAGGCTATCGCCCCACCTTACTGTAAAATTTTCCGGTTTTAGTCTGTTAACAGTCTCTCTTTCTATCTCCTTATATCATTGGTTCTAGCCATTCTGGTCTCTTTGCTCCTCCAAGTGTCTTCCCTACTCAGAACCTTAGCATTAGAAAACATCTTCCTCTCCTGCTCCCGCTTCCCCCACTCTCCTTCCCTTTTTCTTTTTGTTTTCTCTCTCTTCTGCCTTCCCGCTTTTCTTCTCCCCTGTCTCTTTCCCTCCTCTCCTCTCCCTGCTCTCCCTCTCCCTTTCTCTCTCTCCCCATTTTCTCTGTCTGTCTCTACCCAAACTGCAGTTCCATTTTCACATTTTGAAGGGATCTTCTTTGGCTACCTTGTCCAAAACAGTTTCCTCTTTTTACATAAGAATTTGCTTTTATAGTGCCTCTCTGCAGTGACATGTACTACTTGCTATGTGTTTTCTCTATAGATGTGGAATGTTCATGAGAACAGGGACATTAACTAGTTTCTTTCTATGTGGATGTTTTCTCTCTCTCTCTCTCTCTCTCTCTCTCTCTCTCTCTCTCTCTCTCTCTCTCTCTCTCTCTCTCTCTCTCTCTCTCTCTTCTCTTTTCCTTTAGCTACTTGCTATAAAATTTTCTCTGCTCCTTCATTAGCTATGTATAAATCAGTCATAGAAAAGTAATGAAATTGGTAGTTGATCATTTTGAGACTACAGATATGATGAGTTCATGTAGTTTAAATTAACACCATTATATAAACACAGTACCTTAAAAACACTCAGAGTGCTTATGATAAAGGTTGAAGATAGTCAATATATCTGATGGGAAGGTCAAATGTTATAGTTAGATTATTGTTACATATAAATAAAAGCAAGCACAGACACTAGCATATGTCCATCTTTCTGGGGTAGTTTGTAAACCAGTATAGAGTGGCCATGTTTCCTGAGTGAGAGTAAGAAATTAATGGAATTCATTAATAACTTGTTAATCCATTACTTGCCAACCACAACACAAAAGACCAATTCCCATTTTCAAAAACTTGTGTTCTCTCTTAAAATCTTACTGAAATAATATCTGTGAATAAAACCAAATCAGAGACATACATAAAAATCAAATTAGTATTCATTCACTTTAGTTCTCTCTCTACTAATCCAAGAAAGGATTTTTTCCCCTTCAGTTTACATTCCAGTACACTAGCTATTATTAAGTGTATGACAAACCAGTCATTAATGCCTTGTTTTTTATATTTTTGACAACTGAAACATATAATCCTGTGATATTTTCTCCATATACTTAATTGCAGATGACTATTGGGGGCATAAATCTCACATTAGTATGCTAGTTTCAGTGAAATCTATTTGTATTTCCAACCTTTAATGCTGGAGATAGTTTAATACTGAATCATCTACATATTTTACTATTTTCAGCTTTTCCATCTTCTTACTCAAATTGTCCCAGAAGAATTGTGAGTGTAACCAATCTATCAGTACATAAAACGTATCAAACTTGAGAGACTTGGCAGAATTAGTTACCAACATGTCGGATCAACAATTGAATGTACAATTAGTGATTATTTTCCTTGATTTATTTCTTATTTTTCCCATTGGCTAATAAAACTTATGAGTATATATATATTCTTTGTACATACTCAAAATATGATATTTAGCCTTGGAAGAAATGTAGCAATGATCAAATCTTCCCTTATATCTCAGTTTAAACATGTGGTTATCAACTTTTCTGTCTCTGTCCCTGTTTACAGAAAGAAATTCAGTTAAATCAATGTCATTCCTGTCTATGAAGTTAAACTTTTCATACATGTTTCTCTTATCTTTTTACCTTACTGAAAACTACACCTCTGAATTAGGTTTGATTGATTGACTGATTGATTGCCAGTCCTGTGGCTTAAACTTAGGTATTCATGCTCTCACTAGGCCTTTTCATTCCTGGCCTTTACCACTTGAGTCATATCTCCACTTGGTCTTTTTTCTTTTGACGATTAATTGGAGATTTGTCTTCCTGGTCTGGCTCCACACTATGATTGATTCTTAGATCTTAAACTTTTATTTAGGTAGGATGATAGGCATGAGCCATCCACGGTATTCTTTAACATTCATTACAGTTGATGAACATGCATACGGAATAGCAAGGCTTTCTTAAATGCCCAGTTTAAGGAAGTATCATAACAGGGATACATGTGCATAATCCCACTCAGGTTTATAGACTACTACTGACATTTGAGAATTCCTACACATACCTGCTCCTAGGAAGACATTAGTTTATTTTAGAAGTTCTTTGGGAGATTCTAAAGTACAGCCAAGAATGAGGTATCCAATGCTAATTGTCTTATGTATCAACTTCTCAATTGTAGGAGCATTGTAAAGAATCATAAATGCAGTTATTAAAAATACATTATTTTGGTGGTAGCATGAACATTTTCTTATGTTATTCTTATAGTCTCTATAAGGAATAGTCATCCTTGAACTTGTTTTTTGTATGAATGGAGATGCTGAGATTGACAAAGGCAGAGTAATTTGTGAAAATGGGTAACAGTAAGATGGAAACAATGGGGAAAGCATACCCAAGTGAATTTCCTGGCTTAGAAGATCAAACTGGGTTAGAGCAATTTAAGGTGCAATACTCACAGCTGTGTAACTTTGAGTCCTTTGTGATAAAGTCTAATTTGTAACTATTTTCCAGATTATGTGATGCTATGTGATGATAATTCCCCTTAATTTCTATGAGAGCCATTAGAATGCTGAGACATACTGAACAGGGTCAGAAAGAAAGTGCCACAACACATATATCAATATTTTTCAAAATTCAGAAAGTACTGAGAAAATTGATACATTTGTCACATATTAGTCAAATTAAAATTAGACCCTATTGATATGAATTTAGAAGGACTTCTTCTGAAGAGGTAGGTATACAATTAAGAAAAAAAAATGAAAGTAACAGGCTGTCTTAGGATGTTGATTCTTCAGTTGTTTTCTTTCATGGAGTGAATATATGAGTATTTACACTTGCTTGCATACCTTTATAAGTAGCTTGCTGATGAGCTGTTAAAACTATGTAGGGAAACTTGGTTAGTTAAAATAAAACATGGGGATTTCCTTCGCTGGTCTCATGAGACTGAGCCTACCCATACAACAGAGACATAAAAAGTCAAGTGATACCCTATCGTCCTTTCAAGTTAGCAAACAAAAGCTGTAGGCAGCAAATTGTTTAAGCTTGAGCCAGATACCTTTGCCCTTCTGAACTACAGTGTTAGGGGATTTCCACTGCACTTCTGAGGCATACCCTGTAAATAGATCTATTACCTCACCTGCTCCATTCTTCCTGCCAATCATGTAACTCCTACAGGAACAACAAACAACAACAAAATGGAAAGGAAAGAAAGAAGCAAAATAATCATGTTTGACATTTGTTTACCCTTCTACTTTATAAGGTTGGGAAGCCAGAGCTTCCTGGAAGTTTTCTCCATTTAGAGCCCTCTTCTGTGCTAGGAATTATGTATTGAGGTAATGTAATTACAGAAAGAGCTGTGACTGATAATCAAAGGAGCTGTTATACTTTTAAAATATGACATATAAGTTTGTCATTCTCTGCATTCCTGGCCTCTTACCTTATTTCCTTAGTTACTCTGCATAATTTGATATTAGAAGGAGGAGGATAGAAACTCAAGGTTGTCACAGGATTTTTCTTTTGTTTTCATGTAGTAGTTGGTTTGTTTGCCATATCTCGCAATTAGCATATCGATACCCATGTACATAGAGCTTGCAGAAAATTTTCATTATGATTCCATTTTCCTGAATTCATTCAACTTTTGAATTTTTACATTTTTATTTAAATCTAGTAGATCCAGTCTAGAAAACTTCATTTTATTTTTATTTTTCTCGGTTGTAAGACTTGAACTCAGAGCCTGGGTGCTGTTTCTGAGCTCTTTTGCTCAAGACTTGTGCTCAAGAGCTACAGTGCCACTTCTGATGGTTAAAGATAAGAGTTTCATGGACTTGCCTGGGATTTGAATGATTCTGTTTAATTATTTAATTTGCTGTGAAGAAGCTGGACTCAAAGGAATGAGTAAAATCAATCTAAATTTTTTCCCCTAGTTGATCCTTAGGTAGATTCTTAGAATTGTTTCTCTTTCTATTCCATGTCTGAGGTCTGTTTCATGTAAGAGGCGTCTTCCTTTATTATTTCTGCAGCTAATCATTATTCTAATTTGGCCAGCTTTTATTCTTTGAAGTCCAGGCAAGTTTATAGGATTAGATAACAAAGAATGCTTCTTCAAAGAGTGTCATGCTGGATCACTGTGAAATGTCCAGGGTGTCATTGACAGATTCCCAGGGAGGGTTACCAACCCTTGTATTATTAGAGGAGCTATGAAAATCCAGTTAGCAGTAGCTCCTTTTGAGACAATAAAAGTGAATTCTAAATTGGTCTGCTTGCATCTTTAGGCAGTAGGTTTTTGTTTACAAGGAGAGATAATGAAAAATTAAAATAAACAGCACTAGAACTATCCTGAGAGCAACCTTCAAATGGAGTTTTAAGGAGAAAGGTATTTTTACATACATGATCCTTCCAGAGACTTCCACAGAAATAATCTTAAATTTGTACTGGACACCCTGCTGTGGTAACAACGTGATTCGAATATTCTCCATATGCTTGCTTTTAATGTCCTTGAAATAAACCTTTTACCTTTTACTTTATGTTTTTTCCTCTACTTAATTGCTCTACTTACTCATAGTTTCTGTTACCTCATAACTTTGGCAGAGTCTACCCTCAACTTTCTAGGTTGATTTCTGCCACACTTTGGTTGACTAAATGACTCATTCTTTTACAGTTTCCTTGTTCTGATTTTAAGAGGAGTTCACCTGGTTGGCTCTTTTCTTTTCCTGGAGAATCCACATCAGTTTCTTCTCCAGCTTTGGGCCTAGATGCCTTTGACTCTGATACGTTTCTTCTTGGTGGGAGTGAGATGGCTAAGAAGGTGAAAAAGTGTGCATTAAGGTTTTTGGTTAGTTATGTATCTTAGACAAACAAAGTGCATGGCATGACTGATAGTGTTTAGTTCTTGCTAATCAGTAGGAAAATACAACTTGCATCTCATCTCCATGATTTCCAAGTTTGCTTCAACCAACACATTCCATCCATTATGTGCATGGCAAATATGCTGACACTTTACAAATAGGATGCTGTTCATCTTGTGTCAACTCCATCTGTTGCCTCCATGGGCAATGTCAAAAGGTCATATCGAGCTAGATGATCACGGAATCCCCTGAGTATGCTCAAGGCCATTCGTCTGAAGTTAGACTAAGTATGAATCAGACTCTTAATGGCTGGAGCTTTCCTTTCTTTTAACGATGGGATAATGTATAGAGAGGTTATAGTTACATTTGTCAGGTAGTAGGTGCATTACTTTTCACACATTGATACCCCTTCTCATGTTTTTGTCCCCATTTTTCCTGTTTCCCTCACCTTATCCCTCCCAACCATCTTGTTTCCCTCCTTCCCTTTCCTATTTCAAATAAACAAATAAACATATATACAATATACTAGGTAACAAAGCCAGATACTATAACAGTATGAGATTAACCATAAGGGCAAAAAAGAGAAGAGAAATAAAATGATACATTAAGCCCAACAATAACACAAAATAAAGCTTTCCATTCCATATCCTAGAGTTCCTTTTGCTTAGTCTAATCCTATAGGACCTTATGTACCTAGGTTTTGAGCTATTGTAATCCTCTGCTATGAGAGTCCTAGATGTGGAGTTTTTCTTAATCCCTTTAGTGTTCAGTAGTCTAGTTTTAGATGTGCCCATGCTCTTTATCTACCTTATAAGATTTGGGGAAAAGTAAAATGAATATGTACATCCAAAATACTTGTAGGCATAAAGGCATAATACCTTTCCTTTGCAGAATGCCATGCACAATATGCCAATCTGTAAAAGACAGGTTCACAAGAAGAATGTGTGACAAATTTATGGAACCTTGGTTTTACAACACATGAGAACCTTCAGAGTATAGAATCAAAGACATACAAGTAGCTAGTTTCATGCCTCAGGTGAATGAAGCAAAGAAAGGTAAGAATGAAGATAAAGAATTGAAGATACGTTGTTACTAACATGATAATAAGGCAGAAGCAAAAGACCTGACTGGATTCTTCCTGACTTTTCTGCCCTGACATGTCTCCTTTCGAGTTGTTGATAGTACTTTCCTGGATGACCTTATGATCTACTGCCAAACAAATTCGGATAAATATTTTATTGCCAGGTCTTACACAGAATGGCAGGGAATGATAGTTAGTGTAGTACTTTTTAAGGTTTTTATGCTTAGCTTTGGGAAAGAGGAATTAAATTTTCTAGGTCTTGCCTTGATGTGTTGTAGGTGAAAGGGTGTAGGTAAATGATAAGAGGGCAGAATGAAGATCAGAGAGAAATTTTGTTCTTCAGACTGTTTTTGAGATCTGTTTACCTTGTTGAATTTGAACTGTGCCTAAAGATCATTGTTCTTAAGTATAATCTCTAAATTCCAATAAGCATTCGACGCAGTGTTAACTTTTAACATAATATCATTAGAGCCTACTGGTTTTATTTGCTGCTCCTCTGCAATCTATAAATTATCCCCAAATTATATATATTATATATTATATATATATCATTTATAAAAGAATGACATTGGAAGATACTTCACTTCTCAATTCCTGAGTCAGGTGCCATTCATTTGTTCTGGATCTAAACATTTTTAACTTCCTAGAATTGGTCACTGACCTTTAAATGTGTGTTCCATGGCTGATAATGTAATGGTATTTGCTATTTGATAGAGAAGTATTTAACAAAGTAAGTTAACCCTATTTTTCTTTGTTTGCTGACTAAGTTCTTATATAGTGAGGAGAAACTTGTTATTTTCATTTCTCCAAAGATTGTACATCATAACTTTAGTAGCTGTATCATCGGGCACATAAAGGTCCTCACTTCATTCCAGAATCAAAATCATGGTCTTGGTCATTCATGACTGCATAGTAAGACCTTGATCCAAGTGATATGAACTCCTGTAACCACAATCCTTGTCAAGCAAGAGTAATGGAGAAAAACAACACTCGCTTATAAGTTCTTGCAGATACCAATGAATTCCTCATGTCAGCCCAGACTACAAAAATCAACCATACTCAACAAAAATCTAACCACATTAAATAGATTAAGGAAAATTAATGCCAGACATACCCAATCTGAATTAAGAACAGTATACAGTTGCAGTGAGTTTCTCATGTTCTCTGCTGAATTGACTCTGATATGATTCTTTTACATTGACATATCATAATAAAAAAAAACTCACCTCCTGCAGAGGTTGGAACATACAGATCTCCCTGCCTTGCTAAGATTCTTGCTTAAAAGAAAGGTCATAAAAGCTGCATACTGATCACATTCTAAACCTTTATGCCCAGGCCCCAGTGGTAGTCTAGATTAATGAGACTGCTAAACTCAGATTTACCCTTTAAGACAGTGAGAGCAAAACTCCCCACAGTGATTGTTTAGGGCTTACCTGAGAGACCACCAACTAGCAGCCATCAAGTGGCTTTTGTTCCAAAAGCCCAGTGGATCACAATAGCAGATGACAAATACCCAATCCTTTCTTTCTTACGTTTTTCATGGGTGCCAAAAGGACATAATCAAAGGTCAACATTTCCAGCCTGAAGTGATATGTCAAAGGTTACTGTAATGTTCAATTTTTTTCAAGATTATTTAGTGATGAGTGTGGATGGGTGTGTATGCTGGAAATTGAATGCAGCAGCGCCAAGCAAACATGCTAAGCAGGTGTTCTGTCATTCAACCACAATGCAAATCCAGTGGTAATAGTTTCTTACTCAAACCTTCCATTGACTCATTTCTTTTACTCCAGGATCTCCAGCTACTGTTTTGAAATCTACCTTTTCCTGCTTAATCCTTTGTATCTATTTCCCCTTCATAGCATTCATTGGTTAGCATTTGAATCCTCGGAAATTATATCATAATATGTAATAGAAAAATATATTTCTACTGATTTTATTGGGTAAAAAGTACATCGTATTTAATTCAAACTCAATTTTTACTGATAGAAAAAGATTGCATTTGCAAAGCTGTATATAAGTAATAACCAACATTTTGGAAATAAATGAACTATGTACACAAATAGGAATGTATTGAAGGTTTCTTTTAACCAATTGAGTAGGAGGAAAAATTCTCTGGGTGAGTGGTGCCTATTTGAGGATGGGTGTATGTTCCTGGGGAAGGTGATTTTGCTTTTCCCCATCATTTTCTTCACCAAGTTTTGAACTTCTTTGCCCAAGTGTCAAATTTCACTCTCACTATGCTTAGAAACAGTTTTTCTTTTTTTAAAAAAATGAAGTTTATTGACATAGAAAAGGTATAATAATGAAACTTAAAAACTACAGATCTTTAAACCTGAGGAAATTGTAGACTAAAGGCAAGGTACCTCTTGATCTGTCCTTCTGTCCAAAGGTATTTCAAGCCAAACCTGTGATTAAGGTTCATTCAAACAAACATGTTGTAAGGTTTTCTTTCCTTTTTGTTTTTTTTAACAAAGCAGACAGTTGATTGAAAGTGGATTTTAGGAACATCTGAAGAAAAAGAAAAGATTAAATAATATCTTAAGTACAAATTATATTTTCAAATAACAGGCATTTTGTGTTCAAACAACACAAACTTATTATTCTATTGGTAGAAAAGCATATTTTCAGAGAATTTCACAATAAAAATTCAACTAACTTGATTAGCAAAAAAATAAAATTATTGCAAAGTAACTGTTGAATACTGAATTATGAATATAGATCCCAAAATGTCTTGTTTGGTTAGATCTAAAATCTCTGCAATTTCCAAGTGTCTTATAGTCTATGACTATTTATTTTTATTTTTTTTCTTTTTTTATTATAATTAGTAAAAGGGTTACATGATATTTGCCAGATAGAAGGTGCGTTAATTCACATACATTGATACCCTTTTACATGTCTTGGTACCCGTTTCCCTCCCCCCCCACACCCCACACCCGTCTTGGTTTTCCCCCCTTCCCTATCAATTTTCAAATATCCAAATACAAATAAACTCAATATATCAGATAACAAAGTGAGATACTATACCAATATGAGATAACCAAGAGACAGCAAAGGAGATGAGAGACAACATAGTACATTAAGGACAACAATCATTCATTATATGGCTTTTGTTTCACTATCCTGGAGGTCCTTTCAATTAGCTTCACATTATATGTCCTTATGTATCAAGATTTTGCTCTATTGCAAATCTCTGCTAGTAGAGCCCAATGTTTCTACTGATTATGACGAATGAGGGAAACCATTGAGCCTAAGTTCCTTTCAGTCTGGCTTACTTCACTTAATATGATTTTTTCTAAGTCTTTCCATTTCCTAACAAATGGGGCGATGTCATTCTTTCTGACAGCCTCATAGAATTCCATTGTGTACAAATACCACAACTTGTTGATCCACTCATCAACTGAGGGACATCTAGGTTGGTTCCATATCTTTGCTATGGTGAATAGTGCTGCAATGAACATTGTTGTGCTAGTGGGTTTAGTATGTCCTTGTTTCTGGATGGTTGGGTAAATGCCAAGTAGTGGAATTGCTGGGTCATAGGGGGAGTTCTATGTTTAGCCTTTTGAGGCACTGCCACACTGCTTTCCATAGTGGTTGGATGAGTTTGCACTCCCACCAACAGTGTAGTAGTGATCCCTCCTGGCCACATCCCCTCCAGCATCTGTTGTCATTCATTTTCCTGATCCTGGCCATTCTAGCTGGAGTGAGGTGGAATCTTAGAGTTGTTTTGATTTGCATTTCTTTTATGACCAGAGATGTTGAGCATTTCTTCATGTGTCTATAGGCCATTTTTGTTTCTTCTTCAGAGAAGACTCTCTTTAAGTCTTTGGCCCATTTTTTAATGGGAGGGTTGTTACTTTGGAGGTTAGTTTTGGAGTGATTCAATTTTTTGAGTTGTTGATATATTTTAGATATGAGGCCTTTGTCCGTTGTTTGGTTGGCGAAGATCTTCTCCCACTCTGTAGGCTTCCTGATTAGTTTAGTAGCTATGTCCTTTGCCATGCAAAAGCTCTGCAGTTTAATGCAGTCCCACTTATCCATCCTTTCTCTGATTTGTTGTGATTCTTGGTCCTTATTAAGAAAGTTTCGACCTGTGCCAAGGAGGCCTAGTGTATCTCCTATTCCTTCCTGTACAGTTTTCAGTGTGTCAGCTTTTACCTCCAGGTCTTTGATCCATTTGGAGTTAATTCTAGTGCAAGGTGACAAAGAAGGATCCAGCTTTAGTTTTCTGCAGGTGCTTAACCAGTTCTGCCAGCACAACTTGTTGAAGAGGCTGTCTTTCTTCCATTCTATTTTTTTGGCTCCCTTGTCAAAGATTAGGTGGCCATAGGTCTGTGGTTTAATATTTGGGTCCTCAGTTCTATTCCATTGGTCTTCAGGCCCGTTCCTGTGCCAGTACCAAGCTGTTTTGAGAATTATGGCTCTGTAATAGAGTCTAAAGTTTGGAATTGAAATTCCTCCAGCGCTGTTCTTTCTGCTAAGAAGTGTTTTTGCTATACGGGGTCTTTTATTATTCCATATGAAATTTTGGATTGCCTCTTCTATTTCTTTAAAGAATGACATTGGTATGTTGATGGGTATTGCATTGAATTTGTAGATAGCTCTTGGCAAGATTGTCATTTTCATAATGTTGATTCTTCCAATCCAGGAGCATGTGAGGTTTTTCCATTTCCTTAGTTCTGCTTTAATTTCCTTTTTTAGGGTTTTAAAGTTTTCGTCAAAAAGGTCCTTTACATTCTTAGTTAAGCTAATTCCTAGGTACTTTATTTTCTTTGAGGCTATTGTGAAAGGAGTTTCTTTCCTGATTATTGCCTCGTTCCTCTCACTGTTGGCATAAAGGAAGGCAGTTGATTTTTGAGGGTTGATTTTATAGCCTGCTACTCTTCCAAAGCTTTGGATCAGCTCTAGGAGCTTGGGAGTAGAGTCTATAGGATTCTTTAAATACAGAATCATGTCATCTGCAAAGAGGGATAGTTTTATTTCCTCTTTCCCTACTTGGATCCCCTTTATGCTTGCTTCTTGCCTTATTGCACTGGCTAGGAATTCTAGTACTATGTTAAAGAGTGGAGAGAGTGGGCATCCTTGTCTCGTTCCTGATTTTAGAGGGAATGGCTTTAGATTTTCACCATTAAGTGTAATACTAGCAGTAGGTTTCTCATACACAGCCTTTATTACATTGAGGAATGTTCCATGGATTCCTAGTTTCTCCAGAGCTTTTAACATAAAGGGGTGTTGGATCTTGTCAAATGCCTTTTCCGCGTCTATTGAGACAATCGTGTGATTTTTGTCTTTGCTCCTGTTGATGTGTTGAATTATATTAATTGATTTGCGTATGTTGAACCAGCTTTGCCTCCCTGTGATGAATCCAGTTTGATCATAGTGCATAATTTTTTTGATGAGTTGTTGTAGACGGTTGGCCAGTATTTTGTTGAGAAGTTTTGCATCGATGTTCATCAAAGATATAGGTCTATAATTCTCTTTCTTTGATGAATCTCTGTCTGGTGTGGGGATGAGGGTTATACTGGCTTCATAGAATGAGTTTGGTAAGGAACCTTCATTTTCAATTTCGTTGAAGAGCTTAAGGAGTATTGGTGTGAGCTCTGCTTTGAAGACCTTATAGAATTCAGCTGTGAATCCATCTGGCCCTGGACTTTTCTTAGGTGGAAGTTCTCTAATTGCCATTTCTATTTCAGAGCTTGAAATAGGCCTGTTGAGTTGGCTTAGTTCTTCTTGGTTCAGTGTGGGTACGTTAATATTGGCTAGGAATTCATCCATTTCTTCTAGATTCTCAAATTTGTTGGGGTAATAGTTTGAGAAGTATTCCCTCATGATATTCTGGATCTTGGTAATTTCTGTCATGATATTACCATTTTCATCTGTGATTTTGTTTATTTCGATATGCTCTCTTCTTTTTTTTGGTAAGATTTGCTAAGGGCTTGTCAATTTTGTTGATTCTTTCAAAGAACCAACTCCTTGTTTTGTTGATTCTTTCTATAGTTTTTTTGGATTCCAAATCATTTAATTCTGCTTTGATTTTAATTATTTGCTTTCTTCTACTGGGATTAGGGTTGGTTTGTTGCTCTTTTTCCAGGAGCTTAAGGTGGGACATTAACTTGTTGGTTTGCAATTTTTCCAACTTGTTGTTGTAGGCACTCAGCGCTATAAATTTTCCTCTGAGTACTGCCTTTACTGTGTCCCAAAGGAGTTGGTATTTTGTGTGCTCCTTACTGTTAAATTTCATAAACTGTTAGATTTCTGTTCTGATCTCTTCGATGACCCATTGGTGATTCAACAATGTGTTGTTCAGTCTCCATGAGTTACAGGGTTTTCGTTGGTGGAGATGTGTGTTCAGGTCCAGTTTGATGCCTTTGTGGTCTGAGAGTGTGCATGGAATAATTTCTGTGTTTCTGAATCTGTCCAGGTTTGTTTTATGGCCTAAGATGTGATCTATTTTGGAAAATGTTCCATGTGCTGCTGAGAAAAACGTATATTGTGTTGTTGCTGGGTGGAATATTCTGCAGATGTCTGTTAGATCTAGTTGGTCTATATAGTTGTTCAGTTCTAAGGTTTCTCTGTTGAGTTTTTGCCTTGTTGATCTGTCCATAGGTGAAAGTGGTGTGTTAAAGTCACCGACAATCACTGTATTTCGATCTATGTATGGTTTCAGTATAAGTAAAGTTTGCTTGATGAAGTTTGGAGCTCCGGGATTGGGTGTGTAAATATTTAGGATCGTTATGTCTTCCTGGAGGAAAGATCCCTTTAGTAGTATGTAGTAACCTTCTTTGTCTTTTCTTACTAATTTTGGTTTGAAGTCTATTTTATCTGATATGAGGATGGCAACTCCAGCCTGTTTATGGGGGCCGTTAGCTTGATAGAGTTTATTCCAACCTCTCACTTTCAAAAGATGCTTGTTTTTTTGGGTAAGATGTGTCTCTTGAAGACAGCAGAACGATGGCTCTTGCTGTTTGATCCAACTAGACAGCCTATGCCGTTTAATTGGAGAGTTGAGTCCATTGATATTGAGAGTTAGGATTGAGAAATATTTATTAGGTCCTACCATTTTTAAAAGCTTTTATTTGGGCCTGTGTCTTGACAGTTCTTGTGGTCCTTAGGTGGTATGCTGTTTAGGTGCCATTTCTTTCCCTATATTGCCTTTATTTTGGTTTTCTATGTATAGAACATCCTTCAGAATTCTCTGTAGTGTTGGTTTTGTTGCTACATATTGTTGCAGCTTTTCCCTGGAATGGAATGTTTTTATTGTTCCCTCAGTTATGAATGAGAGCTTAGCTGGGTACACTATTCTTGGCTGGTAGTTATTTGACTTAAGGGCATGACATATATGCTTCCAGTCACTTCTTGCTTGCATGGTCTCTGCTGAGTAATCTGGGGTTATTCTGATTGGTTTTCCTTTATAGGTTACTGAACCCTTTTCTCTGGCTGCCTTTAGGATCCTTTGTTTGGTTTCTACTGATCCAGTTCGGATTACGATGTGGCGGTGAGATGTTCTTTTCTGGTCAGGTCTGTTTGGGGTTCTAAAAGCTTCTTGTATCTGGATGGGTCTGCCCTTCTGGATATTTGGGAAATTCTCTGAGATGATTCCCTGAAGTATATTTCCAATACCATTGACCTCTTTCTCCGGACCCTCCTCAATACCAATTAGCCTTAAATTAGGCTTCCTAATTGTATCTTGGACCTCCTGAAGCGCTCTCTCATTTTTCCTAGATTTGGATTGACTCATTTTCTGTTCTTTCTCTATAATAACTAAATTATCTTCAGCCCCGGAAATTCTCTCCTCTGCATTGTCTAACCTGCTATCAAAGCTATCTACTTTATTTTTCATCTCCCTTGCTACTAATTGCTCATTTTTGATGCCTTGCATCTCTTCTTTTAGATCATGTATGGATTTCTTTAGCTCCTTGATTTCCATTTGAGTGGTTAGCTCAGTAGCTTTATTTTCTTTGAACATTTGCTGGAGTTTGGTCACCTTTTTATTTGTGGATTCTATGAATTCATCCATCTTTCTTTGAACAGCCTTTATTATGGCTTCCTTTATGGCTCCTTCTTTTTCACTTATCACCTTGTTTATGGTTTCCTCTTGTTCAGATATGGCTTCCTCCCTTATCTCTTTCTTTATATTTTCACATTTTTCATTAATGATGTTTATCAATTGCATTTGTACAGCACTTGGAAGACTCTCCTCTAGGCTTGCCAGTGACTGTTCCATTGGCTGTTTACATTGGGTGGGGGAGGTGGGAGGTGTTGTTTCTTGATTTGACATTTTTCTTGAGTTTCTTGTTCTGCCCATTTGAAAATGGGAGCAAGATTAATACTAAACACGATTATAGTTTTTCAGATATAACCAACCTAGACCTCTGTAGCTGGCAGACTCTAGATGTTCACGAGTTTTGATTGGTGTTATCACTCTTTCTTTTCGTGCAGTTACCGACTAGTCTAATTATTCACTGATAAGCGATTTATATCCAAAACAATAAGCCTCTCAATCCAATCTCTATTGTCTTTAAGTCCCTCTGAACCTAGAGGATAATTAAACACCTAGATATACAATGTTGCTCAACAGCCATCAAGTGTAGATCCATGCAGTATAAGGGTTGAAAGAGGAGCAGAGGTCCAGAGATAGAAAAATAGAATGAGAGAGGTCAGGGGGTAAGTAGGTAGCGTATTTGAGTACAAAGTTTGGAAAGTATTAGAATAAAACTTATGAGTTGCTGCGCGACTAGCTCTTAGCCCAACCAGTGGCCTCACAGTGGACCATGGGATGGATCTGTGAGCTTCCGTCTGAGCGAGGTTGGCGGACGTTTTCCTGTGCTGCTTCCAGGGGCGGCCCCAAGCCAAGGGTCTGGGGATTGAGAGTTTCAGGCCCTCTCAGCAGCACCAGCAGGAGGCCCCTCTGTTCCCAGGGGCGGGGCCCAGCTGGGGGCATGGGCTCCAAGGGCGGAGCCGCGCCTTTTTGGTTCTCAGAAGGGGAGCTTGGCTGCTGGTTGGCCCTTCAGATCTCTGCTGTGTTTCCACTGCTTTGTCAGAGTCTGTGACTGAGGGGGGGGCCCTCGGTGGTGTCTTGCTCAGGATTCCCAGCTGGAGGATGCCCCGCTGGAGAATTGAGGGGGGGCAGATGCTGGCTCCTATTTACCCGCACCCCCTACCCTCTGTTGTAAGGCAGGGTCCCAAAGTCCTCCACTCTCCAGAACCAGTGGCCTGGGTGAGGAGCCTGGTGGGCGGGTGGGAGCTGGGATAGCTCCGCCTCCCCTGGTGGGGTGCTAAGTCTTAGGGTCCGCCCACTTGTCAGTCTCCAGTCAGAGGGCTGGGGGTTGAGCCCGTTGGGCAGGTGGGAGTTGGGACAGCCCCGCCTCCCTTGGTGGGGTGCTGGGTCTTATGGGTAGCCCGCCTGTCAATCTCCAGTCAATGGCCTGAGGGAGGGGGCTGTTGAGGGGAGGGACAGGATTCTAAATTCCTTGCCCCCCTGCTCCCGCCAGTCTTTCTCGGGCGGGGTGTTGGGGTCTGAGTTAAGTTCTATTGCTTGGCACCCGCTCCGCTTTCCCGATGTGTTTGGGGGTGCGCTGTATTACTCACGCCTCTGCGTCTGTCTGCGGGTGCTCCATGGTGGTGGGGAGTCTTTCACTCCCCTCTGTGTTCTGCGTCTGGGTTCCGCTGCTTGCTGTTCTGGTTCCCCGTCTGGGGTCCGCTGATTCCGCCGTTCGCTGTCCCGGTTCTGTGCTGGTTTCTGCAGCCGTGGGGCTCCCAGCTTGGTGCCCTCCACTGCCGCCGCTTTTCGTGGGTTAGAGCAGGTGCCTGCCCCGGCTTTCCCCGCGTGGGGCCGGCGCCCGCTCAAGCCGCTTTTCCTGGCTTGGTCAGGCACCAGCTACTGCTTTTCGGGGCTTTCCGTGGCTTTGGGCGAGAGGTGGGGGAGGGGTCCTGGCGTTCCGAATTCTTTGAGAAAGTTGGATGTGAGCTTTATCTGGATTTCTTTTCCGGTTTGAGTCCTTCTCCGTTGCTTTTTGAGTTTGTTGTTGTGGATTTCTTTAGAAAGTTGGCTCGTGGGACTCCCTGGTTCTCTCTTTTTGTCAGAGAAAGTAAGGCAGTGTCCCTATTGTCTCGGCGCCATCTTCCTTCCCCTATTTTTAGTTTTGAGTTATTTGAAGTAGGCACTGAACAAATATGCTCAAAATAATTTGTAAAACTTATTTGTAAATTTCTGGTTGACAAACCTGGTATGCCATTCCTTCCATGTGAAATGTAACAGAACTAACCAGAAGTTAACCTGAGATATGATTAAGGTAAGGTTACAGGTTGCTTTTCCAATTTATGACTTTTAATCATCTTTGTCTCCCTACATTTTATTTCATGAAAGTAAATATATAGAGAATTCATTAGATATTTGTAAAGCAACTCTACTAGCAAATCTGTTGGCAATGTTTTGGAATATATATTTTTAGAATAGATAGCTATGTAATAAAAGCGAGCCAACTAGTGTACAGGTGAATGATTTTGATTCAGTATTTTACTGTAATTAAAGTGGTCTTGGTTTATTTTAAAATTTTGTTTCACAATTTAATGAATGTGTATATTTTAAAAAACAAGAATATATAGAATAGTGTACTGAGACTTGCTATGCCCAAAGTTCATAATTATCTCAAGAACTCTTTTTTACTCCAAGCCACCTGGAGGCAAAACTTTAAAGTTCATGTTTAGCATATTCTTCCTTGTCACCTCTCACCTTTAGGAATTATTCTAATATCATTAAAGTGCCCTAAAATAGCTTGAGTTCCCATACATAGCTATTTCTTCTGACTATCTCTCTCACTACCTCTCTGCTTCTGTCTCTCTCTATTATCTATCAACAAATCAATCATGAATATATCATTTCTCTTTCTATATATGTGTATCTATTATATATATATATAGTGTGTGTGTGTGTGTATTTATTATAAGGACTCAATACTCTACTCTCTTGAAAGTATTGATTTAATCCTAAGTGACTATTTTTCCTTCTGAAGTTGCAGCCAGTATTCCCTGTCTGAAATGAGATAACTCAGAGATTTCCTGTGCACAGCATGATGCAGAAATTCTTACTGCTTATATAAGCCCAGAGGATCAGAAATACTGATGAAATATTAGCTAAATAGACTGGAGTTGATTCTACAAGTAAGAACTTTTGTTTTGGTTATACCTGCAAAGTCCTGATGGGTTTCCTTACAAGAGGAGTTGAGACCCTCACTAAAATTTCATAGGAAATTACACTACTCTAAGTAATTCAACTGCTGTGAACTTGCTCCATGAAACTGTGCTCAAACCTGCCCATGAAATCACAGACGTAAGATTAATTTTCCTCCAGTTCACCACTATTCTTGCTGTTGCTTCTCTTTTGACTGCAGCTAAGGCAAAATGATCCCAAGAGATCAACACATCATCCTGTCC
Source organism: Megascapheus bottae (assembly GCF_031878675.1). Lineage (NCBI taxonomy): Eukaryota > Metazoa > Chordata > Mammalia > Rodentia > Geomyidae > Megascapheus > Megascapheus bottae. The sequence continues at coordinate 18,953,648 of NC_143530.1, read as the reverse complement.
TTGTTGAATCACTACTTTAAATATGTTTTAGGTTTTCCACTTTTTATGTGTGGTTTGTTCGTTTATTTTTAGAATTAATGTGAGTTAGACAGAAGAAAAAAACAGAAGGGCATCTCAGGGTAATTCTAAAAAAGTAACATGATTGCAGAAAATTAATTTTAGGAGACTAAGGAAGACAGGAACGATAATAAGTTTCTTTCTAAGTTATTACTAGGAGAGTGGCTGTTGTTGCTAGCTCAACTGCTGACAACTTCATGCAATATTTGGGTTTCAGTCTCATTCTTCTTTTCCCTTTCTTAATTTTCTTTTGGATTCATCTTGTAGGTTATAATTTACCACTGGTGTATTATGATAGATGAATTGGTAAAAGATCAATGTAGCAAAACATGGCATAGATTGCAAGTTTATGAATTTGGCTTATGGTGTCCCTGTAGAAATCTTGAGGTCATGTTGCAAAGAAACAAAGGAGCATTGACTATGAGAGAAGGAAATGGTCTGCAGACTGGTCCCCAGTAATTACTCTCAGTCATGTGAGTTTGGGGAGGTATGCTAACTCATAAGAGAAAGACAGAAACAAGCAAACAAAAACTTTAAATAACCTACTTGAACTAAACAAACCTCTGCTTCCTAAAAATACTCAGAGGCACATTGTTGGCAATGAACTAGAAACTCAGATACCCTTTTACTAAAGACTATTACTCTTTCTGTCATGTCATGATCATGTCATGGTGAGGGAGATGTATTAGTATAGAAGAAGTTGCTGATATGTAGGAAAGATAAAAACTGCCAATGTTACCTAGTAAATTAAGAAGCTGGGAGGTGGGCGGAAATGGTGAAATAATAACCCCATCTTCAAATACTTGGCAGAGTTCAAGCAAAACATAAATCCCGTCATTGGAAGGATATGAAGGATGTATCTATACATTCTGAGAAACTGGAATAGATTCCCAGTGAAGCTTATTCATTGTACACATATGAAATAATATGGTGAACTGAAACTTCTTTGTACAGTTTTAAAAAAAATAACAAAGAAATTAATAAAGAAAAATTAAGCTGTGGAACTTAAATTTGGGGCGTGGACACTGTCTCTTGAACCTCTTTGTGCTCAAGGCTAGTACTCTACTACTTGAGCCACAACACTACTTCCAATTTTTTTTTGTTGTTGTTGTTAGTTGTGCCTAGGTGCTATCCTTGAGCTCTTCAGCTCAAGATTAATACTCTTCCACTTTGAGCCACAGACCCACTTCCAGTTTCCGGGTGGTTAATTGGAGATAAGAGTATCATGGACTTTGATACCTGGACTGGCTTTTAATTGGGGTCCTCAATTAAATTCTCAGCCTCCTCAGTGGCTAGGATTATAGGAGTGAGCCATCAAGTGCCCAGCTACATGTACATTAACTTTTTAAAGTGATTTCAAATTTAACAGATAAGTTCCAAGCACAATGTCATACAAATATATATCCATAATATATAATATGTATATATAAGTTAGCATTTTATTTTTTAAGAAATCCACAAAATACAAGTGTTTATAATCTAGAATTCCTTTATTATTCCTTCAATCATATCTGGAAATATACTCACTAGACAGGATCGTTCTGTACTTACTAAATAAAATCTCCAAACTCACTCATGTAAATTCTCTATTTACTCCCAATTAAAATGTTAATCATTTAAGGCATTTGGCTAGGAACTAAAGTTACAATAAAACAATAGGCATAAATGTGCCCTCAAAGTTCTGAAGTTCTGTTATTTGGTGAAATGACTTCTATTTATCTTTTTCAATCTCTGTGGTCAAACACATAATAACTTGTATAATTCCTAATATCTGAATTCCTATGTTTAGAATAAGATACAACTATCACAAGTTAAATGACAATCAAACAATATAGGAAAGAATAAAACTGAAAATGAACACTAAGCTTACCTTTATGCAGTTTATATCAAGTGATTTACTATGAAGTCATTCACAATTGTACAGTTTCCAGTAGGGAATATTGTATGCATTTCTATGCACAATGTATAAAGCAGTATAAGCAGAATTTGAGTCCAAGCTATAGGGTGATTTTCTAAATTTAGAAGATTCATTTAACCATGGCTATTGTTTGGCAATGGGATTAATATTGGCATTTGCAGCAGGATAATTTTTCTTTGTCCAGTCTTCCTGAAAATATGCACTACATTCACTGTCTCTTGTTCCTCATAGCAAAGGTCGGTATCTTCTTCCATTTATCTTAACATCAATTCCCTTCCTGAACTTTCACTTTTCACAATGAATGAAATGAAAGTTAGGGATCCTTGCATGAGATCATCCTAGTTGAAAATTGAATTTTTTAGTCATTATATACCTCTTATTTCTTTATTTTTAAGTAGATTTAGTACAGAAAGTAAGTAAATTCCTGTTTCCAGATTTTCAAATCCCCCATAGTTTGCAACATAAAAGAAACCATAAAGATAATTGGTTTAACTCCTTTGTGTTGTTGTTTCTATTTTATGTTTCTCTTTCCCATGCCTCCCCCCCCAAAAAAAAATGATCAACTTTGGAAAAGTTAGGAATGGTCAATAAATTATGAAGCTTACAGTGGAATATGATAGAGCCTTCTCTTCCATTCTTATTTGTCAAAGTACTTTTTCTAGTTTTAAGACTAGATACAAATTAATTAAGTCTGAAATATTTCATTCTTTTCATTTCCTTCTCTCTCTTGGTAAACTTATACTGTGTATAATGCCACTAAACTGAGAGAAACCAACAAATTCATTACATTAGAATGAATTTCAACCAACCAAGACTCATTTTAGTAAGGCTAAAAAACAACTTAACATGCAATCTAAAATACTTGCTGTTCATCAACTCTTGATCAGGATTGCACCGAGTTCAAAACACTTTGGAAACCAGGTTGCAGATGTAGTGGTAGCACAAGGTCAAAGCCAGCGTAGGCCAAGTTATTAAGACACTCTATCTCGAAAAAGAAAGAAAGGAACAAACAAAATGAAATAAGTATAAGGACTGGGCGGAGGGGAGATTACATGGTTTAAGAAGTTTAGTGCTTGCCTAAACTCACAGATTTTGTGAGCTAAAATAACCAAAAGAAAAACTAATTTTGACCATGGAAATATAACATTTTGGAAAGGAACTAAACTTTTCCTGTGATATCAGGAAATTATGGCTCTTTTCTGCCGAAAGAGCTATTTCTATACTTTTCTTTTTGTGTGTGTGTTTTAGGAACACTCCTGTGCTCTCAGTTGGTGTCCTGTGGGCCATTTTTTTTGCCTCAAATTCTTTATCTATCAAAGAATAGCAGAAAAGCAATGACTGCTAAAAACCAAAGTCGGAGTAAGCTCCAGTTGATCATACTTTGAATTTATCTCTTTCTCATAGTGAATGTTATGATTTTTTTCCCTCTGCATCCACTCTCCTTTTTGAAATGCAATTTAGCCATATTGGAAGACATTACCATCATTTTGTGCTTCAGTGCCATCTTTTTAACTGCAGTAAAGTTTAGGTTGAATACATGAAGGGCAGATGAATGATGAATGGTAGAGAATTATGATCCCAAAGGAACCTATGTCTACACAGATGGCAAATCCCAGCCTCTGCAGTTACCACCACTGCTCCACTTCCTTCTTTAATATTGCTTTGCTGTACTGTCCTGTCACTGTCTTTTCCAGTGTGTTTCAATTGACAGGACCTTTTACAAGTGAAATCCTAATTACAGGTGAAAACTATCTTGTTCGAATATAGGGACCTGTGTTACTTTATCACAGTGAATGGCACCTCTGCTGTCTAGGAAGAGAAGGGTGAAACCATTTATTGGCAGGAAAGAGACAGATGGACACAAGGTATTATATATTCTCAACTGCTCCCAAGCACTAGACAGAAAGTGTTGATGATAAAGTTGGTGACCTAGAGTCACAGTCACTGACCCCACAGTCAGTCCCCAACATCTTATACTTTCTTGAGTATTGAACTCAAAAGTCTCATTTACAGCAAACATAAATAGCGATAAATGAATTTCAGCATTATTCTCTCAAAGTTGTTTCTTCAGAAAGGTAAAACTAGTGAGAAGAAAGAAAAATGAACTTAGGTATACCATGTGCATTAAAATAATCATTGCTTTCTATAAGGCAGAGAGATACACATCTTAAATATGCCCTTATTTTTAACTGAGGGGCTCAGGATATTTCTCCTTGAAACTTAAGAGTTTTGGGGGAAAAGCATTACTTTTGATTTAGAAATAACCTGTGTGCATCCTTGTACTAACAAAGTCACTGAAGCATGTGGATTACCTGCATGGCTTTTGTTTCACAAGTTCATCATTATCTAAAGAAAATAAAAATTGGCTCCTGTGAGCCTCCATCTTTATGGATCATTTTCATGATGTGTTACAAAAGTTCACATGAACTGTTCCAAATAATTTCCCTTTTGTTTCAAAGAGAGAGGGAGAGAGAGAGAGAGAGAGAGAGAGAGAGAGAGAGAGAGAGAGAGAGAGAGAGAGAGAGAGAGAGAGAGACAGACAGACAGACAGAGACAGAGAGAAACAGAGACAGAGAGAAATTGAGAGAGAGTATAAAACACTCTCCATGAAAAAGAAATTCCTCTTGAAAACACATCAGGGAACTTTTTCAATGTTCCTCTGGTTTAGCCACCAGCATCTGTCACTCCAAAAGGGTTACTTCAGTATGTGTATTAAAGATTGTGATTCTTCAGGGCTTACATTTTAATGTGAGTAAGAAGAGTTAGAAACATGGAAACAGAAACAATAATAGAAAGCTTTGACTTGTCTAGTTTGTTGTTCCTTTTTCCTTGGAAAACTACCTTTGGTAAAAATAATTTAACACCCAGGAATAGAACCAATGGGGGAAAATGGTGAAAGCTTTGAATAATTTTCATCAAGATGTCTCTGAGTTATATACTAACATGGTGAATACTGGAATTGTTTATTTGTATACAAAGATAATAACTAAAAAATAAGAAATTGAACCTATCATATCTACTGGACCAGATTCCTAGAAATGAACTTACATCCTTGCAATGCAGATGTTAAATGGCAGTAGTTGGCGAACACTGAATTGAATCTATTTGCTTGATCATTATGAGAAACAATTTTATGAGTTCTTTTTTTCTATCATTTGGACCCTAAACAAATCAAATGACAGAAAATACAGATGCATACACATAGAAGCACATATAACTTCAAAAGGAAACTAAAGCAGAGTCTAACTTCAGTTCAGGGAAATAAAAGACACATAACTCAAGAGAATAGTTGAGAAGGAATTAGAAGGGAATATATCCCTTTTATCATTGTTCTTTGTCGTGTGTATTAATCTAGGCATGAACCTTTCTCTTGGTCAAAGTTGTTTCTTGAGAAATTTAATAGATGGAGGAGGTTAAGTTTGATTCTGTCCTTTTCCCATCCACCAACTAAATACAGTGAGGTGGGAGCAGGAGAATTTAGTTAAGAGATACCTACTTAGATTTGAACTTGATTATCATGGGAGCCAAGCACAGCTTCTATGAAAGAGAACCAGAATATAGTTTTATTGCCAACTGGTTTTTGAATTTCACCTGCTTTCATGTAAATAACTGAGAAGGTCACATGCTAATTTCCTTTCTCATTTATTGAAACTTCTGTTGGAACATACACTCTCTGAATAAGCATTAATTTGCTACTGGGTCAAATTTCCAATTAAAATGGGAATGAAGTCACCAAACTTGTGCTTATCCTTTTTATGGCTGAGACAATCAGAGTAGACATGTGCTAGGCATCAATGGCTTGGGCCTATCATCCTAGCTACTCAGGAGGCAGAGATCTGGAGGATGACTCTTCAAGGCCAGTCAAGACAGACAAATCCACACGAGTCTATCTCTAATAGCACTAGCAAAATGTTGAGCTAGAGTCATGGCTCAAGTTATAGAAGGTGCCACAGCCCTCCAAAACCCTATCAGGACATAAAAGAGATTCTTGCTTTCTTTTTATGATATCAAGAAGTTTAGATGATTTCTTCTTCTCTGGAATCAGTTATAGTTAAAACTGGAGACAAGACTATGGAAAGTTATCCTTTCCTGACTCCTAAGTCTTAAGCACTCTTAAAAAGACAATTTTTAACCTGTGAATGAACCAAGGTGAGTGTTGAGCCTGTTATTGTTCTTTAGTAATTTTTCAGACAGAGCCATGCATATTTTTCCATATATTTTTTATTGTAATTAATAGAAGGGTTACATTATATTCACCAGATAGAAGGTGCATTACTTCACATACATTGATACCCTTTCTCATGTCATGGTCCCCATTTCCCTCTCCCCTTCCCCCCCACCGCTCATGTTGTTTTCCCCTCTTCCCTACCCAATTTCAAATAACCAAATACACACATATATATAATATATCAGATAACAAGGTGAAATACTGTAACAATTTGAGATAATCAAGGAACAGCGAAAGAGATGAGAGATAACATAGTACATTAAGAACAACAATCACTCATTATATGGCTTTGTTTCTATATCCTGGAGGTCCTTTCATTTAGTGTCATACTATCTGGCAGTATATAACTAGGTTTTGTTCTGTTGTAAATCTCTGCTAGGAGAGCCCAAGGTTTCTACTGATTATGACAAATGAGGGAGACTATTGGGCCTATGTTCCTTTGAGTCTGGCTTACTTCACTTAATATGATTTTTTCTACGTCTTTCCATGTCCTTACAAATGGGGCAATGTCATTCTTTCTGACAGCAGCATAGAATTCCATTGTGTCTAAATACTACATCTTGTTGATCCACTCATCAACTGAGGGACATCTGGGTTGGTTCCATATCTTTGCTATGGAGTGGAGTCTACAGGGTTCTTTAAATACAGAATCATGTCATCTGCAAAGAGGGAAAGTTTCACTTCCTCTTTCCCTATTTGGATTCCCTTTATGCTTTTGGCTCTGGCTAGGAATTCTAATACTATATTAAAGAAGAGTGGAGAGAGTGGGCATCCTTGTCTCATTCCTGATTTTAGAGGAATTAGAGCCATGCATTCTTATTTGCAGGGGTTTGAACTGTGATCTACCAATCTGTGCCTCCTCCAGTGCTCTAATGTAGCTGGAAAAGAGACAGTACTAGAAAACTAAACTTTTTTTGTCATGTCTGATATCAAACCACAATTTTCTCAACCTATGCCATCAAGATAGCTGATATTACAGTCACCTATCACTAGGCCTGACTATGAAATTATTTTCTGGTGAAGACCAAAGCTGAAAGGAATGGACATAAAACACAGAAGAGATTTATGAAAACAGCCAGTAAACTTCACTTTGACAGAGATTTCAGGAGCACTTTATGCATGGTATTCTCTCTCTCTCTCCAGATATATATATATATATATGTAGTAATTTTATATACTCTAGACCCTATATTCATATATATTTTAAACATTTCATATGACATATAATATTTTCTAGAATATACATATAAATATACAGTATATATTCTAGAATCTATGTGAATATATATTCGAAAATATGTATGAAGATATATGAATATATATTATAGAATATATTATATACATATTCTTCACACTATATTCTATAATTTATTACATTTTATATACATATAATTATACTATTCTAAACTGAAAATATATAAATAGTTCATTATTTAATATATCTGAGTCCAATGTTTAGATCAGTGTTAACCCTTCTATTATTCTCTCTCATCTTTTTTGCTCCCCCCTACCATACTCACATTTTCCAATTTCTTTATCACACATGCACAGGAGAATTCTTTTTTTTTTTTTTGCCAGTCCTGGGCTTGAGCTCAGGGCCTGAGCACTGTCCTTGGACTTTCTCAAGGCTAGACCTCTACCACTTGAGCCTCAGCACCACTTCCAGCTTTTTCTATATATGTGGTACCAAGGAATTGAACCCGGGTCTTCATTCTTGCTAGGCAAGCACTTTAACCACTAGGCAAAGTTCCTGGCCCCCACAGGAGAATTCTTAATGTTGAGGCCAAGATTTCCAATGGCAGTTAACAAGAAAAGTGTCTCTCCCTTCCCCCACCCCAAGATCACAAAATCACAATCTTCAGTGCTACAGGTATTCTGGAGTGAGGCAACAGACACATACACACACACACACACACACACACACACACACACACACACACACACACACACCTGTAAACAAGTATCTCTTCGTTAACCTTCATCTAAATGGCAATACCCATAAGTGGCCAGAACATTCCAGTTGGTCATGTTTCCCACAGGACAGCTTACTTGCACTGGCCCTCAGGAGCCTGTTTTAACCCAAGGTGGAAGAGGAAGAGTACTCTAGAAAGCTGTCCTCTCTCTCTCTCCCTCTCCATCTTCCTCCCTCCCTCCCTCCCTCCCTCCCTCCCTCCCTCCCTCCCTCCCTCCCTCTCTCTCTCTCTCTCTCTCTCTCTCTCTCTCTCTCTCTCTCTCTCTCTCTCTGTACTTATTCCTCTGATTCAAAAACATATACAAGCCAACCAACGGGATGAGATTTCCATCAACTGTGCCTCTCAGCAATTGCTTTCAGAGCAGTACTCTTCAAACTTTAATGTGTTCAGTGGTTACCTGGGGACCTTGTTAAAAAGAAGATTTTTTGTTGCATTCAATCCTGGGTGAGGGCTGAGATTCTGCATTTCTAATGAGTTCCCAGTGAGAAGAATGCTGATGGCCCCACACTAGTGGTTCTTAGAAGAACCTGGCATCGCCACCTCTGGCATACCTCTTAGAGCCTCATTGTAAGAGCATCTTGAATAAATAAATAGGCAGCCTTCCACAGGGAACAAGCATCCGAGAGGACTGAAAGTTTAAGGTCTACAATATGGTCAAAGGGTAGATAATTAGGAGGACCATGATAATTCTTCCCTGATACATATAAAGTTTAAAATATGCCATTAAAAGGTAAATAATAATAGTAATAATAATTACTGTTATTATTATCATCACCTGTGCCCTGGGAGGGCACAACTACACTGTAATATTTCCCTCTGGATCATGAGATACCAGCTTGTGTATCTGATACACATATTCTGTAATTTACCCACTGGGAGATTTGTGTTGGCTGTCCTGAGCTATATATATGCCGGCAGCCATAATATCCTTTGCTATACTTTTATTCCCAAATAGAATCTCTGAAATTGTGACATGGTAGAAACAAAACACAACAAAATTCCCCCATTCAAGATGAACGCAGCACTTATTTTGTAAACAGCTGCTTATGAGATATGATTTTTATTAGGTAAACTTGTCAAGCAATTAGTCTTATAAATCTTTTTTTATGCAAGATATAAAAATTATGTGACATTCAGTACAAGTGTGAAACTTTTTCCTTTGCAAATGTGTAATATACAGAGCCATTGTAAACACTCTAGATATTTGATATAGGATTATAGAATCTAGATGATCACTTTATGCTTTTGTCCTCTGCTCAAAGGCTCCAACTTCTTCCTCTACGGAACAGGTAGGAAACAAAAAATTAAATTCTTGTCATTCCTAGGATTGTTTGGGATTACCAAGTAGAGGGTTGGGTTTATATGTAGTTCGGTAATAGGGACTGGAAAATATAGGAAAAAGACATAGGTCTGATTCCTACAAAAGAAGCCAAAACTGAACTAAAATACTTTCCTATATTTTGGTGTTTGACAAAGAATATTCATGGAGTGATACTTGGAAAATATGCTAAAGAACAAGGAAAATTACCCACTTCACATATCTGTATGACCTTGAGTTTGCTGAAACTAACAACAATAAGTGGGATCCTATTGTGAGAAACGGGAACTACTATTCATGACGATTTTTATAGAATTCTTTGTTCTCCATGCATCTATCAAATTTAGGAAGATCCAGTCCCAGTGCCTTCTACATACCTTGGATGTTTCATGAGTGTTTAAAGATGCCTTTCACCGTCCAGAATAAATTTGGCAATAAATTTTCCACTTGCTTTCCAAAAAACTTTAAAAGAGGGCTCTGAGGGAAAACAGGTGAATGACAAAATTGAAGTGAAAGCAGGAAACAAAATTCCCTTAATAAATGAATAGAAGAATGGTCGGTTGTTGAACATTGGCCCATGGCTTGGATGACATTGTCGCTGAACAATTCATAGATTGTCTTTGAATATTGTGTACAGAAGAAATATAGTTTACTTGGAAACAACTGTAAGGTAAATACAAGTTAGGAAAAATAAAAGAGGCAAATACCTTCAACTTGGCAGGTCTTATTGACAGCATGCAAGAAACAAGAAAATGTGCTTGTGAGAGCAAAGAGAGATTAAGCAAAGAATTCATGATTTTCCTTTCACTCGCACCAGCACAGCATTGAATTTCATCCAGTACCTATGGCATTAGAGAATGATGGAGGGTTCTTTAGTTCAGAGTTAAAATAAACCACTACCTTCTTTGAGGTGGGTATGTTATTTTAGAGATAAGTGAACTGTTAGGAAACACTTTTGACTCTCATTATATATAATGATTATTCTTGCATAAATAAAAGACACAGAAACAGATATTTGAAGCTAAGATGAGTATATACAACAGATTTGAAAAAAGGATAGCTGAAGCAAGCCATATCAAATGTCTTTTTGGACTTGTTGATGTTTATTCAGGGGGAATATATCTATTTCCAGAAGATAATCTCACACAATGAAAACATACTAGATAATAATAATAATAATCATAATAGTGTTAATAGTGTTAATAAGAATCAATATTCTTTTTGACATTTCTATAAAATAAACACTCAGAAATTGATGAGGATCAGCAAATGATTGGAGCTGGGGCTGAGGGGCCATTGACGTCTTCATCTAAAAGTTCTGACCTGAAACACTAAATGCAATCTTCACTCTTGTTCACCGAACCCCAGGAAACCTCCTCCCACACCTAGCATCTGTCCCTTACATGCATATGTACACTGAGAAACACTTCTTGGGTGTATAGTACCATCGCTGGATGAGAGAAACAGAAACTGGAGATGAGGGACTTTTTCTTAACATAAGAAGACAATTTCAAAGGGAGTATTGATCTGTCCTTATTTATCCTTTCCTCCTTAAATTCAAACAGGACATCTAGCCTTGAAATAATCCTACTTTTGTATATGGAATTCAGCACTTTCTCATACCAAAAAAAGTGAGAGGATGGGATAGTATGAGTAGCTATAGGTGTGTGATGGGTTGAGTCTCCTTCCTATTCCATACCCTCCCGTTCCCCATTTGTCTTTTTTTTTTTCAAGAGGAGGAAACAAAATAAGAGAACATTTCGTATTGCTGAGTGTTTTTCTGCTCATTTGGAATAAGTAAATCATTTTCTTATCAGTTGGCTTACCAAGTGCAGGCTGTCACTCTTGTACTCTTGTTCTGTACCTTGAAGGACAAAGCATAATTTATTTCATCTTATAACACCAGAGTAGAGCCATTTTTCCCAAGTTGTAGGCAAAATTCAATTGCAGGAAGTAGTGACCATTAAAGGAAGCCATGTATGACAGAAGTACTTTGCTGATTGACACAGACTGCTATTTTATTTTTGGAAAGTAGCCTGCAGCTAATATGCTACTGGATTTTTGACAGGCATCGTGTATTGCTATTTCAGAAGAAAATTTAACTTAAAAAAATCAGGTAGCCTGAGGGTTTGGAATCAGGTTTAAATTTTTAATAAGTTGTCAAAAATACTTTGCAATAATCATTTGTAACTGGACTAAACTCTCTGTAAATTTATATGTAGACTATCCAAGTCTATTAACAGTTTGTTGTACAAGAGTAGTTGAAGTGCCAGTTATTGAATGTGTACTAACAGAACCAGAAAGTTCCCCCTGATTCCTGTCTAGTCTCTTCATGTAAGAGACAAGTGTGACAACTTGAATTTGTTGTTGTTGTTGTTGTTGTTATTTTTAGGTCTTTTAGTTTTTCTATTTGACCAAGGAAACAAAGTTCTCAGAAAATAAACCTAAAATGTATAACCACTTGCAAACTCACTGAGAAATCTAACATCCTAAGGGGGAAGAAGAAGCCAAAGGGAAAGAACAAGGGAGAGGGATCAGAAGGGAATAGGAAAATCATTGTTTAATATTAAGGTTGAAGAACTAAGTTAACGAGCTAGTCATAATAACACAAGACTACAGAGCTGATCATTGTTATGGCATCTGATCAAATGGGTTACCAATTAAAGTATTGATTATTTGACTGATTGAAGCGTTGCTTTCCATCTAGGAATCTGATAGACCTGGAATTGAATGAGGACCCCATAAGTCAATTGAGTTAGCTCTAGAAGTGTATGTCTACACAAATTCATTGTAAATTTGTATATTATGTTGAAAAAAGTAATACTTTTTAATTAGATAGCAAGCTCTCTTTTACAGTCTTCCTCTTTCTCTTATGAGCTTTTGAGATTTTCCCAATCTTTTTATTGACCAGAATGCCAGTTTTCTATGTAAAAATTTCAATAATTGAAAAAACAAACATTGCATGCTTTGTTGTAATTTATGCTTTGTTGTAATTTAGTCTAGTCAAGACTAGACTAGATTTTTTTCTTTTTCATCTCTATATTCTTAACATTATTATCTTTAAATAGTTGTACAAAAGAGTTGCCTCTTAACAAATCAATATATGAAGTTAATGCATTTAGGTTAGTTTGATCAGATTTTTATATATATTTATATATTTTTTTAATTTTCAAAATCTTATTATTTTACTTGAAAAAATGACAATCCTGTCAGAAATATGATATTAATCATCTTCAAGGTATTTGTATAATACCATCCCCTTCTTAGTGCTTATTTCTCCTTGGGACCACTCATTTTTATAATAATTCCACTGATTTTTTAGTTACTCTTTGAGTGTATCCTTTGACACTTCCAAGGCTGGCTCCAGTCTTCTTTGTCTATAAATACATCTCTGGATTTCATCTAATGGATTTAATTACCAATCATTCATGGCAATGGACAGTCTAGATCCAGATGCTCTAGCCGCTTTCATTTAAAAACCTTTAGCCCTTTCTTATGTGTTAACTTTCAGAATTCATAATACAGCCATCATTTCCAGAATCAACCCTTATTTTCCTATCCATCCCAGCTCTACTACTGTTACTACGCTCGAGTTTCCATTTCAGGTAAGATCCCACTAACCAACGTGACAATTGATTTAGATCCTCCCCCTTCATCTCCCAAATTTACATAACTCTTACTTAATTATCATCACTGTTACCACATTTTCTCATTTCCTTTACTGTCTTGCTACCACTTCAATTAAGAATTCTCTTTTCCTCCACAGGTTTTCTAAAATAACCCATTGGCTCACTTCTCTGCCTTTCTGTTTTCCTAATGCTAACACCTCTCAGCATGTGTCATACCTGAAATATAAAGCTGTCTTTACTTTCCTCTGCTTGCCAGAAAGCTTGGCATATAGTGGCTACCACAGTTGTTCTGGCCTCCAACATCTGCTCCTTCCTGACTCAAGTTTTATCCTTGGAACAACGCAAAACTCTATGGGTTTCTTAAGACTTTAGATGTTGTTACCTTTTACCTTTTCCATTTTGGGGGTGTGAAAGTTTTCCCTGGATTTGTTTCTTCTCATGTTGTAACTCGCACCTATTCCATGACATTCTGTCTTTCCCCAAGTCCTGCAAAAATTCCAACATTGTCCAGAATAGCTACATAACTCTGTCCTTCCATTGCTCAGCATCTCTGTGTCAAAATGATGAATGGTTTCCACCTTGCCAGTTACACATAAGCTCCCCGGAGCAATAGTTTCATCTATTTATGTTGTGAATTCCTATTACGTGACACATGCTAAGAACCTACCAAGTGTTTATTGCACAAAATTAAACCAAACACTGTCTCTATAATCATTGAGTAATGTACACTAATCATGGCCTTCCTAAAATCATAGAATATTTTAAAATTGCAATAGAAGGTCAAGACTTTAGAAAAAATATGAAATCATAAGGGATTTTGATATCTAGTACATATAATCATTAGCATTTTTCAACAACTTTCTTGTAAAGCCAATGAATTCTTCTAGACTTATATATGTATATATATCATATAGAAGCTTAATCCAAATTAGAAGGTGTGACAGGTGGGTGGAGGTGTCTAAAGACATTCTGGTGCCAAATATTTTCCCCAGCTTACCTCAAACCAAATAGTTTTATCTGCTTTTACCAATCATGGTAAGCTAAGTTTTGTAAATGAATTTCTTAGATTTGGTTTTGGCCAAGTATAGTCAAGAAAACAAATGAAAGAAAATTTAAATTTCAAATTAATTTCAAGAACAAAAAATGTAAGTCTTGCCTGCACATTTCCTATCCTAGTTGATTTGTGACAATAGTCAGCTGTATTTCAATAATTGTATGATCTGTTGAGTGTTTCCCTGCCTTTCATTTTGTGATGTGACACTTTTTACCCACAACAAATGGTGCACGCAAAGTAAAGTGAAAACTACTAAGCTTAATTTAAGTGACAAAGGGAATGTTTAGATGTGTTGAAAGGTCACCTGTGTCTAGGGACATTAAGTGGCATTGTGAGGGGCATGAGATGAACATCAGCTTTACATATTAGACTGTATGCATCTTGACCATTGTGAATTTCCTAAGTGGTGGTTTCCTTGTGGATGCCAGGAGTTTAGCAGAGGTGAGGAACTTTCATCCTGCCAGAAGTCATTTGGAGATTTATAACCTTATTTGCAGATTATGTAAAATGATCAATATAGATAGAAAGCCATATAATAAACAATAAGCATATAGTAATGCCTCTGTCCAACCTGGTAACAAATGATTTTGCATGCCTTATAAAGCTGTTGAGCCAGGTGTTCCCCAAAACTGTGCCTCTACTCTGAAGATTACTTATGGCTTACAGTGCAATAATAACCATTGCCTCTTTGGTGGGCACTCAAAAGTAGAATATTTCCCTCACATTACATATTTAAGATAACATTGGTTAAAGAGAGAACTTTCAAAATGGATAACAGAGAAGATCAAGCCATTTTTAATTATAGGTAGATGGAGACAAGGAACAGGGCTGAATATTTTGCAAGGTTAAGCAGGATTTGAATTGATAGTAGCAATATACTTCCGCCCTTTACAGTGCTATTGCAATGGTTGTACACTGCATGCATTATCCTGGCTGGCACTTGACAAATACATAACAGAATCAATATAAATCATCTCACTTATAGGACTGTAGTTTATTGCTGTGGTTGGATTGGAAAGGAAGAATGAAGAGAGGCACAGGTTCCCAGGGCCCAATGAGACCCCCAAACAGGTATTGCATTAATACCCACATTAGGGCTTACTACCTTCTAGAAGACAGAAGGATAAAGACATAAAAGGAAAAAAATGATACCACCCATTCAATTCAATGGCTAGGTACAAAATTGTGAAATAATAAGCAATAAATCTCTGTGAAATTAGTACAGAGTATGTATTTTAAGTGTAATATAATAAAAGCAGAATATAGTTTATTTATTATCTTGAGAAATGGGTCTTTTATTAAAGCATATAAGATTGGTACATTTTCTTGTTTATTGAAATGTTAGTGTGGTAAGAGAAAGAACAGTTTATATTTGTATATTCTATAGTTTGGTGCATTAGCACCTTCTATCTGGCAAATATCATGTAACCCTTTTATTAATTACAATAAAAATATATAAAAAAAAGAAAATAGGTATTTGGATCTAAAATCATCTTCGAAAATCTGAAATATATGTGTATAAATATAGATACATGTTTATAAACTATATGTAGACATGTGTTTATGTCTCCACACATGTACATATATAGTTATATAAATATATATGGGTATGTGTGCACACATATGTATATATATGTATATATAGATATATATATATAGTTCATACAGAAAACCCTCTTGGCCTATTAAAATATTCTTTATTTTGTTGGTTGTCAGTATATTAAAGTCAATTGTTAAAAACTGAAAGAGTTTCATGAAATGGAAATTACTGGTAGATTGCTATCTTGAGGTTCAGAAACCAGTGTCAGTGGCTAAGTAAGACATATATGTAATGTCATTTCCTCCCAGTGATCTTTAGCTCCTTCCCCAGATGAATTTGTAGCCTCTTAAGGATTACAGTAGTTCATAACAGATGCACAAAAGGCTATATAGGATGAGGCTAAATGAAAGGGCCTCCGGGATATGGAAACAAGAGCTATATAATGAGTGAATGTTGCTCTTAATGTACTGTGTTATTTCTCATCCCGTTTGTTGTCCTTTGATTATTCTCATATTGTTACAGTATCTTACCTTGTAACCTGGTATATTGTATATACATTTATTTGTTTATTTGAAATAAGAAAGGAAAGGGGGGGGAAACAAGATGAGGGAAGGGCATGGGGGGAGGGAAATGGAGACAAAAACATGCGAAGGGGTATCAATGTGTGTGAAGGAATGCTCTTTCTATCTGGTGAATATAACTGTAACTGTAACCCCTCTATTAATTACAATAATTTTTTAAAAATATACCTCTTAAAATAGTGAATGGGCTCAATCTAACCCTTTAAAGTTGAGTTCATTGCTCTTGTGTATGGTCTAAGAGCCAAAAAATGATTGGTTTGTATTGAGAATAAAATCCTTGACTAATGACAGAAAATTCTAATTTATAGATGGTTCTGACAAGGTTCAGCAGCACCTGTGTTGTCTATCAAAGCAGAACAAATTCTTTGTTGACTTTGAAAATAATATTACAGTAGTGTTCTTGATCTGCTTCCTCTGAAATTTCCTCAAGTAACTTAATTAGGAAGTAAGGTAATAAAGAATAGTCAAGTCTCAGCAAAATTTAGGATTGAGAAAACCAGGTTTTTAAAAAAAAACATTTATTTACTTTAAAACTAAATTTCACCAAAATAATCTTCAGGAATAAATATTTAATAAGAAGAAATAAGAGGACTGGGCTGTAACTAGAAATAAGAGGGCTGCAGAGACAGGTCAGTGGTAGAAAGACCGCTTGCCATGCTGAAGGCCCTGGATTCAAACTCTAGCAGAGAGTTAAGAAAATGTATTACCATTACCAGGGTGTAATGGCATGCACCTATAACCCCAGCATTAAAGAGGTGAAGGTAAGAAAATTATAAATTTCAAATATCCGTGGGTATTTAGTAAGACCCTCTCAAAAGAAAAAAAAATAAATGCACACAGATAAAATACATAAAAGAGCATGTAAAATATATAAAAGAGCATTTAAAAATTAAGGTATTTTTCACATTTCTGGACTTCCATGGCTCTGAATAGTTTGCTTTGCAGTCAGATGATCAGAGTGAATCAGGGGCACAAGGGAGTCAAGATAAGGAAGACTGAAACAGATTTAAGCAACACAGACTTAGAATTCAGTAAGCTGAAACTAATGCAGTTCTTTCTTTTTTTCTTTTTTTTCCTTCTTTCTTTTCTCCCATTGGTTTACCTCCTGTTGTTACTGTTTCTGATTTCAGTACCATTTGTATTATACAGAAATTTATCTAATTTGGGGATGGGAAGGGGGGTCACAGAAATGAGACAAAGGACAATGGGTAAACCAATATTTCAGTGATCCCAGACATTAAAGGTAGAAATGAGCTTTGCAATTTGAGGGGGAAGGAAGTCGGGGAGGAGGGAGTGGATAATGGGAGAAAAGGAGGGAGGGGATAACAATGCTTGACAAGAATTGTACTGATTTCCTTACTTACGTAATGGTAACCCCTCTGGACATCACCTTTAAAATAAAGAAAACAAATGACAAATGCTAAGAAATTAAAAACAGGAAAAGATGAGGTAAAACCTGGTTGATGATCCAACTTGTCATCTTGTTTATCTGTTGTCTGCAAAATTAAATACAAAAACAAAAACAATAGGTTAGAGCTATTAATCTTTAAAATAAAGCAAATAACTCTTTGGTCATTTATAATAGGGCAGGACTGTGTTGATCAATCTGATGTCATTCCTCCATTCTTCAAGGACATGAAGAAATTAAAGGCAGCAGCTTTTAATAGTGATGCCCATCATTGGTTGAAGAGAGTAAAAACCTGACATCCAATTTTTATCACATGGCCCAAGCAAATATCAATGGTACCCATTTATTTGTCAGTTCAGTTTAGTTACATATCACCGTTTTGTAAACAATCAAACCCAGTGAGTTTTTTTAAAATTACAACTATAAAAGAATGGGTCAATCTGGATAAAGGTCAGAGGGAATTGTGCCGGGCTTAACGAAATCTCACTGATATGAACCAGTCATGAATGTCTCTCTTCACCAAGTTTTATGAGGTTCCTATCAATGGCATCAATTAACACTTCCATTTATTGTAAAAAGTCAGTGGGCTATACCACACATAGTAATAGGAAATGTAATGCTCATAAAAATGAAGAATTCTTTCCAAACAAAAATGGCTTTTAAATTGACCTTTTTTTTTTTGAGGTTTCTAGCATCGCTGTGTCCATTAATCGTTCCATCATTTAAAAGGACTTCTAGCAAAATGACCTCCAGGATTGTTACCATTTGGAATTCATATCCATTCAGCTGTCTTATCTCTGAGTGTGCAGGTGCATTCCTGTAGCATTTATCAACATAACATCTATGGGATGTCACTTCAGCCCAAGTACATATACAGCAATTACAAAAAAAAAAAAAAAGAAAAAAAAACCCAGCTTTCTATCAGATCGCCTTTCTAAGCTAGACTTCTTTTTGAGGCAGAGAAGAAAAGTACCATCTATATGTTTTAGTATAGTTCAGAATGATATTTAAGGCAAAAAATCCCACATTATTTTTCTGTAGGGGTATTTTTAATTTATAAAATTATTAAAGATGTCACTACATACTAACAAATTTATATTCCTAATATGTTTGCTATAACTTCAAATAAATACTTGCTTTACTGCCAAATATTTGTGTATTTATACATGTTGAGATAGAAAGCTTTAAAAAAAATAAATGTGATATGAACTGAGAAGGTATAATCTAAGATAGTGGGCAAGATCCTTTGACATATTCCACAAAGCTAGTTAACAATTAAGACTTTATCAAAGAGGAATATGATCTAAACATTTGTCAATTTGTTTGTTATCATGAGCTGAATTGAGTTGGCTTGCTATTTTAGAATTCTATGTATTTTTCTTCCTATTATTGCCTCAAGCTGCCTAGTGACTTGAAAATATTCAAGTGCTAAGTGCCCCAGTGGATTACTACTGGAAATGAACAGAAGGTCTTTCTTTCTCACCCCCGTTTTCCTGTTTTCAGTCACAGGGCCAGCTATGTGGGTGTGAGGAAATACAGGAGCAGTGAGAAGAAAACCATTTTTTCTCAAGGGATCTGGAAGCTCAGCTCTCCTCCAAATGCTTTATGATATATAATATATATGCCAATTTTGAGTAAATCCAGAGATTGGAGAACCTCTGTCCATTTCGTGATATTGCTGTAGATTATGTGTGTAAGCCAAATAAGATTCAAGGCTCAAGAAGAGTCAGTATCTAAAATCTCTTGTTTTCTTTTTTTCCTTTTGTTTATTTTTTCCATATATTCTATTGTAATTAGTAGAAGGGTCACATTATAATCACCAGATAATCACATACATTGATACCCTTTCTCATGTCATGGTCCCCATTTCCCTCCCCCCATCTTGTTTTCCCCCTTCCCTATCTAATTTCAAATAACCAAATATGCATATATACAATATATCAGATAACAAGGTGAACTTCTGTAACAATATGAGATAACCAAGGGACAGCTAAAGAGGTGAGAGATAACATAGTACATTAAGGACAACCATCACTCGTTATATGGCTTTTGTTTCTGTATCCTGGAGGTCCTTTCATTTAGAGTCATTCTATATGGCCTTATGTATCTAGATTCTGTTCTATTGTAATTCCCTGCTAGGAGAGCCTAAGGTTTCTAATGATTATGACAAATGAGGGAAACCATTGAGCCTATGTTCCTTTGAGTCTGGCTTACTTCACTTAATATGATTTTTTTCTAAGTCTTTCCATTTCCTTACAAATGGGGCGATGTCGTTCTTTCTGACAGCAGCAAAGAATTCCACTGTGTATAAATACCACATCTTGTTGATTCACTCATCAAATGAGGGGCATCTGGGTTGGTTCCATATCTTTGCTATGGTGAATAGTGCTGCAATGAACATCATTGTGCTAGTAGTGGATTTATCTGGGAAGTTTAAAAGCAGAGTAGGTTTCTGTTGTCTGAGCCAACAGAGCTCATAAGAGCAAATCAATGAAGAAGTGTTTATTGAACATCTCCATTTCACCTAACAGTGAACTGTTAGGTGGTTATCTCTGTAAAAGACAAAAATATGATGGCCTCAAAAAGCAAAATTTGGGGTTAGTAGGTCAATGGAACAAAAATAAAAAAGTGATAATGCAAAATCTGACCAGAATATTGAAAATGGATAGCCAATAAAAATACTGTACAAATCAAAAAGGACCCAACCAGGAACAAAAGAAAAGGCATTTTAATTTAATTCTTTTAAGGGGATTTTACTGTGGTATGTCCATAGATGTAGTCAATGTATTTTGATCAGATTTATCCACTAGGTTAACTGTCCCCCTTCCTCCCTCCCCTATCCTATTCCAAATTCAACAACCTCCATTGTGACATTTATACATATATTTTGACCATATTCACAGTCCTTCATAGTCTCCATTTTTCATCTTCCTGACTGCTAATACTCAAACCTCAGAAAGAACCTGTTTTACATTCTTTTGTTAGTGTATGTAAATTGATTAAAGGTGTTTTTCACTGTAGTATTTCAGACATACATACATATTTTATTCTGATTTGGTCCCCTGGCTTTTGCTTGATTTCACTGTCTCTATTCTTCCCAATCGTTCAACATCTTTCAGGAATTATTATTATTTTGGCCTTTGTAGCTCCATTTAGATTCAGACATACAATGTATTTCCTTATTATTTACTCTCTAAGGTTCTATTTGCCTCACCTATCCAAACACCTTTAAATAGTTCTAAAATTACAAAAAAAAAGCCTTCTCTCTCTCTCCATTCGCACTCTCACTTTGCACTTAGTCTTCTTTTTTGTAAATATTATCCTGTGTGTGTTTAAGTATACATTTAACTTGCAGTTCTAAACTCCACATATGAGAGGAAATATACATATTTTGTTTGTCTGAATCCAGTTTACTTCACTTAAGATGTTGTCTAGTAATATTCATATGAAGTCAGTATATATGGTCTCATATCACTGAGAGATGTTAGCTTAAGAGTATGTTTTAATGTGGGATAATGTTCATACACTGAAGAGTTTAGTGTTCCTTACTTTTCTAAATTCCATAGATTTTCTTTCCCTTATTTCTAGGAAGAAGGACTATTTAATTCCCAAATTGAAAAAGAAATCAATTGGGTTCTCCTAGCAGAGATTTACAATAGAGCAAAACCAGGTAGGGGGTGTAAGGGGGAGAGAAATGGGTACCAAGACATGTGAAAGGGTATCAATGTATGTGAATTAATGCACCTTCTATCTGGCAAATATCATGTAACCCTTTTACTAATTACAATAAAAAATGCAAAAAATAAATAAAAAAGAAAAAAAAGAAAAGAAAAAGAAATCAACTGGGTTCTCCTAGCAGAGATTTACAACAGAGCAAAACCTAGATACATAAGGCCATATAGTATGACACTAAATGAAAGAACCTCCAGGTTATAGAAACAAAAGTCATATAATGAGTGATTGTTGTCCTTAATGTACTATGTTATCTCTCATCTCTTTTGCTGTCCCTTGATTATCTCATATTGTTACAGAAGTTCACCTTGTTATCTGATAATAGTTATAATAAAAATATGAAAAAATCAAGTCATAGCAGCCTGGTCAATATTCATTATGAGAGAGAAAGAAGACAGAGAGACAGAGAAAGGAGAGACAGAGAATGATAGTTTATATTACTAACCCTACAAAGGCTTATTTGATACAGATATTACAGTTTCAGAGAAATCATTTAGAAAGAATAATAGCTATAATTCTATGAATTAGTATTATACATGCTTGCACTGAGACTATATTTATCTTTCAGTATTTTCTCAAGTAACAGTTTTCTCGCCTGCCTCTTAAATGGAAACTATTACATTAGACTGAAGCCACAGGACTAATGTTATTAGAGTTTCGGGTTTTAAATTTTTTAATATCATAAACAACTATGGGAAGAAAAAGTACCATGATGGAACACGAGATAGTAGTCATGTGTTACATCCACCATTTTTTTAGCTGAACTTAAGAGTTCTCCTTTCTCCTGGGGTTATTGGAGTCATTTGCAGTTAGTCTCTTTACAATACTATAGAGTAAAAGAAAGTACCTTAAGGAGGGTTTGGCAAACTTCTTGAGTACTGATAATTCCCAGGAAACTAAACCAAAACTGTAATACACATATATTTTATATTTAAAGAAAAAGATAGAATGGAGTTTACACTGAAGTTGACATTGATATACCCGAGGGAAAGTGGGGCTTGGCATGTCTATTACAGACAAAGGCTACATTCTAGCAAGATGCCTCTGTGTTCACTGGATGCATATCTTAAATATCCTCTTCCCGCATTGACTGCCTGGAAGAGTTTAATCTAACTTCCATAAAGCGCTTGCTCTTTAAAGAGCGAGAGTCACTTTGGGAAGTGAAGAGAAGATTGATGGGAGCTAAGTTTGGGGTAATTCAAGTTTCTAGTTCTATGAATGAAAGTAGATCCCTAGGGAATGTGAATTACTATAGAATTTGCAAATAGACAGTCCTCAGAAAAACAAATCCAGGATAATTTCTAGCAGATTCTGGAGAAATTTACAGTAGACATCATGCCCTTGATGGGTATAAAGTATTTGATTGGGGAAAGATTTTCTATTTCCCCTAAATAGAATCAGCAAGTGGGGTGTTTTATTCACTTTTCCTGTAGATGTGTGTTCTTACCAGTAATCTTTATGTTTCCTGTGCCAGGATCTCTGATCCTATATAAAAGAATTAGAATTGATAACTTGCTGAAGTTAGAAAAATCCTCCAGTAATGAAAGATAAAGAATGTCTAAGACTCTACTGAAATACTTTGCCATGTCCAGTTTGAGAAGGACCAAATTAGAGAGTCCTTTTAGAGTTGAACAAAACTATGACAATTTTCGGATATAGTTTCTAGGCCTTGAATTATAGTTATTTATGGTTATTAGTTATTAATAGTTATATTAACAAACAAAATCAGTAATTGGTAAGTGGCAGACAATGATGAACATGCTATCATGTTAGCTTTCCTTCCTTCCTTTCTTTCTGCTTCCCTCTGTCTCTTCCTCCCTCCCTCCCTCCCTCCCTCCCTCCCTCTCTCCTCCCTCCCTCCCCCTCTCTTTCTCTCTGTCTCTGTCTCTGTCTCTCTCTGTCTCTGTCTCTCTCTCTGTCTCTGTCTCTGTCTGTCTCTGTCTCTCTCTGTGTCTCTCTCTCCGTCTCTCTCTCCCTCTCTCTCCCTCTCTCCCCCTCTCTCTCCCTCTCTCCCTCTCTCCCTCTCTCCCTCTCTCCCTCTCTCCCTCCTCCCTCCCTCCCTCCCTCTCTCTCTCTCTCTCTCTCTCTCTCTCTCTCTCTCTCTCTCTCTCTCTCTCTCTCTCTCTCTCTCTCTCTCTCTCTCTCTCTCTCTCTCTCTCTCTCTTGATGGCTCTGGGATTTGAACCAAGGCCTTGAACATCCCAGACAAATGTTATATTATTTGAACCATACTAGTCCTTTTTGATTTATCCTAAATTTTAGATAAGATCTTGTAGTTTCTACCTGAGGCTAACCATATATGGTAAATTGCCTATCTATGCCTCTAAGCATACAGTGCCATACCTGGATTGTTTCTGAGGTGTGTGGTTTTGATAACTTTATTTTTCTGGACTGGCCTTAAACCACCCTGTCCCCATATGACCAACATTACAGGCATGTACCACCAACTCTGGCAAGATGTTATATTTTTCAATATTCATGGCTCTCTATGGGTAGTACGGTCATTGTCTAAGTGAAGATACAGTTGTATAAGAGGTCATCAGTGAACATTTGAGTGGACTGTATTTTAGCAACCATTAAACCAACTTGTTCTATTTATGGATCAAGAAGCAACCAAGGGCTGGGAGTTTGGCCTAGTGGTAGAGTGATTGCCTAGCATGCACAAAGACCCAGGTTCGATTCCTTGGTACCACATACATGGGAATGCCAAAAGTGTTGCTGTGGCTCAAGTGGTGGAGCACCAGCCTTCAGGAAAAAGCTAAAGGACAGTGTTCAGGACCTAGGTTCAAGCCAAAGGACTGGCAAAAAAAGCAACCAAGGTTTCCAAAATTTAGGAAAGATATAGGGTTGGTGTATAAACTTGCCTGAGGATCCAGAAGACTTAAACCTTAAACATTGTGATAGTACTTCCAGAGATGAAACTAATAGGCTGTTGACTATGTGACTAAGCCAACATTGTTAGCAGAAGTGCTGTAGGATTGCTTCCAGTTGGGACAGGCTTAAAGTATATTTACTTTATTCTCAGTGATTATAAAGGATTCACAGGGAAAGTAGAAAAAAAGATAGATTGGATAGATTGGATGATTACATGGTATGGGATGTGTATAGGTGTACACACACATACACATATCTATACATATGTATACATATATGTATCTGTACATATTTACACATCTATATGTGTATATATGTATATACATGTGCATATATGTATAGATGTGTATATATACATATACCATATACATGTATAGGTATATATGTAGTAGAAAAAGATAGATTGATGATGGTATATGTGTACATATATGTGTGTGTTTCTATATGTATGTATAAAACCTCAAGTTAAATGGCTTAGTAAGATTTTCATAGAACTGGTAAAGTCTGCCACACAACAATTCCTACCGAGTAAGAAATTTTTTGTTTGTTTGTTTTTAGAAATACTGCCTGTTAGGTTCACCTTGAAATCATGATCATCCTGTCTCAGTTACCTGCATTCTGGAATTACAGGTCTGCCACCATTTCCAGCTCACAAAGAGTATTAATTGCCAAATTCTGACAACCATTTTCTGTACAAATAATACAAACTCATTTGGAAAGATAGCTACTGATATTAGCAATTAATATATTTTCCAATGGGTACTAGAAACCACAGTGCTAATAGTTGATGCCTTCAATTATTAAAGGAGAGAAGCAATGGTGAGAGGGGATGTAGACATAATGCAGAAAAAAAAGAAAAAAGAGAAACATCCATGAGGGTCAGCAGTGAAGCCAGCATTGCAATACTAATAGAAACTTCCAGGACTGCCTGGCTCAATCTGCCTCTCTATTTGCATTTTCTAGTTTCTCCTTTGTCTTCCCTGTATTTACTCTCCTTTCCAAAAAGAATTTCTTCAGCTTGATTTAAAAGCATTTGCTTAAGGCAATCTTAAAAACCCCTAGCCAATAGAATATGGATTTGTTCTTTTTTGCTCTTTTAATTATGTGCATGTAGCCAATATAAATGTTGTAAACAAACCACACGATATTCATGAATCTGATTGCTTTTGGCAGCCAGTGGCTAAATCTTCATAATGTAATATATTTGTGGTTGTCAGTGGGCAGGGATTGTATTTACTCAAAGCAACATAAGACAGAATAACAAAGGAACTCTTCTAAGTGTCTGATACATAAAAGGAGAACTAGATATAAAGATTTTTAATGAGACAGTAGTGAAAGTCAGGAAGAACAAAGTTCAAGGCCAACATTGGGCTGCTGCTATGTGAAATATGAAGCATTTTCATTTTCTTGTTGCATATTTTTTCGCTGTTTTTCAACTTTTTCTAGTTCTGCAGCATTTAGAAGAATCTGGAGTTCTTGGAGAAAGACAAGTTCAAAACTTACTGAATATTTTAAATTCTATTGAAGGTAGAAATTTTGACAGTAGAAACTACAAGATGTTCTCTTAGGAGGAAGGGAGAAATGCCTATAGAGAAATTTAACAGATAGTCTTAGTATAAAAAAATTAGTAGTGCATATAGTGACTCATGGATTCAACACTTGTCTCTTGAAAAGGTTTATTATTTATTTATTTATTTTTGTCAGTCATGGGGCTTGGACTCTGAGCCTAGGTGCTGTCCCAGAGCTCTTCAGCTCAAGGCTACCCCTTTATACTTGGAACCACACCAGTTCTGGCTTTTTAGTGGTTAATTGCAGATAAGAGTCTCACAGTCTTTGGTGCCCAGGCTGGCTTCGAACTGCGATCCTCAGATCTCAGCCTCCTGAGTAGGTAGGATTATAGATGTGAACTCTCAAATTTTTATTTTTTTAGCAGAAGATCCTTACTGAATAAAATATAGAACATGAAAATGGATTTATATACTAGGAAATAATATATCAAAAATAAAGCTGTTAATGTGCCTTAATTCTTCTTTATAACATGGTGTAATACAATTCTTGTTCATTCATATATATATATACATAGAGAGAAAGAGCTTATATATATATATAACATGTATTGTTGGTGAATGCAAGAATCTATTTAACACTATGATTTAAAATATTAAAAATGTCTTGTAAAACTTAAAGCAAGCTGTCTTTGATACAATGAATACATTTCTTTTAAATATGACATAACCCAAGATGTGCTTTTAATTAGGTATCATTGCAGATATTACAAAGAACAACATAGATGGAAAAAACAATGGCATGATTAACTAGGTGTTGATTACACATACTGGCCCTGGTCCAGAGAGAGCTTACTAGTTTTAGCCAGTAGTAAATATAAAACCCATGACACCATAAATCACAACAGTAGGATTAATCTGAATAGGAATCAGATATGTGGGTAAAACTGAGATATTTCTGTTTAGTCCAGAAACAGCAACAAGAAGAGACCATATATGTCATACATAACTATGCAACCAATTATTTTCATTTTACATAGAACTTTCAATTAAAATGATCCTTAAAATATTCCTTAGTTAATACTTTACACATGGATACATTTTTACATTGCTTCAGGTCCTAGTCAGGGCTTAAACTTTACAGTGGAGAAATATGTATTCTGTTTCTCAAAGTGTTTTGTCCAATTCTACCATTAAAGCCTAGAGAATCAGTATACCTTGTGCTGTGATTTTAACAGAATGAATTCACTTTGTATAGTTTTTGCTGGTTCCCTACTTATATTTTCAGTCTTTCAAATGCATGGTAGCTCATGCCTCACTGTGCCAGCCAATGTATTGGCTGTATCCAAGAAGGCAGTGATAGAAAATGGATTGGAAGAATTGTGAGTCCTCTTTCAATGAATCTCTAATATAGAGACATGGTTTAACCATGATTTTACTGCTTTTTTATTTTAAATGCTTTAAAACACATTTGGGGACAGTCCTCAGTGGCTCACACCTGTAATCCTAGCTACTCAGAAGGTTGAGAGCTGAGGATTGTGGTTCAAAGCCAGTCCTAACACAAAAGTTAGTGAGACTCTTATCTCCAATTAACCATCAGGAAAAAAAAAAAGCAGAAAGTGGCATTGTGGCTCAAGTAGTAGAGCAATAGCTAGCTTTGGCTTGAAGAGCTCAGAGACAGTGCCCAGGCCCCACAACTGACCAAACTGCATATATCTCAAGAATATATATATATATACATATTCACAATATATATTATATATAAATATAATATATATGCACATGTTACTATTCAATATTTGTTAACTGATCACAACCATATAATTTTCATTTCCTTATTGTCCAGTTTTAAGGACATGGTAATATTCCTGAGAGAAGAAATAAAATATCATGAAATTTATTAAGAATTTTTGAAAAAAACACCCAAAAGTTATTTTAGTCAATATATTTTTCTCTCATTTTATCTATTTATTTTATTTATTTTCAAATTTTTTGAATTGTTATTGTAAAGGTGATGTACTGAGTTATTATAGTTACATAAGTCAGGTAGCGACTACATTTCTTTTCTTTTCTTTTTTCTTGCCATTTCTGGGCTTGCGCTCAGGTCTTGAGCACTGTCCTTGAACTTTCTCAAGGCTAGAGCTCTACCACTCGAGCCTCAGCACCACTTCGGGCTTTTTTTTTTTTCTATGAATGTGATACAGAGGAATAGAATCTGGGTCTTGGTGCATGCTAGACAAGCAGTCTACCACGAGGCCAAACTCCTGGACTTCTACATTTCTTTTTTTTTTTTTAATTTTATTTTTTTTATTGTAATTAGTAAAAGGGTTACATGATATTTGCCAGATAGAAGGTGCATTAATTCACATACATTGATACCCTTTCACATGTCTTGGTACCCGTTTCCCTTCCCCCCCACACCCCCCACCCGTCTTGGTTTTCCCCCCTTCCCTATCAAATTTCAAATATCCAAATACAAATAAGTTCAATATATCAGATAACAAAGTGAGATACTATACCAATATGAGATAACCAAGGGACAGCAAAGGAGATGAGAGACAACATAGTACATTAAGGACAATCATTCATTATATGGCTTTTGTTTCACTATCCTGGAGGTCCTTTCAATTAGCTTCACATTATATGTCCTTATGTATCAAGATTTTGCTCTATTGCAAATCTCTGCTAGTAGAGCCCAATGTTTCTACTGATTATGACGAATGAGGGAAACCATTGAGCCTAAGTTCCTTTGAGTCTGGCTTACTTCACTTAATATGATTTTTTCTAAGTCTTTCCATTTCCTAACAACTGGGGCGATGTCATTCTTTCTGACAGCAGCATAGAATTCCATTGTGTACAAATACCACAACTTGTTGATCACTCATCAACTGAGGGACATCTAGGTTGGTTCCATATCTTTGCTATGGTGAATAGTATGTGTCTATTTTTAATTTTTTTTTGCCAGTTCTGGGTCTTGAACTCAGGGTCTGAGCATTGTGCTTGGGGTTTACTCAAGTATAGAGCTCTACCACTTGCGCCACAGCATCACTTATATATTTTTTTTATTATATATGTATGGGTTGACTGAGTAATCAAACCCAGGTCTTTGTGAATGCTAGGCGAGCACTCTATCAATAGGCCAAACTGCCAGGCCCCTGCATTTCGTTTTGAACAATGTCACCTTTTCCTTTATTTTCTCCCAATTTTTTCCTCTAGAGTTCTCCTCTCCCAGTTGTTTTTTTTTTTTTTTTTTTTTTTTTTTTTTTTTTTTTTTTTTTTGCCAGTTCTGGGCTTGAGCTCAGGGCCTGAGCACTGTCCTTGGACTTTCTCAAGGCTAGAGCTCTACCACTTGAGCTTCAGCACCACTTCCAGCTTTTTTCTATGTATCTGGTACTGAGGAATGGAACCTGGGCCTTCCTGCATGCTAGGCAAGCACTCTACCACTAGGCCAAACTCCCGGCCCCAGACTCTCCCAGTAGTTTTATAGGTCATCTTCAACATAATATCTAGTAAGTATCACTGCTGTATCTGTTCACCCTCTGTCCCATTAAAACCTATTTGTTCCTTCCCAGAGGTTGCTAGTATTATTCACAGTAGTGTAAGTCACATGGATGGCTCATTTCCGTCACAAGATGAATGAATGGGAGATGCTTAATTCTAGAATTTTTCTAGGGGATCAGAAAAGATGGTCTACATCCTTTATGTCTAGTTTGACTTTTTTTTTTAGACAGCAATTAGTCTTTGGAATTCAGGCCTCTTTCCAGTGATCTCAGGAACCGGAAGTAGACATAAAGGACATACAGACAAACTGGTATAGCATTATACTGCAGATAGGGTTATGATCCAAAATGTTGATGTATTGTTTCTTCAGCATGTATGAGAGAGTGCTAAATTAACTTTGCAAATTAATAATATATCAACAGAAGAGGAAAGCAAAAAATATCTGCCTTGATGATTAGAGAATTTACAAAAGTGTATAATGTAGATGAAAATTTTATGGCATTCCATTTAGTTAGAAGATAGTAAACCAATTAGCTAAAATTAAATTTCAAATCTGATTGAGTTTTTTGAAATATTCCTTTTAAGCATTGCATTTGGTGTTTTTTTTATATTATACAGGAAATACCAAAGAATGCTTGCTGCATCCAGGAAAAAAATGAAACCTGTTCTGTCAGTAGCCTAGCGGGTGTTTTGATAAAGTATTATGACATTTCTATACTATGAGGCACCATAAAATGCTAAACATATACAGAACACAGGACGATAAGTTTACAAAGCACATACCAGTAGCTGGAGTATTTTGGCATTTATAGCTGGCTAGCCGAGGAAGATAATGAGAAGTTTGATACCTTGGAAATCATAATGAGGAAATCTATAACAATAGTTTCTCATCAAGATGAATCATATATCATGCAGTACTGGCAGATAATTTAAGACTGAAATGCAGTCAGCTTTTCATTTCAAGTGGAGGGCTACTGTGACCCATAATTTACCTAGGTAGGACTCATGTGGGAAATCATGACAAAAGTCATGACTAAAAAAAAGTCACATAGGAAAAACATGATAATTATATATATATATATATATTCTCTTGATTCTCAACTTTCTTCTCATTATTCTTACTTCTTTTCCACAAGAGGGAAATCTCTGTTTTAACAGTGCTTCATGATGAAATAATTCTTGAAAAATATAAGTGTACTTCTACACTGACCAGACAAAATTTTCCAAACTGTTCAAAAAATGAAATATATTTTTATCTGATCAGTTACTCTATGTCCAGACCGAGGAAAACTTCTCTAGGAAGATGAACAATGATTCTTTTTTTAAAATTTTTTATTGTAATTAATAAAAGGGTTACATGATATTTGCCAGATAGAAGGTGCATTAATTCACATACATTGATAACCTTTTACTTGTCTTGGTACCCATTACTCTCCCCCCCACCCCCCCACCCATCTTGGTTTTCCCCCCTTCCCTATCAAATTTCAAATAACCAAATACAAATAAATTCAATATATCAGATAACAAAGTGAGATACTATAACAATATGAGATACCCAAGGGACGGCAAAGGAGTTGAGAGACAACATAATACATTAAGGACAACAATCATTCGTTATATGGCTTTTGTTTCAATGATTCTTATATGCTATCTGCCTTATCACAAACCACTTTATACCATATAGAATTGGAATTAAGAAGGCATAGAATCCTTTCTTCTGGATCTTGCAAAGTGCTAAATGACTGACACTGTTTTGATTTTTCAACCAAGTATTGAGAAACATTATGAAATATTGAGAGACCATGAGGAGACAGGAGAAATTAGTGACAAAATGCAGAATAGATCTTTGTGATTTGACAAGGTAATTTGAAGTCTTTGGCCTCTGGCATTTCACATCTCTGTAGGTTTTGGAAAGCTGCCATCTGGATGGTCCTCTTGACACTGGATGAAAATATGCCAAGATAAAGGAAAGTTTAGATTCTGGCAATGTGGACCAAGCTTTAGCTCCATCTCTACCAATATTTACACTTTT
This sequence comes from Megascapheus bottae, assembly GCF_031878675.1. NCBI lineage: Eukaryota > Metazoa > Chordata > Mammalia > Rodentia > Geomyidae > Megascapheus > Megascapheus bottae. Next base: position 18,922,298 of record NC_143530.1, on the reverse strand, counting down.
TATAACACAGAGCTAGTTATTCACTCTTAAATCCAAGTTCTTCAAGAAACAGGATTTCCAGTTTGGTTCCAAATTGTGTAACATCTCTCCTATGTAGAATGCAAGTTTGAAGGTCATGAACCATAAAGACAACATGATAACTGAATCTTGTTCTCAATACTGGTCATTTGTATGGTTTAGGTGTAAGTGACTCTGTCTGTGTGGACTTTCGTTTCTTTGGCTGTATTATGGTGCATATTCAGTAACTCATGATATTGTTATGAGCACTCACGTGGATAATTATTTAACTTTTTAGTATAAACAAGAGAAAAACAAGTGGACATTGGTTTTTTGGAATTATTTTTGAAAAAAATTTCTATTTCCTCTCATCAAATGTCTATCTCTGGGCAGCACATTCACTCAAGAAACACTGGGGTTAGGTACAATTTCTGGTAGCCTTATGAACATTGAGTAATATTAGTTAAGTATTCTTGAATAACAGGAAATATTATTATTATTTATCTATGCTATTGGTACATATAACAACTCGGCTAGTTTCCTAGAGAAAGCTGTAACTTCTTAATAGATTAAATAGAATATTCTGTCCATTGCTAGGCTTAATTAAGATTATTTGAGAAGTTTATCCAATTTCCTCAACCAAATTTTATCAGCCCTCTCTGTAACCCACAATTCCAGAAGAGAATAAGAACTAAACATAAGGAAACATGGTTTTGGGGTAACTTTTCCACAAAAAAATAGTATAATTTCTAGCATTAAAGAGTACAATGCCAAAGATACCAAAAATGTTACCAGTGTAGTTCCCCAAACAGTTCTATCACCTCTCATATATATACATATACATAAACTTGACATATATGTGTATATATACATACACACACACATATATATATACATATACATATATATGTCCAGTTCAATGGCAAACTCCCTCTTACAAAGGAACTTCTTCATGGATTGTTTTTTCAGGTTTGCAACCCAAACTAGGGCCTTGATTATGCAAGTCCTGTGTTCTGCAACTGAACTCCATTCTCAGTCTTCTTGGGTTACTTATAATTATTCTTTTCTCTTGTTATTTTTTTTGCCAGTCCTGGGCTTGAGTTCATAACCTGAACACTGTCCTTGGGCTTTCTCAAGGCTATAACCCTACCACCTGAGCCATAGCACCACTTCCAGCTTTTTCTATGTTTGTGGTACCAAGGAATAGAACCTGGGTCTTGATGCATGCTAGGCAAGCACTCTACCACTTGGCCAAACTCCTGACCTCTTGTTAAATTTTATATGAATATTGTTACATATATTAAAAGCCTTTTTCATTTGACTAATTTAAATTTGGGAGGCAATATAAAAACTTACATAATATAAAATGATGCACAGATTAAATAGTTTATATCCTAGTATATAGCAAGCACTTATATAGACTATAGCTTACATTTTGATGGCAGTACGTACCTTTATTCACTTATGAGTCTTCGCAAAGGAAATATGAAAACTGATAGAAATAAACAAAAAGTAAACAAGAAAAAAAGATGAACTAAAAGTCTTAAGAAGGTCATACTCTAAAAAAACCTTCATGTATAGGTAAATATATAATAGACACACGATATTTGTAGCATGTAATACTCAATAAATAAAGTTAATATATTTTGCTTCTGGGCCTTTTAGGGGATAGAGCAAAGTGACAATGAGTGTCAGTTCTATGAGTTGGTGTTCCTAAGTCTGAAAACAAAATAGAAACCTACAAATCAGGAAAAAAGTTACCTATACTAAAGCTGGAAACATTGCTCTCATGGATTTTTATAAAAAGAATTTGATCATGTAACAGGAATATCTGTATTATAGTTATCATAATGCATTTTATTTTTTAATATATTTTATTGTAATTAATAGAAGAGTTACATTATATTTGCCAGATAGAAGGTGTATTACTTCACAAATACGATGCATTTTCTTACACTATTTCTTATGGTCCTCAATGCAAATAATGGACATAAAGTTATTGTCCAATTTATTGAAAGCCAGTTGAAGTGGTATCAAAAGTTTGGTTCAATACCTAAGGTTTCTTTACTTTGTTGTGTTCCAAAGATACAGTGAAAAAAATATTCTTTATTTTTTTAAATTCTGTTTTATTGGTGAGTACATTATTTCTTAACATCTTTACCTCTTCCCATGTTATTCTCCCACTTTCCTTCCTTTGTGAGAAGTAGATTCTTCTCCTCCTTCTTCTTCTTCTTCTTCTTCTTCTTCTTCTTCTTCTTCTTCTTCTTCTTCTTCTTCTTCTTCTTCTTCTTCTTCTTCTTCTTCTGCCTCTGCCTGCCTCTTCCTCTTCTTCTTTCTTCCTCTTCCTCTTCTTCTTCCTCCTCCTCCTCCTCCTCCTCCTCCTCCTCCTCCTCCTCTTCCTCCTCCTCCTCCTCCTCCTCCTCCTCCTCCTCCTCCTCCTCCTCCTCCTCCTCCTCCTCCTCTTCTTCTTCTTCTTCTTCTTCTTCTTCTTCTTCTTCTTCTTCTTCTTCTTCTTCTTCTTCTTCTTCTTCTTCTTGTCTGTCATGGGGCTTGACCTCTGGGCCTGGGCATTGTCCTAGAGCTCTCCAGCTCAAGGCTACTGTCCTACCACTTGAGTCACAGCACCACTTCTGGTTTTATAGCTCAAAGGTTGTACATATGTCCGTATAGGATGAGGCTAAGAAAAAAGAACTCCAGGATATGGAAACAAGTGGTTTATCTTTGTGATTGTTGTTCTTAATGTACTATGTGAAGCTGTTTCTTTTTTCTTCTTTTCCCCTTAAAGTTTGTCTCATGTTGTTACTGTATCTGACTTTAGTGCCTGCTATGCTGCATATATTTTTATTTGTTTATTTGAAAATGAGAAGGTAAGGGAAAAACAAGATGATGTGGAGAGGGTTGGGGGAGAAAAACATGGGAAGGGGTAACAATGTTCAAGAAATAATATACCCATTACATGATGAATATAAATGTAACCCCTCTATGCACCTCAACAATAAAATTAACTTTAAAAAAAAGAGTCTCATGGACTTTAGGGCCCAGGCTGGCTTTGAACCTGGATCCTCAGATCTTAGCCTCCTGAGTAGGAGGATTACAGGCGTAAGCCACCTCGCCTGGCTAAGGAATAGATTCTCGATAGCCAGTATTAATGTCCGTCTTCTGTGGCCTTGTTCCCAAAGCTCATTTCCAACATATCATCTTGTAAATATCACTGTTTCAATGGTTCTTCCTTTGTGCTTTACCTCATCATCTTGTTTTTCCCTTTCCCTTCCCTAATTCAAATAAACAAATAAATGTGTATACAGTATACCAGGTACCAAACTCAGATATAGCAACACCAGAGGATAAATCTTAAGGGAGAAAAAAGAATAAAGAAAGAAATGAAAAATATTTAAATGAATTATAATATACCCACAAATCATAAATATACAATTCATAGCACTCTCTTTTTTTTAATAAAAATAACTTAAAAAGAGACCTCTCTGAAGAGGAAATAAGAATGACCTGTGGACACTTGAAGAAATGCTCAACATATCTGGCCATAAAAGAAAGCAAATTAAAACAATTCTGAGATTCCACCTCAATCTAGTTAGAATGGCTAAGATCAAGAAAACTAATAACAACAGATGCTGGTGGGGATGTAGCCAGGAGGGATCACTACTACACTGTTGGCGGCAGTGTAAATCTTTAAACCACTATGGAAAGCAGTATGGCAGTTCCTCAAAAGACTAAACATACATCTCCCCTATGACCCACTCATTGGCATTCACCCAAATGTCCAGAAACAAGGACATACTGAAGCCACTAGCACAATGATGTTTATTGTGGCACTATTTACCATAGCAAAGATATGGAACCAACCCAGATGCCCCTCAGTAGATGAAGGGATCAAGAAGATGTGGTACTTACACACAATGGCATTCTATGCTGCCATCAGAAAGAATGACATTGCCCCATTTGTAAGGAAATGGAAAGACTTGGAAAATATTATATTAAATGAAGTAAGCCAGACCCAAAGGAGCTCAGTGTTTTCCCTCATTTGTAAAAATTAGTATACATCTAATTAGGACTCTCCTAGCAGAGGATTACAATAGTACAAAACCTAAATACATAAGGTCATATAGGATGAGCTAAATGAAAGGATATCCAGGATTTGGAAACAAGAGCTTTATCTTGTATGATTCTTGTTCTAATGTACTGTGTTATTTCTCTTCTTTTTTGTTGCCCTTTGGTTAATCTCACATTGTTACTGCATGTGACTTTGTTACCTGGAGTATTACATATAGGTTTATTTGTTAATTTGTTTATTTGAAATAGGAAAGGGAAGAGGGGAAAACAAGATTATTGGGAGGGGTTGGGGGAGGAAGATGGGGACAAACACATGAGAAGGGGTATTAATGTGTGAGAAGTAATGCACCTACTATCTGGCTAATGTAAATGTAACTCCTCTATACATTACAATAAAAAATGACAGAAATAGCCCAGAAGAATGGAAAATATCGCCTTTTCTATCCGAGGAATATCAGCCTAAAACAGTGTTCTAATGTACTGATGTGTGTGCAAATGGTTCCAAATAGACTTTGTGGGTCATGTACCAAATAAATGGATTTACTGCTATTGAGTTAATAATATATGGTAGAGATGGATGGCAATGATCATGGTAGAACGCAGATTTCAAGTGAATGATTTACTTTCTCGTTTATTGGAGGCCTCAACCCAAATCACATTTAGTATGAAATGGATTTGAAATGCACCTAGTGCGTTCAGCATGTGTTTTGATAATTCGGATTTTCCACAAAATTCAAAGTGTGATGCTTCTATTGGTTTGCCAAACAGTACATTGACAGTTTGGTCAATCTTTTTTTTTTGGTGGGGTGGTGGGGAGGAGGATTGGGAAATGATTAGGAAAATATTCCATTGCTTCAAAAGTTGCATTTTTTTAGAGCAAAAGGATTGATCTTTATTTTACTTCCTTTACTCCATGAAATGCTAGAACAAACTATGCAAAACACTTGGGTACATATTTTCATGGGAAAGGAAGATTTATGTTTCCACTCCTTCTCAGGACCACATGGCATCTTTGTTTCATTCCAGCTTCTTCTTCCTTATAATCGCTCATCTAGTACTGAAACAATTTAAACAACAACAACAACAACAATGATTTCATTTGCTTCTGGAGAATTAACATGGCACTGGGCTTATTTCTTACAGATGTTTTCTAAGCAGAAGGGAAAAAAAATGCCCTTTGACTCATATGCTGGGTTCTCACACTGCCCTAATGGAGAGAACAGTCCAAAAATAGCAACATTTAAAAGCCCAACCTGTCCAGGTGCCACATAAACTTTCCTTTCATTCTCCCCTTTCCTCCACTTTATAAGAGGGTATATGGAGAGGCCACCATTGTTTTTCCCTAATAACTTTTTTCTAAAAAGAAAAACAAAAAATTTAAACTAGCCCATGTGTCAATGCATCTGTGTCTCCCCTCTCCTCTCTCTGTCCTAAGAAATAGCACTAAGGATTTCATAGTCTGTTGACCTCAGCCTGGCTCAGCAACAAGCCAGAGAGGGAGAGAGGTCATTTTCCGGGTTCTGTTTTGACTATCTTGAGACTGAGTTGCTGACATGTGCAAGGTTGTGAACAGCAGATGAAGAAAGGGACGCTCTGTGTTCTGTTTTGTTCCATATTTTTTTTCCCCTCAGCCATTTTCTGTGAAAGATTTAATGACCTCGTTCTTTCCAGACCCAAGGCTGTATGTTTATATGTCTAGAATGGCAGGCTTTGTGGCTGATTATGTTGAGTCTTAAGAAAAAAAAATAAATCTCACTTTGATTATTGAGAACCTCAGAATGAAACAGTTTCTGTGCAATATCTGTACTTCATCGGCTTGACCACAGCGTTGGAGAAAGTACAGATGATATTCCTGAGTTGACTTGAAAAAAATGTGCATGTCTTCCTCCTTCTTCCACTCCATTCCCTATTTGTGAAGACACTCACAGAAATTAAGCAAATTTGTGATCATAGCTAATACAAAAAGTAAAAACTCCTGCAAACTATACATCCGTCTTTGATGAGGATGTTGAAATAACTCTGTAATACGTCTAATTGATAGCCCTTGTTTCTCTTTAGGATTAGATTTATGTGGATATTTGAGTAAGGGAATTCCTGATTCTCATTGGCAGGTTCAGTCCCTCAAGCTATTGATATAGGGATAATTCTGACCTCCAGTCTTTTCATTGCTTGTACAATATTGGGCATTTTATTGATTTGCAGATGTTTGTACGGTTAGAATGGTAACTAGTCACTTGTAACCAAAGCATTGCATCAGGTTTTAGGAATGTAGAAATTGATCAGGGTGGGTTTTGCTTTCCTAAAATTATTTTCCAGAGCTTGCTTCCTAATTGTGTGGATCCTGTTTTAGGCAAAAGTCACATCCTTTAACATATTGTTGAGGGAAGATTTATAGAGCAGAGCTTAACACTTTAGAAAGGAGAGGAACAAACAAATGCACCTATTAAAAATAAATTACTATTGGGGCCGGGAGTTTGGCCTAGTGGTAGAGTGCTTGCCTAGCATGCACGAAGGCCTGGGTTCAATTCCTTGGTACCACATACTTGGAAAAACCCAGAAGTGGTGATGAGGCTCAAGTGGTAGAGTTCTAGCCTTGAGAAAAATCCAAGGACAGTGCTCAGGCCCTGAGCTCAAGCCCAGAACTGGCAAAAATAAATAAATAAATAAATAAATAAATAAATATAAATTACTTATTTTGTATTTTTTTTACATTTATTTTTATTTTTTTCAGTAACCATCTTTATTTTGGGGGGGCATGAAATATGACTCTTTATTTTGGGTTTTTTTTTACAGTTCTACTGTGTTTTTTATATATTTTTTATTGTAATTAATAGAAGGGTTACATGATATTTGCCAGAGAGATGGCACATTAATTCCCATACATTGATACCCTTTCACATGTCTTGGTCCCCATTTCCCTCCTCCCACCCCCACCCCTCATCTTGTTTTCCCCCCTTCCCTATCCAATTTCAAATAACCAAATACAAATATATTCGATATATCAGGTAACAAAGTGAGATACTGTAACAATATGAGATAACCAAAGGACAGCAAAAGAGATGAGAGATAACATAGTACCTTGAGAACAACAATCATTCATTATATGGCTTATGTTTCTATATCCTAGAGATCCTTTCATTCAGCGTCCTACTAGATGGCCTTTTGTATCAAGGTTTTGCTCTATTGCAAATCTCTGCTAGGAGAGCCCAAGGTTTCTACTAATTATGACAAATGAGGGAAACCATTGAGCCTAAGTTCCTTTGAGTCTGGCTTACTTCACTTATTATGATCTTTTCTAAGTCTTTCCATTTCCTAACAAATGGGGCAATGTCATTCTTTCTGAGAGCAGCATAGAATTCCATTGTGTATAAATACCACATCTTGTTTGTATTTATTTTTATAGTGATATTGGTTGAACCAATAGTCCCATAGTTGCTAGACAGGGCCCCTACCCTTTGAAACTCACCTGTATTTCTTTATAACTGTAAATATGGACCATAGACTAAAATCCTACCTCTCTTTTACCAGCACCTGGGACTATAATATCTGGCTGTTTCTTAACATGGGTCTTGTTAAATGTTGCCAGGTTGATCTTGAACCACTATCATCCTATTTCTACCTATCAAGAAGCTAGAATTAATGGCACAGACCATCATTCCTAGTTTCTTATTTGTTTTAGAAATTCACAGTATCTTTTCTAGTAAAAGTTCAATTACAGAACCAATGGACATTGTTTTGAGAAAGTACAAGTAGAGTCTGATGTCAAAAAAATTATCTCTTCCCTTTAGACCATATAGAATGACTCTAAATGAAAGGACCTCCAGGATATAGAAACAAAAGCCATATAACGAGTGATTGCTATCCTTAATGTACTATGTTATCTCTCATCTCTTTTGCTGTCCCTTAATTATCTCATATTGTTACAGTGTTTCACATTGTTATTTGATATTTTGTATATATGCGTTAAAGTCTAGCAATAGAATTGTTAAAAACATGAAAAAATGTAGAAAATATTTGGCTTGTCTGATCTGTGCTGTTCCCTTGATTCTACTGACAGATTAAATTTCTATAGTCCAGGTTAACTTGATATTTACCCAGTAAAGACCAAGATGAGTTTAGTTATAAATATTAAAAGATTTAAGCTGGGCACATTGGTTCACTCCTAGCTACTCAGGAGGCTGAGATCTGAGGATCAAGGTTCAAAGCCAGCCCAGGCACAAAAGGACCTGAGACCCTTATCTCAAATTAACTTCTAGAAAACAGGAAGTGGGGACTGGCTCAACGGTAGGGCAATAGCCTGGAGCTGAAGAGCTCAGGGATAATACCCAGGCAGAGTTCAAGCCTCAAGACTGGAAAAAGAAAAAAAAAAAGATTTAATGGCAGGGGAGAGTAGAATGATGACAGAGTGACCTTGATCAAGAGTTTTATACTCATAAATTCACATGTTGAATTGAAACCCCTACTTGATGATAAAAAAAAAAGAAAAAGTACAAATAAAGAATAAAGTAGGGCTGAGAATTTGGCCTAGTGGTAGAGTGTTTACCTAACATGCACAAAGACCCTGCCTGGTTCCATTCCTCAGTACCACATGCATAGAAAAAAGCTGGAAGTGGTGCTGTGACTCAATTGGTAGAGCTCTAATCTTGAGAAAGTCCAAGGACAGTACTTAGGCTCTGAGTACCAGTCCCAGGACTGGCAAAATAAATAAATAAATAAATAAATAAATAAATAAATAAATAAATAATATATAAATAAGTATAAATACATAAATAAAATGAATAAAATCTTAAAAGGAAAAAAAAAACAATGCCACCAAATCTACATATGAGAAATGGGTTGAATTTGCAAATGTCTTCCACATGTGCCTGGGTTGAAGGGTTGATGTTCAGATGTTAGCCTTATGTTATAACATTATGGAAACTTTAGGGGATGGGATGGAGCTGGAGGAAGTAGATCACCGAGAGGATAGCATGCCTAGTCCCTGGCCCTTGCCTTTCTCTCTGCTTCCAACTTCTATGAGGTGTAGAAGCTCCTCCACTACACACCTCAGTCACCATGAGGTTTTGACCAGGCCCATGGGTCCAAGCAACTATGGACTGAACGTTCTGAAACCATATGCTGAAGTAAACAATTAAAATCAGTTTATGGCCCCACACACAGATGCAAATGGGAATCTTTAGTGAACAGATTTCCTAATATGATACAGAAGGACAAATAGGTATATGGAATGAAATGTGCTAGACAAAAGTGGGCTAGACACTTTAAAAATTCCATATTAAACTGTTCTGAGAATATTTGCTTTTGTCCTTTCCTTTGAGTTTCAACTTCTGTTTGTAACCTGCTTTAGTCAGTCATCTTCAAGGCACACAATTATAGCTCTTAGCTGAGTGACTCCTGCTTTGAAAAGAATTCATATCATGATATTCTCTGGTTATCTAGCAATTGATTGTTTTTAATGGATGAGTCTCTGTTTAACAAAGGATTTCTGACCTTTAAGAGTGTTAGTATTTCTAGGTGCTATTTACTCTGTTGATCTCTTGCTTTCATTGTTTCTTTGCACTTGGTGGTGTGTAGTTTCTGTGTTTGAACAAGTGATTTCAAACATTTTGAAGCTAAACACTTAATCTCCTTGGTGTTTATACTTTCTGATCTGTGCCTGTGAAAGATTTTCCAAATGCATTAGGGGGTTTTGGAATCCTGGTTTCAGAGAAACCGTGCTACTCCTTGCTTTGGGGAAGAGAGAAAAATTCAACGTGGCTTACCACCTTTGACTTATTTAATATCTTATCTGTGGCTTACATCAAATTATATTGGGACTTATTTCTGACCCTTATTGTAAAAAGAGGAATTGGAGAGAATATATTAGAGGATGTCTATACTGTAGATTATTTTCTGTTTCTTAGCATAAATAGAGATAAAATGATATGCTTAAAAACTGCGCACTGTCACTCATGACCATAATCTTAGTTACTCGGGTAGTGGAGACAGTGCTTCAAGACCAGCCTAGACAAAAATATTCTCAAGACTTTTTTTTTTTGCCAGTCTTGGGCTTGGGCTCAGGGCCTGAGCACTGTCCTTACTTTCTCAAGGCTAGCACTCTACCACTTGAGCCTCAGCACCACTTCCGGCTTTTTTCTATTATGTGTTACCGAGGAATCGAACCTGGTATTCGTGCATGCCAGGCAAGCACTCTACCACTAGGCCAAACTCCCGCCCCCTCAAGAGTCTTTTTTAATCAAGGGGCTCAGTGGCATATACCGGTCATCCCAGAAACATGGAAAGCACAAATAGAAAGAACACAGTCCAGGTCAGAATTAAGATCCTAATATGCATACACACACACACACACACACACACACACACACACACACACACATACCCCATAAAAGGTGTTTGGCAGTGTGGACCTATTGGGAATCCACTAACCTTTCAAGTCTTAGGTCCAAATCTCAGAATTTCCATGAGTTAAATCCTAATTTAAAAAAAAAGCCAAAAAAAAAGAAGAAAGGAAAAAAGAAGGAAAAGGAAGGAAGGAAGGAAGGAAGGAAGGAAAGAAGGGAGGGAGGGAGGGAGGGAAGAAAAGAGGAGAAAAGAAAGAAATTCTCTCTCTAAATATGATACAAAGTTATAAGTGATGTGCTGGAGGTGGAGCTAGTTCTACTAAATTTCAGTAAGATGAGGGGAACATGCCCAAATATTACCTATTGATAAAGTTAATAACACACTTAAAGACACCCCAAAGAAGAGAATCAAACAACCGAAGTGGTTTGTGTAAATGGAAAGGATCAGTGGAATACTTTTCCTTCCTTTCTTCCTCCCTCCCTCCCTCCCTCCCTCCCTCCCTCCCTCTCTTCCTTCCTTCCTTCCTTCCTTCCTTCCTTCTTTCCTTCCTTCCTTCTTTCTTTCCTTCCTTCCTTCTTCTGAACTTTCTTCCCTCCCTGAGGGCTCAGCACTCTCTCAGTATGTTTGCTCAACTGGCAGTCTATCACTGAACCACATTTCCAGTCCTGTTTTTTGTCCGTTGTTGTGTTTGTTCTTGTTTAGTTTTGTTTGTTTTCTGCTTGTTATTTTGGTGGTGAAGTCTCATAGACTTTTCTGCCCAAGATGGCTTTGAACTGACATTTAGCTAGGATTACAAGCATGAGCCCCAAGTGTTTGCATTCTCTGATCTTAATAATCTGTTGTGTGCCTATAGACTCAGAAGACACACCCCCTGCAACATGTAATTTACATTTCTTGGAGTCAACAGGCATCTTCTGCTTTCCTCATTCTACAGGAGTCCTTTCCCTATAGCACTGTGAGAGGTTAGAATGAGTGGAATGACGCCTGACTCATTGTACTCCAATGTGAATGTCGCCTAATCTTTGAAAATCACTAGTCTTGTTGTGTTCTTTCACTAATCCCATGGGTAACCAAAATGGAAACCTCTCAGGACTCTCCTAAGACTAAAACAGGAGTCAAAAATAGGGTATTTAAGGAGTCCCAGCACAAATGACAATGTAACAAACACTATTGCATTTACCAATGTTGAAAAGTTGAAAAAAGAAAAATATTTAGCACTAGCATTCATGCAAGAAAGAAAAATCAAGGCAGCATGACAGAATCTAGGGGAGAGGAGGGAACACATTAAATAAAAATGCCCTCTGAGCCCAGAGAAAGCAACATGAGGAATTTTCATTTAACCTGGGAAAATGACTTGAGAATCACTTGTACTTTGAAACGATTCTAAATTGCACACTAATTTCCCAGTGGGATGTGTTGATGGCCTACTGTACCCAGCATAAATAATGAATCTGCAGTAAGGACCCCAAATGAAACCATGTACGCTGGTTGGAATTTGTAAACAAGTTTCCCCTCTGCTATAAGACGTTGCACTGTGAATGCTTCCAGTGAGGACTTCTACTGTGTCAGCAGGTGAATTCCCTGCCAGTAAGTCAAGCATTAATGGAGTTTGCCAGTTGCTTCAGTGTAAAACTCTGGTGTTGGAATCAGACTTGGCACACAGAGGCATGGTTATTTACCTACCCTGGTGCTAGGTGTTATTTGTACACTGATGTTTAGTACTATACTTTAAATTGACCATGAGATAGAAAATATAAATATATATAGAGAGAGATATATTGATAGGCAGACAGACAGATAAATAGATTTGAAAGCTGGAAATAATTGATCTAGTCAAACCTTTCATTTTATACATTTTATTTGAATTGGTTCTTTAAAGGGTTCTCTTAAGACATTTCCTTACATGCTTAAAATGTTCACTGATCAAACTCAAATTCTATCTCTCATTATCCATCTATATGCCATCTCTCATATATATGCCCTTTTCATATATATATATATATGTATAAATGCATACATACATAGCTATACACACATATGTGGCATACTAGGAATTAAATTCATACTAGGCCATTATGAGTCACATCTCCAGCCCTCAATATAAAATTCCTGAGAAGATGGTCATCTAGTTTAAATAAATAAATTCAATCGAGCATTCCTAAATATGTTTTTATGTTTCTAATCTTTCCATCCAACTACACGTATTTACATAATATTAAACAGGGTGCTTTGTGTTGTGTTTACTTTGCACCTTGCTCTTTATGCTAATCATAAAGCTCATTATTGATAAACATATCAACTGAAGACTTGTAATTGTTCCCAACATACTTTTATCGCTTTGCAATTATTTACTTGTTTAACTTTTCCAACCATCAAGTAGACAGTTATAACTATTATTATCTCAGTTTCACACATGTAGAAAATGATGCACAGAGATAAGGAAAGTTAGGATTAAAAGTCACAGGATGATTGACTGCAGACAAGAACTCTGTTTTAGCCTCTGTCATCCTGCCAGGTATCACTGCCTTGGGGTTATAGTGAATCCTGGTGCTCCCTCTCCTCTGGGGTGCATGTGTGAATGGGTGTATGTATGTATGTGTGAGTATGCGTGCACTCCAAAGGACTTTACATTTGCCCTTTAAAGCAGTGGACTTCCCAACTTGAAAATACAACCTCTTTCCACAAATAGCCTATTGTTTTCTCATGTACTCTGTGATGTATATAAATATAATATATATATATACATATGTAACCTGTCAAGTGTAAGACATGAAAAGATCATTAAGGCAATGGCCAGGAATGCATTAAAAATGAAAAATAGTTGAATTATGAATGTTTCCCTTCACAAACTAGAGTTAGTACTTCATATACATTTAGAGTATCTATATCAGATTTCCATAAAAGGATTTCCCAAGGTGTGAGAGAGATAGTCTTTACATATTAGGGGAGGAAATTACTTTTACTAAATTATGAGGAGAAATATGTCAATCAATACCCATGATATAAGAAGTTCATTATTTGTTTGTATACCTCAGGAATATATGATCCCCAAATTTCTAGTTATTACAGAATGTTTGAACAGAAGATGTAACATTCCCATTACAAATTACACCTCTCTAAGTGCTAAGTGTTTTCTAGAATATTATGACTCGTGTCAGGTTAACACTGACAGAAGGAATAAATCTGTTCATTTGTTTATGCCTGCTAGTCAAAAACAAAGAGAATATCAGCCAACAGGACTCATTTGACACTCTTCTAAAATAGCCTCCTTCCCACAGAGAGTCTGATTTCACATTGGCAGAAAATACTTAGCTCAATCTCCAGGGAAGATACCTTTGTTTTCCAGTATTAAATGTCCATTGGGCACTGGGACTGAGTCGGGGTCTTTAGATACAAGGTAGGAAAAAAGTATGCTATGGGAAGGATGATCTTAGGTTAGAAAGGCTGCTTTTGATTTACTCTCTTATTCGACTGGCATCAGTGAGATACAGCACCAGGCATATTTAACAGGTTTTGGTCAATCAGATAGCTGTTTATATCTGCCCACTGGTGAACATGAATGGATCCATGTGGAATCCCATGTCAGAGTGGTCGGGCCATATTCTTCAAGAGAGGATGGATGTATATCTGGTCTTCATAATTATTTGATTTCCAGGTGGTAAATATGAAGACATTTCTTTGTCTGAGCCAGGATCGTCTCCTTTACTCTATGATGGATGCTATTTAAGCTCTAAAATGGTTTTCATTGTCAAATTACAGCTTTATTATTAATTCATTATTAACACTGCTAGGCAAGTGAGCTATCATTTGAGCCACACACCTACACCAAAGGGAGAGCTTTCCTCCTATTGGTATCACATCATGATTCTTTAGGTAAAATAGAAATATTGCTCTTTTGAGTTTGGCTTGCTAATGTACTCCATTTGTAACAGACATAGAACAGCTAACCAATAAAATCCAATTAAACAACTCCCTGAGAAAGTAATTTTTAAAATTAATTCATTTATTTCTTTTATAAGCATTTATTCCTGACCCCCTACACTGCATCAATCATGGGACTGATAAATAGGCAGGCAAATAAAACATATTTTCTCAGTTTTTTAATGGTTTACATTATCTTGGGAAGATATATAAAATAAGGACAATGGGTATGTGTACTTTATTAGTAGTATATACAGATACTGAAGAATAAAGGACAAACTCTACTTCATTCTTAAGGTTTATAAGAGAAGAAAGCCTTTTCAAAGAGAAAAAAAACTTGCCTTTTGTAAAGGTACAAAAATACTGAGTGTCAGAAACCCCATTCTATTTTTCAACTCCTTCTGCTGATCTTAGGAAGGGTAAAGTATGAGGAAAGTTTTCCACTAGATCAAAGGAAAAATGTTGGGACATGACCTTGGGCTTTCACATCAGAAATTATTTTTACTTCATTTTAGTTAGAAGATTGTAAATCTCTAACCAACACAGATTTGAAGCTAGAACATAGTTCTATTAAAAAGTATTCTGACTCTTTCAAAGATTTCATGCATTATTTTGATTTCTGGCAGTAGCAAATTATGAATCAGAACAGTTCTGAATATAATGCATGGCGTATTTTTTTTCAACAGAGGAAGAAGGAAAAGGGATGGAGACAGAAGACTACAGATACAGAGACCCAGAATGTTCCACCATTATATCAGGTGAATCTTCTACCATCACACAGCCAATCTTCATGGACAGAAAGAGAAGTTAGAGCTGCCGAATTGCAATGAATGAAGATGCAGGTCAGTACCATTTGTCTTATTCCTTCCAAGTGAAAATATAATGTTGAAGAGACCATCTCATCTAATAATTTGTAATTATTCCTGTACATCAATTAGTATTTAGTTGTGTTTGGGCACAATCAGTAATGGTGTCAGGATTCATTGCATATTTATTTGGCATGTGGACAACTCTCTGTAAATATTTAGGAGATGAATGTATTCATTTTAAATTATCTCATAAAATAGTTTTCTTTCTCCCTTTATTGGTTCTTGTAAAGTCCAAGAGAAAGGAACCCCTTCAGCTCTTGTGAAGTCTAAGAAGTAAACATGCCTGTCAAACATGAGTAGTGATTGTTATATTCTTCCAGGAGAGTGACTGTTGGAGAATGACATTGAAACAAGGATTGTTTCCATTTGGGAAACTTCCCTCTAGCTAGCTTCCATGTTACCTGACAGTTCCTCCCTATAATATATTGCTGAAATGGACAGAAATATAACCATCTGAGTTTGGTACGTTCTTGTAATGGACATGAGATTGATAACTACTTTGTTAAAAGAAGACTTTTTGTGAATGTCACAGTGCTGTTATGGGCTTGCATTTATAATGATGAGTGGCAAAGGTGATCTCTATTAATTACTTGATTTTTAAAAACTTGATCTTTATTAATTACTGCTTGAGATGGTTTCCAGAGACTGGACCATGATACTAAGCACAAAATATATTCTAAGTCAATTTTTTTGTGAACAGGGAGGATTTAAAAGCTTTTTTGTTTCTTCTTTCAAATGCCATTAGAAAACAATGTATTTTGTAGTGCTTATTTTGTAGTATTCCAAATGGCTGAAAATGAAAACAATTCATATATGACTGTCATATTATTGATTTCAGGCTAGAAATTCCATCTTTATTCTAGAGTAAAAACTAAATATAGAAAATTTTTCAACTGGTATGTTTGATAATGCTCTGCTGTTGGAAACATTTGTAAATCATGCAATTGTTATATACTCATTCACTTATGAAAGGCGTTTTGTCTACTATCTTAAAGACAGTATGCTAGATATTAGGGGTATGAACAAATTGAGATAAGTGCCTGCTCTGAAAAAATTTAAAATATAGTACATTAAGGGTAGATTATTTTGTTTTGTCATGTTATATTGGCCAATTGATTGCAATATTTGGCTATAGATAGTATGCAAAATTATTAGAGAAAGGGCCATTGGAAAAAATCAAGGAAAAATGAAAAGCCTTCTAAGCATTTACTGAAATACTGGTTTGTTCATCAAAATTGAAACTTTATCAGGATATTGAAGTTAAAAAAATCATTTAAGAAATAACCATAGTCACATGATGGCAAAGCAAGCTCAAGATGCTGCCCTGCTGAACTCCTAAATAGCTCATTGCTAACTTATTGTTCTTCCTCACCTTAAAATCTACTGTTAATATTATGCAGTAGGAATGGTTCCCATCTGTGCCTTAACTTGAATTGTGTTGTGTATAGCTGATGAAATCTGTTCACTCTGTTTTTTGTCTTTTCTGTGCTTGGTGATGACACAATCAAAGCAGAAGAATGTTAGCACAGTCATCCATTCAATGTTATACATGCTTTATGTGCTATGCTGAAGGTTTCCCATCTGTTCTTCAGATTCCTATTGTACTAGAGATCACCTGTCTATACATATGCAGAAATACTACCTGTAGAATACTTTGTAATGGAAAATGTCATATTTATTTCAAATATTTATCTTGAAAGTGTTTATCTAGGCTTGTCTCCAACATGTATGTGTGTGTGTGGGGGGGGAATGTAGTAGGGCTTGAACTCAGTACTCTGGCTTGCTTTCTAGCTCAAGTCTATGGTTTTTACCACTTGAGCTGCAGCTCCATTTCTGGCTTTTTGCTGCTTAGGGGAAGATAAGAGTTCCACAGATTTTTGTGCCTACTATGGCTTCAGATCTTAGTCTTCTAGAGTGGCTAAGATTACAAATACAAGCCACTTGCTCCTTACTCCTATAGGCTTTTTTTTTTGCATGTCCTTCTAAATAGATGTCCCCAAGACTGTTATTGGGACTAAGCATTGTTTGACACTGTTGCCCACTGCAATCCTAGATCTGTCAATATTTTGTTCCTGTGTTCCTCTCTTAAACTATGTACATCTTGCTTGGGTTTATGCAGACCCTTTGGGTAAAAGCTATGTGACTGTCATATTGACCTCAGACCACAGTGGAGTATTTTCTTTTTGCCAGTCCTGGGGCTTGAACTCAGGGCCTCTCTCCCTCCTCTCTCTCTCCCTTCCTCCCTCCCTCCCTTACCCCACCCCCTCATAAGCTTCCTATTTGTGAGAGATTACTACTACTCAGGGACATTTTCCAGAGACCTTTTTTTTCCCCCACTAAGCTTTACATGAACACCTGCAGTTTCTAAGGTGAAAATAATTTCTATTGGATAGATTCTAACAACACACTGGGTAGTGCAAAGTAAGGGGAATTAAAGGAAATGATGTGGCCACACACCAATTTCCTTTCTTAGAAACTGTTCAAGTCACTTATTAGAATCTTAATACCATTTGTAAGTAAAGCATGGCTCCTGACTCCTGACAGAGCTTATAGAGGGCTGCCAGAAGTTCATCTCCAATGTTGCTTTTGCATTCTATTCTGTGCACTGAAATTTTGAGGGGGATGGGCTTCTCTAGAGTTGGAGCATAAGTTGTTTGAGTGAATCAGTACATTCCTTTCTTATTGTTTCTTTTTTACTTGTCTGTAGTACTGGTGCTTGAACTCAGGACCCTGGTACTGTCACTTAGCTCTTTCACTTGATCCACAGTGGTCTACCACTTCATCCACAGCTCAATTTCTGAGTTTGTTTGGTTAACTGAAGATAAGTCCATCTTTGACTTTCTTGATAGGGATGGCTTTGAACTTCTATCCTCAAATCTCAATCCTTGAGTAGCTAGGATTACAAGTATCAACCATGGACACCCAGCTTATTTATTATTTCTTACCAGAAAAATGAACCGTGAATTTTAGACAATTGGCCCACTAAGGGACAAAGATAACTACAGGATCCAACTATCCTCAGCATATCAGTTAGTATTGTATTTAGAATGCGTGTCTGTCCTTCCAACTACACAATTTCAGAAAGATTTAAGCTCAGCAATTTAAATCTAGGAAGGGAGCTCTTTCCTTACGAAGTGAGAGTATTCATTGGCAGGCAGTGGATACACGCTGTGTTAATGTCAATGTCTTTACTTTTTAGAAATGCCACCTGTGTTACCAGCATGGCTCTGAAGGTGATGCAATTTTCTTGCAAATCCATTAGTTTTATAGGTTTTTGGCAAGCTTCACTGCTGTGTTGATTAGATATAGTAACTGTATCTGTTTAAACAGGGTTTTAAATGCTTGGCTCGACTTTTCTGTATTGGCTGGATAACAAGATGTACAGTAGATGCTTTAACTTAAGGTTGTGTTAAACAGTGATTTGACACTGAGTTTAGTGTTTAGCCATTTGGGATAATAAGCACTTTAATTGGAGAGTTAATTGCAGGTGGTTGCAAGACCTATCTTTAGGTGATGTTCACAAATAAGATACAGACTGTCCACTCACTCTAGTTTGAACATTTTTCTGCAATTGCAGTTCTCACACCAACAGCATTAGGCTTATTTGGGAGCTTTTCTGGGAAAGCGAATGTCTGTTTCTACCCCAAATCTACTGCATTTAAATCTCTGGAAGCAGGACCCTGCAATTTATTTTTGAACCAAGTCCTCTGGGGTATTTTTTCTCAGGCTAGTTTGATTGTAAAAGAGTACTTTCAACATGTTGGTACTGTTGTTCCTTGGTGCTGAGCAACTCAATGTGATACTCATTTTATCCTTAATGAATTAATTGTCCACATCTGAAACTAACTAATCTTGGGAAATCATCTCATAATAAGAAACTATCAGTCATTTCTTAATTTTTTAATATAGATATTTACAGTGATAGATGATGTCTTGCCATGACTATTAGGAATGAGATGTGGAGAGAAAGCAGCTTTTAAAAAAATCCTTATTTCTGACTCCTATTTTTCATTATCAGAAGTGAACATGCTCCGTTAACCAAGATGCAGATTTTATGATATTTTATCTCTTTCTGAGCCTTTTCAATAAATGCTAGCTGACTACTCTTGCATGTTGAGATAGATATTTAGAATAATCAAAACATCAACAAATTGTGATGTTTGATTAATTCAGGGCAGTCCAACTTCTTTATGAAGAATAAATGGGTGGAGATGGGTGCAAACAGAATTTCTATTGAGTGACTAGAGAAGATGTGATGATGGAGATTTAAACTAAGAGACCTGAGGCTGGTAACTAAGTAAATATGTGACATATAAGAATTATCTTAGGGGGCCGGGAGTTTGGCCTAGTGGTAGAGTGCTTGCCTAGCATGCACAAAGACCCGGGTTCGATTCCTTGGTACCACATACATAGGAAAAAGCCGGAAGTGGTGCTGAGGCTCAAGTGGTAGAATGCTAGCCTTGAGAAAGTCCAAGGACAGTGCTCAGGCCCTGAGCCCAAGCCCAGGACTGGCAAAAAAAAAATTACCTCAGAAGAGAGCATATCTTTGATAAGAGTTTTGAACTGCGCTGAGTTTAACCATAAAAATGTTGTAGTGATCTCAGCCTCACAGTGATTCCCACCTATAATCCTAGCTAGTCAAGAGAGGCATAGATCTGTGAATTTCAGTTCAAAGCCCACCTGAGCAGGAAAAAGATTATAAGATTCATTTTCAGGTAACCACCAAAGATCCTGGAATGGAGGTGTGGCTCATGTGGTAGAGCACCAGCTATGAGAAAAAACAACAACAAAAAAACATGCCAAAGCCCTGATTTTGAGACCCAGTACTGGCTCAAAAGAAAAATAAAACCAAACATTATTTAGTGGTTTAGGCATATATTCATATAATCACCCCTCCAATATTAAGTAAGAAACGGATATGTCCTATTGTGAACCGTGAACTAAATTATGGTTTCAGAATTGCCTTGCTCACATAGTTCCAGATAAGTGTGGGACCACAATTTAAAACCATTTTTGCCTGGTGTTTGAGTGGCAGGAGCCATTCACAGTCATGTTCTGCTTGGGTAACTGTGCCAATTCTATTTTGAATCACCTTGTTGAAATGGGGCAATCACTGGGACAATGGTAATCTTCAATCCTGTTGGAATACCTCCTTCCTCCTCCCAGATTCCTGGTACATGAATGGATTTACCTTCATTTCAAAAGATATCATCCTTTCCTTACAGTCCAACTGTTCTGAAAACTAGGCTCTTGGGGTGGTGGAGAGTTGAATTTCAGCCTATGTCTGTGATTCCATCATATTCACATTTTGCAGGTCTCTTGGTCAGTCTTCCTCTGTTTGTATCTGTGTTTGCCAAGATGACAACTGTTCCATCTACTTAAGGTGGGCTTTTTCACCATGCACAACAGACACTTAGCAACTATTTCTTCCAATTTGAAACCAGTTTTGCCTTTGCTGTGTTTTGGGAGATTTACATTAAAAAAAACTGTCTATACCCAATTCTTGTAGTAATTCGTATATATTCTAGTAGTTTCATGATTTTGAAGTCCAGATTCAGGTCTTTGATTCATCTGGAATTGGTCTTAGGATGTTTAAAAGAAGTAGATATCTAGTTATATCAATCTACATCCAATTTTCTCAACCCTCTTTTCTGAACTGATGGTCTTTTTCCCAATACATGTTATTGATGCCTTCATCAAATATTAATTTACACTAAATATGGAGATTGATTTAGGAATTCTCTGTTCTATTCCACTGGTATGTACGTCTGTTTTTATACCACTACCACATTGTTTTAACTGTTATAGCTTTGTAGTAAACCTGAATTTCAAGCAATTGAATTTCAAATAAATTCAAGTAAAGCTGAATTTCAGAGGAAGGACAATGCTAAATAAAAAGTAAAAAGTAAATAATTCTCAGATTTAATATAAGTTGATAATTAAGATTATAACTATACATTAAATTGCTTAACTTCTCTGTTTTTCAAAACCTCAGGTTTTCAAAGCCTCATTTTTAAAATATCATTCATATTAAAATATGGCAATATAAACATATAGTCATATAAACATACAAATAATGTATGGAATAATAATATAAACATATAAAAACATTTTTTTTGCTATAGGGCTTGAATTCTGGGCCTGTTCAAGGCTATGGCTCTACCACTTGAGCCACAGAACCACTTCCAGTTTTTTGGTGGTTATTTGGAGATAAGAGTCTCATAAACTTTTGTGTCTGGGCTAACTTTGAGCCACAATCCTCAGATCTCAGCTCCCTGAATAGCTAGATTTACAGGTCTAATCCACCAGCACCCAGCTTAAACATACAAATAATTTATTTTTACTGCAGTAAAGTATTACTTATTTAGTAACATAAAAACCAACAAAGCAATGATCATTGAAGCCAAAAATAGCATTTAAATAATTCATAGGTTAAATATAAAAATTTTTTAAATCATAAGATATTTATTTTAAAATGGAAAGTCTTTAACCTGCTTTTACCTCTTTGCCTCCTCATTTTATGAAATAGTTCTGTATGAGAACTCAGGTTCATCCCATTTTATAACATTTGCATTCTGTCATGAACCACATACCTACCTCATTGTCCTCAGTTCTATATTTAGACTTTCAGCTGTAACCGCTTTAGGACAGCTGCTCTCTTCCTCCTTTGTGGGTTAAACTACAAAACTGAAATTGTTCCTTTGATCTTTTTATTCACTCAGGGCTTATGACCTATATTTTCCCTGAGATTTTATATATTGAGAAACATTTCTCCATTGTCTGTATCCAGTAATGTCCACTGGCTGTGGATGAAAGCATCTTGATTCCCATTTTCCCCATGGAGTGAATCTATTGATTGTTCTACTTTTTTTTCCAGTCATTTAATATTCCTATGAAGAAGGCTGAAGCCAACCTTATTGATTCTTTTCCTTGATGACTTGAATTTTGTTTGTTTGTTTTTTTATATCTGGGTCAGTGTGGAAGTATTTCTTCGCTTTAAAGTTCAGTTACTTTAAGGACGAGATTTTTCACTAATTGCTCTACATCATTGTGTTTCTAGCATCTATAATGTTCAGATTGGCAGATTTGGGTATTATTTGTTTTTGAAAAAATTATTGACTCTCTTCCAGGAAAGAATAGATTTTTCCCCATTTCAGCTGTTTATTCTGAAAGAGTAATTATGTATGTGCTTTTACAGCTGCCACTTTATTCTTAAAATTTATTTTTGCTCCTGCTAGCTTTTATACAACTGATATTATTTCTATCATGTCTTTGAGTATTTGCCACTTCCAATATGCTTTTCATTTTTCCCTTTACTATTATTTTTATTGTAAATTTCAAGGATAATAATGCCTTAAAATACTATAATTTTCTAAAGCACTTAAGCAGAGGTACCAATTTACGATATTAAATTTCATTGATCTATACAATGAATCAAAGTAACTTAGGACATGTAAACACCAGTTCAGTGAAAAGCTGTTGTTTGATTTGGAGAAGGGATTGGTTGGAGATATCTAAACACACTGGGATATAGTTTGGAGTAAAATGCACGTGGTTTAAAAATGGCTCATGTCATATTATGGAAATGATTTTTCAAGGCTATAAATTCAATAGTATTAGTTCTGAATATGCCTTGAGCACTTTATTGAAATCTTCCATTTGTTGCCTATTGGCTCTGGATTACCTAACTAACCCCCCCCCCCAAAAAAAAAAATGAATAGACACCAAATTTGAAGGCAGAATTTCCAGATCCAGACTTCACATTTCATGGAACCATCACAGGTGACAGCACAATCCTTAGTGTCTAGCTAGTTCTAAAAGCTTCCCTAGGAACAACAGAATTTCTAGCACAGTTGTTAGTTACAAGAACAGTTGTAGCAGCAGCAGCAAGTTTACTGCAACAACTGAGCAGCAACTGATGTCTACTCAAGGCTCTAGCCTTTCCTCAGCACCAATGGGTACATTCTCCACAGTGAGTCCGTGATGGTAGTTGCTTATCAAGCAGCTCAAATCAATACCAAAGAGCAGGCAAAAAGAGCAAAATGGCTTTGTGATCTTGGGTAATGTTTCCTCTGTTGACTCACACTTGCTCTTCAAATACTGTTAAATGCCCTTCAGTCATAAGCAAATTTTTCTTAATTTGGAATATCCATAATGGTTTCGGTTTTGTGGTCTGGAAAATGATTGATAGGGATGATTAATAGACTTAAACAATGAATCCAGCAATTGAAACACACATAGAATGAATTTTTCCCAAAACACTTAGAACATTTATAAAAATTAATTATATCCTGTACTAAACAGTATTTCATCCATGTTCAGGGCATCATTATAATACCACCTTCTAGGATCAACCAGTATTAAATGAGAGATTATTTTTAGAATCTGTTTAAGCTTCTATATATCAAGGACTCATGAGTCAAGGGCATATAATAACGAAATATTTTAACTACATGATATAAATAAATCAGTAGATATATAAACAAATCAGAGACTAAAATATGAGATCTTAATTTAAGGAAAGGAGAAATATATATCTATATACTACTTGAAATAAGCAATCAAAAGGCACACTTAGGGAATTGAAGGGAAGAGAACTGAGTTGTGATTTGCAAAAGATTAATGAAGTAAGCACAGTTGGTGTGACTGAGTAAGAAAAAGGAAAGGAATGCTTCATTGAAAAAAAAGATGAAAAGTGAACTGAAAATGTTACAGACATCTACAAGATAACATGAATGAGCTTGCTATCACTCTAACAGAATGCTCCAGATAAACAAGTTATAGAGAAGAAAGGTTGATTTCATCCAAATCTTTGCTATGGTAAATAATGCTGCAGTGAACACTTGTGCTACTAGCCTTAGTATGTTCTTGTTCTGGACATTTGGTACATGCCAGGAGTGGAATTGCTGGATCATATGGGAGCTCTATGCCAAACTCTTCTCTCCTTAAAATATCTTGTAAATCTCCTTTATTGACTCTTGGGTTGTTTCCAAGGCATATATAATATTCCATGGGAGAAGCTGTTACCTGGTCCAGATTGGAGTTGGTATTCATATATTTAAAACTGCATATATGATTTAGGTGTCCTACAGTTGTTTAGAGATCATGTATAAAAATTTGAAATTTTGAACATTAGCTACTTTGTAGGGTTTGCTGCTTATAGGAAATGCAAAAAAGCAATCCATTGCTCATGAATAAAATATTTTCCTGTCTACAAAATTGATATCCATAAGGCATTATCAACAAAAGATGATCTTTATCATCTAAGCACTGGTTCATAAATATGGTTTGATGGAGCATATACTTATTTATCTTATAGCATTTACATTATAATCTGAATTGAATAATTTGGTTGGAAATAGGAATTCCTGCTCATTAGGTAATCATACAATAAACCACAAATGCTTGATGAATATATTCTTTATGTTGAACATATGACATATGTGTTTTAAATTAATGTATTTAAATCCATGTTCTCATCATAACAGATCTACAATCATAGATAATCTCACTTGCTATGAATAAGAAAGTGATTTTTCTCCTTTTATAAGTGTCTAGGATAACATAGCTATAGAAAGTGCTCATATATCCTTACAAAATTCTTGTAACATTGCACTATAATGCAGCATTTAAAAAATAGCAACATCAAACTACTTTGTAAAAAAGAATACAAAGGAACACACTTAATTTTCTTCTTTTGCTTTATTTTTGTAAATTTAAAATAAGAAGCCATATTTTTCTTATTGAAACAGATTCATGAAATAGCAGATACTGTGTTATATAAAATGTTATAAAATGTATGTGTAATATGGTATATTACAAATATTTCTTCAGAAGCCAGGATCCAGAACACTTTAAAAAATACTTTTGTTCCCTTGTTTCATTTTAAAGGTTCTATTAAGAATCAGAAATATGTGATTATAATAAAGAACAGATCTCTGATTAAAGAAAATACTTATCTTGTTAAATTTAAAGTATCTTTCCTTCCACTGTTCTCTAATCTCAAACTTTGTTAGGCTTCCTTCCTTCATATTAGGTGCCATTAATCTGAGCATGATATAAACATTTTGGAGAAAGTAAGATTAATGACATCTCATAAAAACATTAATGAGCTTTACTGTTTCATCGATATATTCATATATTTTTTTCAAGTGTGAGAATTTTTACATATCTTATGAGGAATAATTTCACTCGGAGACAAGATATTTAGGGCAATGAATTCATGTGTGTGTGTGTGTGTGTGTGTGTGTGTGTGTGTGTGTGTCTGTGTGTGTCTGTGCACACATGTGTGTATGTGTGTACTTGTGTACAGGTGTGTGCACTGGCCCTGGGGCTTGAACTCAGGAACTCAGGAGCTTTTGTGCTCAAGGCTATCACTATATTCACTTAAGCCATAGTGCCACTTCAGGTTTTTGCAAGTTCATTGGAGATGATCCACGATTGGCTTTGAACTGTGATCCTCAGATTTCTGCCCCTGAGTAACCAGTATTACAGGTACAAGCCAACACTAAGGTTAAATTTTTATATTTTATTAAGTGATCTTGTACCTGAGTAAAGAGAATAGTATTCAAACGCCCTTGTTGAATCACAAACTCCCTTTTATTTATAATGAGAAGTGTACTTTTGAAAAGCCTGTTTTGTTGGGTGCACATTTTACTTGGAGAACAAAGATTAAAACCCAACCAACATTCTGCAGCTTTTTTTAATCTACAAATATTATAATTTAGGAAAAATATAAAATTCCTTGCAAAAAGTGTTTAATAGAAACTTATCTGCTATATCTGTGTTATAATCTTCCTTTAAAAATGAATGTTGGCCGGGAGTTTGGCCTACTGGTAGAGTGCTTGCCTAGCATGCATGAAGACCCAGGTTCGGTTCCTTGGTACCACGTGCATAGAAAAAAGCTGGAAGTGGTGCTGAGGCTCAAGTAGTAGAGCTCTAACCTTGAGATAGTCCAAGGACAGGGATCAGGGCCCAGGACTGGCAAAACAAAATGAGTGTTACTTCTTCCAACACTCACTTAGGTATACAAATAGTTGAAAATATACCCAAATTTCCTATAACCTTCATCTTTTTCTTCTAATATTTGAAAAACAGTAGTCTCCTAATAAACATTTCCTTAACTTTTTTAAGTTTAGGGTTTTTAATTTTCTTTTTTCTTGTTACTAGAGCACTAAACTATACCCTTTGTAGCTTTTCTGGCTTTGTGGCTGTTTGTCTTTTTAGACTCAATTCTGGCAATCAGGTCACTGGCTTTATTAAATTGCATATGTACTTTCTGCTCTAGTATAAATTCAGAACATTTAAGAAGAGGACTCAATTACTTGTTGAACTCCAAATATTAATCTAAAGTTAAATAATGTGCCCATTAATTTTAATATGAAGCCAGAAAAAAGACATTGGACCTATCACCAGAAGCTGGCATCCACAGACCTTTCTCAGGAAGAAAGTAAAACAAAACAAAACTAGACTTGCTGATTCCTAATTCTTGTTTATGTTCACTTAGTGATTCTGAAAGCAATCTCTGAGCTTTAAAGTACTCTGGTTTTGGTTGACATAAAACCTTTCTGGCTTAACAGTTCTGACACCAATGTGGTACTAAAGAGGTTTGGTAGAGAAAGGAGAGCCTTCATTAAATGAGAGAAATGGAAAGACACTTCCATTTCTCAGCTGCATTGCACTAGTAGATATGGAAATAGAATGCTGTGCATCTAGTGGTACACTGCATTTTCCTCACACATGTGACCATTAAAGATTTCATTTTTAGTTGCCATAAGGAGCATTCCTGAATGTAACTGTTTGCTTTGTATTGAAAACCAAGTGTCCTCCTCTGCCATGGGGAGCCCCCCCATTTCTGGCTCTTCCTATAAACCATTTGGGGCTGCTGACATTTTTGGTTTATAGCAAATCTAACATTCTCTGCATACACATTTTTCACTTCAACCAAAGAGGCATTTATTAGGCCTCTAATGTGGGCCAGGCCCCGAGTCATATTTCTCTCTGATTCCCTCCAGTCTCAAGCAAATACAATATAAAAACCAGAATTAGAGATGATAAAAATTAGCCTGACTTTCTTCCGATTCTCTATAGCATCCCTGTCTTCCCTGTCCTGTAGTTTTAAAATCTCCCAACAGTGTATCTAATATTTCACATGAATACATTATGTTTCCTTGAACCACAAACAAATGGTATCTCCCTCATCTACTCTGCCCCCCCACACACCTGGTTCTGGTTTTCAGTTTATGCACATTTTACTTTGAAAAAATTCTACCTAAAATAGTTCATGGATTCTTTGGAGTATTCATCATAACAGTGAAATCTAAACATCTGATTATAATTAAAAATCAATGACCACTAATACAACTTGTATAAAATGTTCTACAGAACAACATGTATGTCTATAATATTCTCCCTGTGAGGTTTGTTTTCGATTTTTCATGTATTGTGAGTAAATTTATGTAGTGTAAACATGCTTGCTATGATACTATAAATTTAATAAATTTGGCACATACCAACAATACTCGACAAGGTTGTCCTCACTAAACAAAGGCTGTTGACATGTTTATATATGTTCCAATTAAAAGTCATTATTGATGGGCTATAACTTGCTTTACAAAATGTCTCTGGCATAAATTTCAGAAGTCTGATTTTATTTTAACCCAATGACAGGATTTCCACATTATCTTACATGTAATTAAGGCTGTGGCTCTTATTCCTTCTTCAGCATAGTGCTATTTTAATGCATTCTAGGGTTTTTTTTTTGGACTAAAGCTATTTTATGTAGCTGGATGACACTTTTATAATTTAAGTATCTTGTGTTTAATCTTCAGTGAAGTCAAATAGCATTTTTAGGGATATTATAAGCATGAATTGTTCTCATTTTTCCCCTAAAGGCTTAAGCTAGGCCTTGCACACAGTTAGTGCCCAAGAAATGACTATTGGACTTGTAAAAAAATGATTATAGCCATTAAGAGCATAAAACCTTTCCTATGTCATCTCTCTCCACCATGCCTCTCAGTAGGTTGCCAGTCACACTGTATTTAATCTCTGCTTGAACACGTACTTGGAATAATGCACATAGCCATACTTAGGCATATAAATCCATATCTTTCTCAGTTCTTTAATCCATTATCAAACAAGAATTATGAATATTCAATTTTCAGTGAAGCCTCTGTAAAACATTTTATTGTTTGGGAACTCAAATGGTGGCTGGTCTACTGTACTTTTTCAATTAGAAACGAGTGCCTTCAGAGTGTTATTTAAATAAACACAGTCACCATATTGTACTATATTGATTAGTGCCACCTATAGTTTTGGTGGTAACTTTCACAAATTTGTTGTTCTCATGAAACACAGTGGTTTACATACCCATGCCAGCAAATTACATTATCCTTGCAGCAGGGGAT
Organism: Megascapheus bottae; assembly: GCF_031878675.1. Lineage (NCBI taxonomy): Eukaryota > Metazoa > Chordata > Mammalia > Rodentia > Geomyidae > Megascapheus > Megascapheus bottae. The sequence goes on along the minus strand of NC_143530.1, from coordinate 18,893,695 downwards.
TACAAAGCAAAGTAATGTCATCTATTTTGGAAGATTGGAAAAGCCAGGAGACCATGGATTTTCACAGGCCCATCTGGATCATTTTTCTGCTTTTCAGTTGTTGATCTGTGCATCACCAATGAAGACTAAACAGCACCAGCTGCATTATTTTGCATCTTTTGGTGGTCTCACAGGTGGCTAAGCATGATCAGTGGATTCAGTGCATAACTGAATCATTAACTATAACTTAAGCATTAAAATAACACTAACTGAACTACTTTTTTTTTTCTTTTTCCTTTGGGTCACACTCATCTTCGGCTATTCTGATTGGATATCTGTATGTTAACTGTGATGTGAACACATCTTACTTTAGTCAACTCTGCTAATGCTAGAGACCATCAGACTGAACAGAATTAGAATTTTGATATGGCATGATTGTTTTAACCTTCACTCCTGTCCCATTTGATACTCTTGAGAGCTATTGATGGAATTCTACTTTTAGCCCATTCTTCCTCTGTTGCCATGAAGTCAGGACAAGTATATCTTTAATGTAATTTTATTGTCAAGGTGATGTACAGAGGGGTTTCAGTTACCTACATAGGTAATGCGGGAGTGGGTAACAGTGTTCCACAATGTTTGACAAGTATGTTTTTAAGATTATGGAATTATAGTCAGAAAAAATAGAAAAAATATACTTTTTTCTGAAAAGTATACATGGAAATGGAGTTCTCACTGTGATGTTAGAGTCAAAGAAAATATTCTTCAGGAAAATCTACATTTTTTGAAGTACAAGTAACATACAATTAAATTCATTTTTAAATATGCACACATCTTGAGCTTTGAAATATGCATACAGTTGGGTCACTGTCATCAAAATAAAGACAGAGATAATGCCTATCCTACCAAACAGTTCTTTCATATATTTTTTGTGCTCAAGTTTTTTTCCTCCCTCATTCCATACCCAGGCAAATCCATGGTCTCCATTCTTTCCTATCACCTTGTTTTCTCTAGAATATCATATAAGGGTAGTCATACAGGATTTGGTTTCAAGTGTTATACTGCTATTACTAAGTCTGGTTACTCACTGCTTAGAAATAGTTCACCTGGTTCTTGTCACCTTGTTATACCACCACAAAGAGAACTGACACACTCGATCTGCCTACCTGGGAACAGGTAAACAGGTGGACGTAATACCTCAATGACACAGCTAGCTCCTATGTGCTTTGGGAAATGGTCACCAAAGGCAGGTGGATAGAGACAAAGGTAAGCATGCAGCAGGAAATCTGTTCTGAGATGGTGTTACAAATCAGACACAAGTTCTTATCTTTCACCTCTAGAAATGACTCCAGGCATATTGAAATGCAACACCAACAGGAATTAGATCCTAGGTCTGAAGTCACTGCTTCTCCAAGTAGGATTTCAAGATGATCTGCATCAGAACCATCTGGGAAAGTCACATTGCTGTAGCTTCCTGGCCTCCACCTCAGGCATGCTGAATGAGAACTGTTTGGACGAAGGACTTTTTTTTTTTACAAGCTTTCTGGAAGACTGTGAAATACAAGGTCTGCTGGCATTCTACAGTGAATATTAACCACTCGAGGATTGAGAAAATATGAAGAGAGGCAGCTGTGAAATTGTACACGGAGTTTGGACGGATTGTTTCAGGAGTAGAAGCTCATCTGATTCTAGAAGTAAAATGCAATAGTGTTTCTGCTGATGCTGAAAATGGGAAGGAAGAATTAAGATGAAATGGTATGTCAGTTGGCAATACATTAGGCAAATTATGTCAGACATAAACGTAAATGGATGTATATATACAGACAGCTAAAGAAGTAGAGGTACCAAAGCAGAATAATTTGCACTCCGAGAAAATTTAAGAAAAAATGTAAATAAACATATTGACACAGTTATATATTTCATTATATATATTCATTAATATATTAACAAAATTAATAAAGATTTTTATCTTATTTGTCATAAAATGCCTTATCTCACCATTTACAAGGACAGAAAGAAAAAGTTTTAGATATATAATATACAAAAATTTAATATCTACTATTTATCATAGCAGCATAAAATAGTACAAATACATATTTATTGTAGATACTGGTATACTCACATACCAATAACTGAAATTGGGTGTGTTAACACACCAAGATTGTTTCTCGAGTTTTTTTCCCCCTTAAGATAGATACATTTACTTCTCATACAATTTATTTCTTATTTCGTGATAATGTACTTGAAATAAACATATTGTAAAGGAAATTTCACTCTGTGAACATGAATAAAATGTAGAGATGTGGAGTGCAAAAGACAATACCAATCTATTTTAAATCTATGAGGTCTCACAAATATCGACTACAGGTCATTCTTGCTCAGCTGGAAGGCTAAAATGGAGCCATAGATGATTTTCTTTAAAGTGCAAATGGAAAGCAAGGCTCCATGAGTTGGTTCTGTTTATTGCAAAAGTGGAAAGAAAGGGGGAAAAGGGGCCTTTACCCTTAAGAAGTGTTGAGTTTTTATGTTCTACTCCAGTAACTCACCCCCAAATGAAAAACAGACTTTGGGTCTGTTCTGCCATGATGTTTAGCCGCAGCACTGCATCCACGTGACTCGTGTTTTAGTTTTGTTTGTGTTGCAGCATAAATGAACAAGGTGTCAAATGAACATGGTGACCCCATTTTTATCTCCAGCAGACTAAATCCATAACAGCACAGAGCCTTCTTTCTGCAGTTCAGCGAAATGGAGTGTGGAGAATTTCACAAACTCAGCTGGTTTGGGGGAGCTGGAGAGGACTGAAAGTCTCCTGCATCCTGACTGTCATCTGGTAAGAACATTTCCACACTCGGTGACTCACATGAGCCTTGATCTCAGCGCTTTCCCTTGCACACTAATCACATTCGCAACCTCTGTTTCCTCCATGGCGTGTGGAGAATCTGCCATAAAGAAAGTGCCCTTTCAGCGGCAGGTTTGCTACACACAGCACTGCCCTGGTTTTGGATAGAGCTCAACTCCATGTCTCCCCTGGGCACAACGAACAGCAGAATGGAAGAGTGAAAACTGCCAAAATGCTAATCATGGAAAGAAAAAAAAAAAGAATAACAAGATCCAGATGGGATAAAATGGACCTATTTCATTTATCCTGGGAAACTCTACTGTATATCATTTGTGATGCTTAGTACCCCGAGCCTTGGCCCTCTATAAACAAATACAACAGAGACATATGCCACAGGATAATAAACAGAGCTGCCCATAAATTTGATGGGGTCCCATGCTGCAGTGCTCTCTGCACACACCACGGCTGCGGCTGGTTCAGTGAGACCCGAGGCTGCAATCTTTTCTCTTGGCTGCGGATCAGCTGTGTAATCTTAACTCATCCAAAGGGGCAGAACCTCTGTGGGCCAATTCAGCCTAAGCAAACTCACTAAGCAAAATCCACCTGGCTTGCCTAGGCCTATGCCAGAGCTGGAGAACCCCAGAGATGGTGGATGGGTTTCTGAAGACCTAGCAACTCTGCTGTCCGCCATCCATACAAGATGATTAACTCATCACACTCGCTTCTCACATCTGGTTCATTTTACCTAAATTTGTAGAGGTGCTTCACATCCATCTATGTTTCTGAAGTTCTTAAATTAGGCCATATTCATTATACAAGAGGGTTTCCACGGACATTTCCATCTAGATGTACAAACGTGGCTGGAGCAAACACACTCTGTCTACCTCCCTCTTTCTTCCGAATGAAAACTAATTCAACAGGGTTTCATGTTTTCATACATGTACATAACACTCCCTCTCCCATATTCATCTAATATCTACTCTCCCCATTGGGTTGATAAGCCAACACCAACCTGTTTTACACTTTATTTTTTAGTTTGCTGTTCCGGTGGCCTGAACTCAGGACTTGGGTATTCTCCCTGAGCCTCTTCGCACTCAAGGTTAGCTCCTTACCACTGGAGCCATAGTGACACTTCTGGCCTTTTCTGAGTTTGGAGATAATAGTCTCTAATCTGACTTAGAACTGCAATCTTTAGATATCAATATCCTGAGTAGCTAGGATTACACAGTTGTGAACCACTGGTGCCTGGCTGTGTTTTATTTATGTGTGTATGTGTGTATATATACATATATATAAACATATGTTTGTATTATATATAATGTATATTATGTTATATATAATATTAATAATGTTAATATAATATATACATATAAATATACACATACTTATATACATACTATACAAATGTGTGTTAGTTACACAAATTATTTAATATGGAATATTTGGATGAGCTTAATCTCTGTTGCTCTTTCCTTTCTTCTTTGATATTTATTGTATAACAGCTTACAGTGAGTTTCCTTATATCATTATATACGGATGCACTAGGTTTTCATATCTGCCTTCTAACAAGAATTTCATGTGATTCTAAACAGTGTTTCCAGGAAATACTACAATATTTATGTTATTAGGATACTATTGTTATGAAGATGGATCCTGTCTTTTTAAAGTTATAAATAATCATTTTGAAAATCAACAAGCAATAGTTGTACCAACTTCAGGAGTTCTATATAAGGTTGGTTGCAATATATTTTAGACCAATATAATGGCAAACCAGAGTGAATATCTCTCCATATGTGTCATTTCTTTGTGATGAAAATCACTATAATTATTTCTTCTAGGTTTTCTTTTTTTTGAAATATATTATCTACAATCCATCTACCATGCAACACAGCTCTAAAATGTTTCCAATCTTATTAATCTAGGACCCTTTTGGAAGAAAGATCTGAAATCATTCTTTTGGCTTTCTTCAAGAAGGACCTGTTCCTATATTGAGGGGAGAGGAGTGTTAAGTGTGAGGCAGTGGACTAACTACTGGATTCATTAGTCCATTGACCATGTGTTTGCAATACATTATGCACATTAAACACACTGTGTACCAGTGGGTATTTCAAATGCCAATGAATTTAATTCATAATATAATTTATCATCAATTATAATTTATAAATGTTAATATAATAAATTGCAATATACTTATACTATAAATTACATTAATTTCATGTCATTTTATTAAAGATGCCAGGATACCATGGATACTTTCATATACAATCACATGCAACTAAAGTCCCAGCAAATACTGAACACTGATCATGTGCTACCATTGTATAGCCCTGTATATTTTTGTGTGGTTGCATTTTCTGATGGTCTTAAAACATGTTTATCCCCATCCAGACCAACGTTTATATTTGTGGCAAAAATTGCTTAACACCATCCTCTCAGGACTTGAAAATTAAATCTCCCCGATTTCAAACATGTAAGAAAAAAGATGTTAATTCCTACTTTCTGCCTACTTCCTTTGGTTAGAAAAAGCCAAGTATAGTCAAATTCGCTTCCCTATCATCCTGTTTTCCTATCATCATATCCTATGCGTGATACCTCGAATCCAGGGGTTTTCATGGAGTCTATGATTGGGGATTAGGAGTGTCTGATTTGTGGTTAGCATCACAGCAGGCTGGTATCTGCAGACCATATTTCTACCTACTCTTTGGACTGCAACCCACCCAGGTAGCTCTGGATATGTCCATTGTTTCTGTTGTAGAGATGTTACAGTTTAAAGTTCACCAACTGTTACCTTTGGTCTATGAAGCACAGGGATGTTCATCTGCCTTCATTTATGAGATAGAGACCTGGAAAACACTGCAAACTCACTAGAGCCATGACTCATCCTTTATCACTGCTTCGTTCTTCAAGGGCACACAGGAATTGTTTCCTATAACGTACAGGATGTCCTGATTGTCTAGAATGTTCTCTGGTTAAAGGATACATTTCTGTGTTTGAGTAATTTGAGAATCCCTGTAAATTCATCATCTAATTGAGCTTGGAAGGAGGATATTGTCTAAGAAGCTTCTTGCAATTCTTTCGTTTTTCTCTTTTTCTTCCTGATCTCAGCCTTACTCCATCTGGACATTGAATTTAGAGTTTAGGGAACCAACACATTTCTCTGGTTTTTTTCTACCATCACTTTACATTTGTTTACTTTCCAGATAGTGTGTTTGTTGAAGTCTGTAGCATGCTACTTACTCTTCAGCATACCCCTAATAAATGCTGGAACAATTATCATTGCTATAGGTTGGATGGGACAGGAGAGAAGAAAGGAGGGAAAAGGTCGTTGGAGGAAGACTCAAGGTACAGAAAATTGGAATAAATTATCATAACTGAGAAACCAAAATATGTTTGCAGTATAGTTATTTATGATGTTATATGGGCATATTTTTTAATCACAGAAAAGTTAAAAAGGATGGTCATGCTGAGAGGATGGGATTATGAGTGTGTGAATCCAGTTAAGAAATGGGATTTTTTTAACATGTGCTTTAAATTTAGGCTTTTGTTCTGTTTCCATAAACTAATTATATTTAATGTCATAGAGTCCCACACTGCACAGAGCACTACACAGACTCGAGACTAGTGACAAGAAATAGCACAGAACTCAATCACTTTGGAAAGTTTTAGTTTTTTGAGGTGTACAGATAATAACAAGGCAAGCTCTGGGTCTTAATTATAAGCATTCTTCACAATTTGTGCTCTCTTCATTTTTTATTTTTTTGATCTGAAACATAAATTGTTGTTAGTGGATAATGAGTGTCCTTCATCTGTTGTTAGCCTGGCTCTTACTTAAATCTTAGTCCTATGTGTCATGAATAAGAACATGCCCATCCTTACCCTAGTGTGGCAATGAATCTAGCCTAGCAAAAGAAGAAATATGTGGGGTGAGAGGAAAATCAAAGTGTTGAGATCTGGGGCTGAGCTTTACCCACAACTCAGATAATAAGAAAGTTGAAGCTATTATATTAAGAAAATAACTCTCCCATTTAATGTTTTATTTTAGCTGTATTTTCCACTGGCCATTTTAAGGATGATTTCTTATTGTCACCACAGTTTCCACTTAACCTATTAGGTGGCTTCTTCTCATTACTAATACTGTAAGAAAACACTACCTCATATACCTTCATTTCTGTAGAAATCAAGTCTTAGAGAATTTTCTGTCTGGCCTGGTGCTATGACCTTTCCAGTATCTACTTCCAATGTAGCTTGAGATGGAAAGTGTGCACCATGGTGCTCTTCTATGGGTTGAGTAGGGGTTGTATGAACTTCTCTGTTCACGCTGGCCTCACACCATGAATCTCCCATTTTTAACTCAAATAACTAGAATTATAGTCTGATCACCAGAGCCCAGCAGAATCTGGAATTCTGAGACTTACTATGTAATTTTGGCTCCCAAACTTTGAAGCTATTAGATAGATAGATATATAAATGATTGATAAATGTAAATTAACATAAGTATAGATGTACTATTCCGTGCCTTAGTAATTTTAGAAAAACTTACAATTATGATTTGTTAAGTACTAATTATATAAAAGCTTGCATATTCATCATTTCAGTTTACATGCATTGATTTTGAGATGTGCCACTCATTTTGGGGGGAAGAGCATTGAGTGTAACTTGATGAGAAAAATTATAGTTAGGCTTTACCTTCACTGAATTTGCAACATAAGGATAAAAAATTCAATCAACTTTTCTTACAAATTCAAGTAACATTAATTATAGTTGTGGGAAGTGCAATGAATGAGGAGACATAAGATTTTGTGTTTTATAATATGGCATTCTAAGAACAGAGCTGATTTAATGCATTGCCTGAATCTATAGGCAAATTCTATCTAAATCTAAATATTGCCATGCAACTGATAATAAATAATATTATAATGCAAATGCAGTAATCTTCAACATTCATGCTTACATGTTCCTCGACTGTTGTACACTCTCCATAGATATATTGTGGCTAATTCCAGTTCATACTTTATAACCAAGATTAATAATTAATGGTCTAATGGGTTGGTATTTAATAGATTAAGGTCTCTATTTTAGTGGACTTGAATTCAAGTGACGTGCACTTGAATTGGCTGTTTCTCTGTTTCTGATGCCATACTTATTAAATAATATTTGATGTGACACAGGCAACATTAAAAACTGTTGAATATTATTGGGTGCTGGTGGTTCATGCCTGTAATCCTAGTTATTCAAGATGCTGAGATCTGAGAACCAGGCAACAAGTCCCTGAGACTCTTATCTCCAATAAACTAAGACAAATAAATGAAGCAGATCTGTGGATCAAGAGATAGAGAAATACTCTTGAGCGAAAAGAAGCTCAGGAACAATGCCTAGGCTATAAATTCAAGCATAAGGACTGGAACACATACACACACACACACACACACACACACACACACACACACACACACACACACTATGAAACTACAATGGAGAGAATCTAGCTAGAAGATGATTATATGGTATGAAGAGTATATTTGAGGGAACATGTGTGCACAGGCCCTTTAGTATGAACTCTCTGAGTTCTTCTGAGAATAATAAGGAAGCTGCAGACACAGAGGAACATCATGGAGTGTGGTCCAGAATGACTTAAAAGCAGACAGAAAGTTGAATAACATAACCCTGAAAATTTAAATAAAATCTTTGTCTTATGAGAAAGAGATGTGTCATGGCCAAGTATGGTGGTATCCATTTGTTACCCCAGCAATCAGGAGACTCTGGCAGGAGAATCACTTGATAATTTTTATTTATTTTTAATTTTTTCCCAGCTTTTCCTGGGACTGTAATCCTCTCATCTCTGTCTCATAATATATTTTATTGTCTATGTTTATATCTATGTAGCTATGTCAACCAATCTTCCATCTACCTAGCATTTATTGTCCATATACTTATTTACTATTTCTTATCTGTTATGTCTTTCTATCATATATCTTCCTTATCCGTAATCTCTTTCTAACAATCATCTATCTGTCTGTCTATCTGTCTATCTACTGATTTTTTGTTTTGTTTTGTTTTGTTTTATCTCCCAAGATCTCGGATTAACACAGATGAAACAGATTTGCCCTTAGAAAACAGTTTGGACTCAAGTAGAGAAGAAACTAATGGGAATAAAAGTAAAACTAAACAAACTGTCAGGAGGCAAATAAGTCCAGAGTAAAAACCATTTCAATTTATACCATCAGTTCTCAAAGGGAGTGGCATTATCCTTCAGGAACACTATTGGAAATCAATGAGAATGTGTTTGTTCTCTTTTCAGTGAAATGGTTACTGGAGCTTCTTGTTATCTGGGATTTGAACCTCTTAAGTATATCTTACAATTTGTAGGGTATTTAAATTTAAAAGGACAATTTTATGTCTCCCCAAACTTTACTATTCCCTACTCAAAAGTAAGGACTTTCATATAAATGACAAACCTGTTGAGAATGTAGTTAACGGATTTATTTATTGATGTATTTTGTTATTTTTAATTTTTTATGCTTAGTAGAGATGATATATGATGGGTTACACTTACATGAGTCACACAATGAACACAATTCTTTTTGAACCATGTCTCCCTTTCCCTGAACCTCAGTTTTTCCCTCCTGTCCCCACCCACATAAATATCTCAGTTGTATTTGTTCATCCATTGTTCTACCTTTTCTGTGAGCCCCCCTTTCCCTCCCAAATACAAACAAACAAGACAAAAGGAAAACAAAAACAAGAATTTTAAAATTTCTCTTGTTTTCTTCACTTGGAGTTCATTTCACAACATATTATTTTACATGATCATATGCACATATTTACTAACTTTTAAATAGAACTAAAATGTTGCATGTCTGAATCCATCAATGACAATGTTTACCACAGAAATGGAGGGATAACTCTACTTTCATTTGTTTGGGATGTTGAGTTTGTAGTCATTCAAGAAAATCACACAACTGGGGGAAATGAAGTTTACAGTATTGTAATCTAGTCCAGTGGGTCTCTATGGCTTTGTAGATATCACAGGTTCTTTGTGACATACTTCAGACCACATTGTTAGGCTCTTCTAGCTATGCCTGATGTTCACATAGAGAATATGTGAACATCAATATAATATAATTTAGTTTCCATCATATATATATATACTTTATATCAGAGTTAAATATTTATGTTTTGTGTTTAAAATTCTCTATGTAAATTTGGTGATACAAATTTATTTCAGCACATTAAAGGAGGTTGATCAATTTAATATAAAAAGGAAGAAGTCTTAAGAGATTGGGGATTCATTGACCTTGGTGCATGTTTCTATTATTAAAAACAGAGAAAAATAGGAAAAAAATCATTTGACAGTGGTCTCTAAGAAGTGAAATTAACCACAAATGATGAGTGATTCGATAGGATGGATTGAGAGGAAAGAATGAAACAGTATTGACCAATGGAGCATGGCTACATAATTAAGTGACTGTAATGAGGTTTATTGTATTAAGAGGTTATCATAGATAACCTATATTATAGTGATGACAAAAATTGAGTTCTAGTTTACATGCTGGCAAGAGCGAGAGGACATTGGAGACTACAAATTAGAAAAAGACATCTGGGATACTAGTACAATATTTAGACTCATCATAAACACAAGTGAGGTTGATGGAGTAGAGAGGTAATTCTCCACCTGAACTCTATTTGAGCCTTGGAGAATTCTAATACTTAATGCAATGTGCTAAATATTAAATGCTAAATAGCATCCTAGAAGATGATATGGGTTATAAGAAAGAGAAGGAGATAAAGAAGAATGTAAGAGAGAACTGGCCTCTGGAGATGAGGTTGGGTTTCTTTTCTAAATATCAAGGTCATACATTTCCCATTAAGAGGTGAGCAATGATTTGAAGCCTAGAATTAATTACTATGCAAATATAGAGGGGAAGCCCATGGCAAGCCACTTGTAAGAGCTCTAATATTGAAGGACAGTTACTAAGAGTAAAGGGATGGGAAAAATGGGAATCCAGAGAAATAACAGAAGTCATGTCAAAAGGCTCACATAGGACAGGGCTGTTTTAGTTCTGGGGGAAATGTAGAGTCAATGTTGAGCTGAGGAATAAAATAACCCAACTAGTATGTTAAAAGCATCATGCTGAGTTTACACTCTAGAAAACCACTGGTAGAAGCAGAGGGGCCATTGAGAAGCCACTCATACTTCATTGACCAAAGGCTGCCTTACATTGCTCACATAGTACAACTATTCAGATCACACTGAAACAACTGTCATTAAAAACATAGTAATAGTTATTATTATTGGCATATTCGTTCACTATTAGCCAACCTAGAGTGCACTTAAAAAATCTTCCATTGCATTATACAGAGTTCATGAATATCTAAGAGCTATCATTCCTAGATTATATCACGATATTCCAGGTGATAATAAGAGCCCTGGCAACACAGACCAACAGCTTTCATGGGGATTGATGATGGCTAATGAGAACAAAAGCATTTACCAACCAAGTTTACAGTGTTAACTCTACCAGGTATCAGGCCTTTATTAAAATACTAATTACTTTGGTATGCTAATGGGCAACATTAACTCAGCAGGTGCAGTAGATGATTGTGAAGGAGGGAATTATTTTAATACAATCTACTCTTTCATTTTTTTCTTTGCCTATTTAGAGACAATAGGGTTTGAATTCCATTTGTGCACATTGGCACCTGCAACATTATCTTTTCTAAATACAACAAAATAGATTTTCTACACCACTCCAAGCAGGAAACTTCATTATGGTGTCTCTGAGGAGCTTCAGAAGAGATGATTTTTGTCACCGTATCAGCACTCTTAACAATCTCTGAAGTGGTGGCTCAGTGACTAATTTGAAGCAGAATTTCCATCACAGGCTTACAAGCAGTGTTTGGATGGAATAGTAATTGTTATTAAATCAGTGCATGTTCTAAATGGAAGCCTGACTTTACCACAGGGACAGAGCAAGTGGGACCCTTCTCAACCCTGCCCTCCCCCTCCTCCTCCACTGCCCAACCCTTCCCAACATGTGAAACATCACTGGGAACAGAATGCAAAATGACCACAGTGTGTGAGTCAAGGAATGGAATTTGGAAAGAGTCTGCAAATTCCAGTTTCCTAGGGTAAGCAAAAATGCCATTCCCTACTGCTGACTACATAGATTAGCAAATTCAAACATTTCCAGGTTAGGGAAAAGAGAAAAAAGTTTGCAAATGAACTGACAATAGATTTCACAGGTTTTTGCCTGAGGTAGTTTAAAATTTTGAACAGTGCTTGACTCCGAAATAGGAGCAATCTCAAGGCAAACACTAGAATAGGATCAGCATTGAGATTTCCTATAGAGTCCTGAATCTTCAAATTATTCTTGATTAGTTCAGCATATTTCTAATCGGGTCAGAAAAGCAGGCACACTTCCACTTAGAATGTATTATATACATGAAACCGGCTAATGCAAATCAAAGATTCTGTTTTCTGTCCTTGGTTATTCAACATATTAGCATATTCAATACTCAAAGACACTATGAAACTTTTCAGACTACATGGTGAAAAATGCTTCCAAATATGGTTAGAATAGTCTATAGACTGAAAGTATATATTTCACATGTGTGCTCATATATTAAAAACATAACCCGACTTTCAATGATATGTCTCCAAGGGTTTACAAGCTAGATTGCCTGCCATAAACCATCAATTGCATGCACTTGCAGTAATGCTATATTTATTCTAGGCACATGCTCTACCCTTGTGATTGGATAAGGGGGACACTCCAGAACATTTTTGCCCTAACTGGACTTGTGTCATTCCTGGGAAGATCAGATAGGTGTAGTTTAGTCCTGAAGCTAGTGTGCCGTGGTAAACATACACAAGACCGGAGCCATAGGTCAGGTGCCTCATAAAAAAGACCATAATACACAATCTCACAAACATGCTGTTTTGATGCAGGTTCAATTTTATGATTAAAAGTATTTTTTAACCTCAAGCAAAGGTATTCTGGCTTTCATTAGTCAGGAACCTGCTGTCTCAGGTTTTAGTGGGTTCACTGCCTAATACTGAGGACTTCAGGCTCACAAGGAAAGCAGAGAGTTCCAGAACGCCTTTCCCAGCAGGAAATCCCACAGAATTTCTCTCTAACATAGAAAAAAAAATATTCTCTAAAGTGAAAGATAAGGATTGGTTTATTTTGGTAAGAAATAAAGCTAGTTGCCTCATTGGAACAGGGGTTTGATACGAAATGAAAAGAATTCCTCTCTGAGGGTGTTATGTTTTCAGAGAATTTTCAAGCTGAAGAGTTTGAGGACAAAGAAACAAGAAGTAGGAAAGTCTTATATTTAAAAAATGAAGATTTAATACAATCAAGGCAGGGAAAGAGATAGAAACTTATAATGGGGAATATATAAGAATTCAGGGCAAGATTAATAATTTACCATAGTGATTTTCTGGTTTTTGCAAAGAAGTTGGAAGAAAAATCATAGAAGAGAGCCTCAGAAACATTTTTAAAAAGTATCTATGTTCAAAAGTACGTAGTAGGGAACTTTCAAAGATGATTTAAGGAATAGCCCTCATTTCTCTATATAAGCAATGATAGTTTTAATTGAAATATACAATCACTGAGGTGGGCACTTGTGGCCCACACCTGTAATCATTTGCTCAGGAAGCTAAGATGTGAAGATTGTGGCTCAAAACTAGCCCACGCAGGCTCTTCTCTCCAAATAATCACCAAAAAAGCCAGGCAAATAACCGTGGCTCAAGTATTAAAGCATTATCCTTGAATAATAATTCTCAGGGACAAGGACCAGGCCCTGAATTCAAGTACTAGGACAAGTACATACATACACACTCTCACACACACACACGAACACATACACACAACATCTTGGTGATTACACATACCTAGATACATGATAAAATGGAGTGTAACAATGGAACTGTCACACATATTATACATACATCAAGTTCCTGGTTTTAATATGGTAATTAAATTTAGTAGGAACTAGTCTAGGTAAAATTGGTTGAAGGGTGCATGCAATACCATAGAACTTTTTTCTCTGATAATATTATCAAATTATTATAAAATATTATTATAAAATAATAATTATAAAATAAAATAGAGCAGAGCAAGCCATACTTCCATTAGTAATGTGGAATATGTGATTTGGTAACTTCTAAGAGAGGAGTTGAGCGAGGAGGTAAAATGATAAACTATTATCCTTTTTCCCAAGCTTTCTTTCTATCATTATAAAATACCTACTAAAAATTTTATTGAAGAAGAACTCTAAGTGAAATAGTTAAAATATAAGACTTTTAGTGGATATTTGTAAATGATTTCATTGAGGGTTGAATACTTATTACAAGTTTTACTTTATTCATCTCAAATCATGGGGCAAGGGCCTTCGCCAAACTTTATGGATCAGAAAGAAGTTGAGAATGTAATGTCAAGCACATTCAATAGAATAACATATGTAAATGGTGTTAATTCCAAGAGTAACCAGTGATTTTAAAAAATATATCTTTAAGTAGCTATACAAAGGAGTTAGTTTTTAACTAATTTATGAGTACAGTAAATTTTGTTCAATGTATTTTTTAAAAGAAAATTCCAACAGGTGTATGTGAATTAATGCACCTTCTATCTGGCAAATATCATGTAACCCTTTTATTAATTACAATAAAAAATATATATATAAAAAGAAAATTCCAACAGGATAAAAGTGAAGAACAATGAAAGCTCAAGACACTTGACTGCACTCAGTTTCCCACAAGACCAGAAGCTGAGAAAGATGAAAGAAAAAGAAATGATACCACTAAGACTTTACCTATAGCATCATACATTCTACACATGTAAGCCTAGAATAAAATTACTTTCAATTACTGACTGAGTATCACTAACTCAGACATGAAGTCCTTAAAATCAAATATCAGAAAATATGATAGAAAAGACTCTTGTTGGACAGTTCACTTAATTCAGTTTTTTACTGTAAGTATTGCTTCTGATTTTAATTAGTAAAAACTCTTATTCTCCACACACACACACACACACACACACACACACACACACACACACAATAAGTCTTAGAATAAGGAATGTTTTCAAATGTTAAAAGTGGTCTCCAGAGCACCAGCTAATTAGGCTGCCTTCAAAAGATCATGGTTGGAAGAAATATTGTTGTCATGGTCTAAAAATACAATGAGTTTGAATCCATTTTTTCTAATTATTTAAAAAACCTCTACGAGTTGCAAATTATGATGATTTGATTTCTCGAGTACTTTCTCACCCTGTCAGTTTGATTCATGTTCCCTGAGTCAGATGCTGAGTGCCTCCAGATGTGCTGAGCTGGCAAGGTTGTCAGGTGTCATTTCATCCTCAGTTTCTGATTTCAAGAGAGAGGAAGATACTGCTAGGAACAGCTGGAATGTCAACAGATGTGATTGCTGATAAATTACTAAACAGAGTGTGTGTATTTCTATGAAGTGGCATGGAAATTGGAGGGTCTCAAAAGTGTCATGTTCACAGAAAAAAAAACTAAAAATAAAACTGTAATAAATTTATCTCAAGCATAGGGGAAAAACAACAGCAGTGTAGTTTTATGTATTTAAATTGTCTGCACCAACAATATCACTGTAACCTTTCCCCTGAACTTTACATCCATAAATGCAATGTCTACTTATTACATTTCCTCGGATTTCTTTCTAACAGACATTTCAGACTAAGCACATCTGAAGGAGATGTTCTAATTCTCCTTCAAAACATGTTTTGTGTATACTTTTCCTCAATTGCAGTGATGGGAAAATCTTAGTTAAAAAAATTAGAGATCAGATCCCACTGAACTCCAAAAGATCATAAAAGGTAATATTTTGAAAACTTACACTCCAATGTATTCGTAAATCTAGGGGAAATTCATAAATTCATAAATTTCTAGACACAAGGATGACTCGAAACAGAACAATAACAAGTGTTGGCAAGAATTTGGAAAACCTCAACTGTTCATATACTTCTGGAGGAAAGTAAAAATGAGGTAATCACATTTAAATTAATCTAGCAGCTCTCTAAGTGGGTAAGTCTATAATTGTAACTGTCATAATTCCATTCCTGGTATGTTCCCAAGAGAAATGAAATCCTATATTCACACAAAGATTTGCATATGAATGTGCATGGCCCACTATTTACAATAGTCCAATGGAGGGAAAATCTCAAGTGTCATCAATGGATGAATGGATAAACTAAGTATGATTTAGTAAATCCAAACATGTAATCTTTGTCAGACATGAAGAGGGATGAAGTACACATGTTATGACATGGGTAACCTTGATAGGTTTGATAGGTAAAGAAAGCTAGTCACAATTATATTCATTCAGAATGTCCAGAATATAAAAATATATAAAAAAAGGGAAATAAGTATTTTTTTAGGGATGGGACTGAAGAAATGGAAGAGTTGACTGTTTAAAGATATATATATATATATATTTAGGTTTTATAAATATCCTAACTTTCTAAATTACACTTTTTGAAGGAGTGGGACCATGTGTTTCTTACTCATTTCTCAGTAACTCTGTAATCAAATGCAAAAATGTTTTAGCTATCAGTTTAATAATTCAATCTTTACTTCACACTTGGGGGGAAAAAATCTATACCTGCATCACAACTGTGATAGTGTGTAATCCCAGTTCTAGACCATAAAGTATTCCCTGTCATTATAAAAAAAAAAGCTTGCATTTTATTCACCAGCAGTGGCAAAAAATTCATTGCAACTGCTTCCTCCAAATGTTGCCAGACAATAACTCCTCCTATCTGAGCTGCCAACATAGCATCTGCTGCTTTATTACACGTTACACTTCAGTTACATTTGTTTTTTTCTTGCTTTCCCTTCAATTATCACTGGCTTCTTTCATAGAGTTAGAAGAGAATTAGAAGACCAATGCAATAACAAACAGCTATTCAAAAATCTGCATCTCCAATAAGAATTCATGCATAACTATTATTATGGTTTTGCATGTTTTTGGCTTATCATCCCTAAGAAAAATTCAATTTATTCCTAGTCCTGTGCTGATTACAATAATGACCACCAATTTTCCCTTGCTATATTGTATATGAACTATCATATTTTTACTAAGGTAATTTAATTAGGAAATTCCTCTCCCTCTCATACCTTCTCAACCTAGGGGTCGCCTCTCACCTCCTTACTATTTCCTTCTTGATGCTAAAAATCAGTGGCAAACAAAGCAAAAATTCAAAAATACTTGGCTTTTATCCAGTTAAAAATATCTTGCTTTCATCCAATTAAAAAATAGTTTTTATCCAATCAAAGGAATGGCTTCCTTCAGTGAGTATGAGCCGCTGGTGTATCAATTGCTATTGAACTTGTACAAGATTAATATTGAAAATAGGAAAGATGGGAAAGAAACATAGGCAAGGAAGGATAATTTTGATTAAAGGAAGATTTTTTAAAGGTGGAAAACAGGGTGTCACATGAAAGTGTTAGAAGAGTCTATGCCCAGGAAAAGCGGGGTGCAACCTCAGAGGCATGAAGGCCAACACATGCACAATGAAGAGAGTGGGGGAAAAGGTCTTCAAGAAGACGGGAGCGTAGGTGAGGTCAAATCACGCCACTGTTATCTCTTTCCTACAAAGATCAGCTCTCCACTTCCTTCTCGATTCCTGCCTTAGTCCAGACCAAAAAAAAAAAAAAATAAGACACCAGATAGATATTCCCATCAAAGTTATGTGCTACCAAGCCAACATTGACCATTGCTATAGGCTGCAAGATAAAAGTAGCCTGAAAAACTCCCTATTTCAGGAGAGCCCTGGGTGCTCCATGGAGGGAAGAGAGAGGGAAGCCAGGCTTAGAGGTTGGCACAAGCTCAGCCTCTCAGTATTTTCTGTTGCTTATGATCAGTTCCACTGAGTGCTGTGAATGTTGGTCCTAACAGTGGCAAATGAGGGCTTTGCCTTTTACCTTCTCCACATGGGCACAGGACCCCAGTCTAACCCAAAGCTACAATAACCCTCACAATGAGATTCAATTAGCTTAACAAATTATCAGTTGGTAGATCTCCTTGCACATGTAGTAACATGCCCACAAAGCTTCTCTTTGTGATCCAGCAGCTGTCCCATCTCAACTCACAGCTTCATTAATCATGTGTTCTGCCCACAGTTGTCTAAATTGCAGCGCCATAGGAAATGGGGAAACACTGGAAACGCTGCCTACATTGTAAGAAATAGGAAGGGCAACACATGGGAATAAAGAGCATCTTGCTGCAGCAATTATTTATTCAATTACAATCCAATAGAACTATGTGTTATGTGCAAAATGCACACACTTGATGTGAGCATACATTACACATGTGGATATTAAAAGGATGTAGCAATATCAAATTGTAATAAGATTACTGCTTTTTTCTATGCATGTGGTACTGAGGAATCGAACCCAGGTCTTTGTGCATATTAGGCAAACATTCTACCACTAGGCCAAACTCCCACCCTACTTTTATATGCAATCTTCCATTAGTTCTTTTTATGAATGTCAAATATGAAAATGCAAAGCAAAAAGTGCATGGAAAATTTTACATAATTTTTCTTTCCAAAGTAATTTTGATGCATGCCAGGACAAGGGAAGCTGATGTTATGTTGCACACTGCTGCAAACTCAAATATCACTGGTTGGTTGAGGTTTTTCTACATCCTGTCTTCCTCTTCCTTTGTCTTCCAGTAGGAAGGGATGAGAAATAAAGCTTTGGAATGCTTCAGGGCTCATTTTTTACCGTTAGCAGGTAGGGAGGTTGAAAGACTGAGGTGATATTGTTAAGTGTCCTATTTTCTGCATACACCAAGATTCCATAAAAGGTGACATTTTTTTTTCACTTTAGAGCTGAATCTTGCTTAGCCTAAGCCAATACGAGTAATTTATTTCCCTGACTTATTTAAAGAAGTCATGGGATATCATTGTGATCAGTGATTTCCACCATTTTGATGGGTATTCTGAGAGTTATTCTTGCTCATAAAATAAACATAGAGGGCTAGAGATGTAGATCAACGGTAGAGCACTTGGCTGGTATGTCAATAACCCAGCATTACAACAAATAGATAATAGAAGTCAAGGCCAAAATGTCCCTTTCTTCCCGGCTTTTTTCTATTGATTGATACCTGCATCTGGTAAAGCCAGACCGTGACCTATGAAAGATTCCAGAGGAATAAAGTGAGGTAAGAAGGAGGCTTAGAAGCACTTACAACCTCAGGGGTATGACCAAGCAGTTGGCTTCACTGATCCTGAAACAATCCACCTCTCCTTCACTAATTATGAGTGCTACCAGATGCTTTTTTTCATTAGTGTGACCACACACTTGTTTTATTTTGGCTCATGATTTCAGAAGGCTCTCAGTCCATCCTGGAGGGGAGCTTTTACATAATGTTAGTGAGGAAGCAGAGGAAAGGTGGTATAGAAAGAAGCCAGGGCAAGATATGAATCCCTAAGCACACACCCAATGACCTAATACCTCCATGTTGGTTGCATGCTCTAACATTTTACCATTTCCTTCAAATGCCATAAAATGATAGATCCATCAAGAGATGGATCAATTCATCATGTCAGAGCCCCATGAGCTAATTGTCTCTGGAAATGCCATCAGAGACACATCCAGGAGTGAGCTTTATAAATCTCCATGGCATTTCACAAACCAGTAAAGTTAACAATAAAGATTGCTATCACCAGGGGAAATGGGAAGGACACACAGAGAAAGACAAGAACCAGACTTCGTTCTATACAGTGGACATACTGTTATGAGTTATCTTTCTGCTATATTTTATTTAAAAATTTAGTGTTATTATAAATGTGATTTAGAGTTTCAAAAATCAGGTAAAATGTACATTTCTTCTCTCACTCCAAGTTTTTCCCTCCCATTCTCACCCACAAGTTTTCTAGTTCATTTTCCACACAGCAGCTAGTGAGTACCATCGCTCCATTTGTTCACTCTCTGTCCCTCCATTTCTGTGGCTCTACTTACACTCACAAAGACATATAACTGAACAAACAGAAGAAAAAGAAAACTAATAAGAAAATAATCTCCCATTATCACTTGCTGGAGTTCAATTTGATAAGTATTATTTTGCCTGATCAGATGTACATAGACATTGTCTCTTTCTGTTACTCTCCTTACAGTATCCTCCTTACAGTATCCACAGTCTTACTGTTATACATGCCATTTTATATTATTCTGTTCTGTGGGGTGTTTTTTTTTCATGTTTAAAAAAAAACCAGCCTGCCTCACAGAAAGTACTGTGGATCCATGGAAATAAGATTTAGAGACAAAAGACATGAACTCCTGGAACACTACCTCCTAACATGGAGAACTTGAGCCAGGTACTCAACTTCCCTTGCTAATTTGTTCATTCAGTCAATAACTCAGATTACAGACTTGCTGGTTTCATGTTCCTGCCTCACCTCTATACCTTCAGGGGATGTGGAAGGGACGCAGAGAGAAAGATAAGAACTGGGTTCTGTGTTGTGCAGTGGACACATTGCTCTGTGTGCTCATATAGACCCCAGGAATGTGAATATCCATGGTCTCCTTGCATAGAATTCCTGCCCTAGGGGCTGCCTGCCCAGAAACTATGCTTGGATCCCTCTGAACCTATAACGAGATGACCTAGGTTTCCACTGTGACCTGCAGTACAGTTCATTAGTGAAGTAAAACTTAATACGATCCAGAATATTTCTCAAGTATACAATTTATGGTTAAGTTTTCCAGCCAAATGGGCTTTTACCAGGGGGTGTACTAGAACCTCAGCATTGTAGGCACAAAAGAGCTAATCATCTGTCAACTGGGTTATTTCTTCTCCTTTCATGTTTCCTTTCAAGCAAAGCAGTGTGCTCTATCTCATTCAAAAATATTAATTACCTCCTGCCAGTCTCCCAACATTCCATAAAGTGTCTCCTAAATTGGACACAGTTAGATAGACTTCACATGATCCATATTCTTCCATTTCCTCCCCTTACTCTGTGGTTATTAGACCCCAAAATGGGAGGTTCCTTGCTAGAATAATCAGGAATAAAATTTGTACATGGCAAATCACTTGAGTTTCTCTTCTGCTTCTCTCTTGCAGTTCAAAGAATTCACAGGATCCAAGTTTCCTTTCTCTCTCTCTCCCATTCAAGTTATTTTTTTTGCCAGTCCTGGCACTTGAACTCAAAGCCTGAGCACTGTCCTTGGGCTTTCTCAAGGCTAGAGCTCTACCACTTGAGCCTCAGCACTATTTCTGGCTTTTTCTATGTATGTGGTACTAAGGAATCAAACCCGATCTTTGTGCACGATAGGCAAGTACTCTCGCCACTTGACCAAACTTCCAGCCCTCAAGTTTGTCTCTTTTTCAACAAAATTCTCACTCACTTTATGTGAGCATCTGAGTGACTCGCACATATTCCTTTTCATTTGCGAGAGCTAATTATCTGAATCATTTAAAAATCAATCTTCTCTCGGGGCTGGGAGTTTGGCCTAGTGGTAGAGTGCTTGCCTAGTATGCATGATGACCTGGTTCGATTCCTTGGTACCACATACATAGAAAAAAGCTGGAGGTGGTGCTGATGCTCAATTGGTAGAGGCCTAGCTTTGAGAAAGTCCAAGGACAGTGCTCAGCCCTGAGCTCAAGCCCAGGACTGGCAAAAAAAAAAATCATTCTTATCTTTTTGTCCAATAGAATTCTCCATGAATCTGCTAGTTCATTGTGAGATTGCAAGGAGATATACATGGAAAGTGCTAATTGTCATCTAGGTACTGATTTTAGCTGTATATAATTATAACTGTTGAGCAAAGAAATAGTACAATCATGTTTATAACATCAAATTATAATAGAAAAAAACAAGTCCTTAGTGTCTTTTTACAGCTCTGTATGACAGTTTTCCAGGTTAAACAATAACTTGTCTATATGTATAATTACATACATTACATATATATATTAGTATTATTGAACATAAAATGAATTAATACTGCAAAATGAATGAACCTCAAGAAAAATATTTTAAGAAAAGACAGACACAGAAGAAAAAACTGCATTTTTCCACTTGCAAGTGCCATCTAGAAAAAGGCAAATTTGTTGGGAAAAATAATGAATAAGATGTAATAAGGTTTTGAGGAATGGCACAATATTACCATGTGGTGGGTATCAAATTTCCTTTGAGGTTGTGAAAAAATTGTGGAATTAGTTAATGACTGATGGTCATTAGTGCCATTCAATTATTTGTACATCTAAAATGCTTTAAAGGGTCAATTTTGTGTTATATATGTTTTTTTCTACCACAGATTTTAAGTAATATATCTGAGTAGATAGTTCTATTGGAAAACATTCTCATGTATAAGGTTATATATGCAAAGTGATATTGTAGGTCTGATGAGTTGCCTGCACATAACTTGCAGAGTTCATTTGAAAATGAGATGCAACATATTCTGATCTCTACAGACAGTCACCCTGTCCCCATGTGTGCTTTTGTTAAAAACTGCTGTGGTACAATTTCTTTTATGGAGACTGTGACTTTATACTGATGACCTTCCACGTCTGTTATATGTTTCCTGCATCTCACCTCCAATCTCTGTTCTTGTGAACAACCAAGGGCGTTTATCTCTACAATGAAAGTGGTTTACAAAATAAACATTTTAATTATCTATCCATGCACAAGGAAGATGTGATAGTAAAATGTCCAGCTGACCTATATGATAAAAGAAGGGGTCATCAGTCTACATTATTTTCTTGACTATCTGATGAGGTTGTAATGATTTGTCTTTGTTGGTCAGGTGTAAATGTTTATACTGGCTCATATTTTTCCTCTGAGTTCTTTTCTTCTAGAAAAGCAAATTTGGAAACTACCCCTTGGTTTGGATGGATAGTAGCCTTATCTATATTCAAGCATTTATCCACTTTTCAGCCTGTTCCTAATAATGCACGTCTTTGCTATGCCCCCATTCTGATTAAGTTTGATAGATACTAGTCCTGTAATGATCTTAGGGATGTCACTGAGGAGAAATACAGAGATTTACAATGGTGATTTTGAGGAAGGAGAGGGTTGGAATGTTCATTGAAGATATTCAGATATTTTGACCCTTAAAGAAAGAGGACAACATAGACTGAGCCTCACTGTGGAGATTTAAGCTTCTGCTTTGCACTATTTGAGTGAGGAGAGGCGAGGGCAAGACCAGTGGATGTGAGCAATGAGATGGTCTCTGTGCTCTCTATTCTCGTTACTATTAGCAATCAGAAAAACTCTGGAAACATGAAATTCACTAGGAAGAGGTATGGACAAGCAGTGTCATTGTCAGAGAGTAGCATTTCATGGCTTTGCAGGTAACATTCACATATGAAATCATCAGCATATAGTTTACTCGCTATGGATATGCCTAGAAATTTTTTTAAAGGAGGATAAACAAAGTTGGAGATTAGAGCAAGTGCACTGCATCCAGAAGACACACATTTTGATGTCATGGATTTATATGTGACTTCTAGGAAATGTGTACTTATTTTTACTTTGCTCTTGGGTATTCTAAAATGACACTGAAAGAAAATATTTGATAGTTCAGTCTCAACATGGTTGACTAGATTAGTGCTTACTTCTTTGCTATTCAGAAAACAAGTAAATTATGCTGTGTGCTAAGACTGCCAGAAAGATGAAGATATAACTCTTGTCTTTAGAAAGAGTAGGAAATCAAATAATTAAATAAGCAATAGTATCTGATACAAAAAGCAGTGTGTTAAGGGGACATCCCATTGTGTAAGCAACTTACTATAATTGCTATTAATTGTACTTTAGAGAGATAGAGGACTCAAAATCTTGGAAGAGTAAGTGTGGTTTGCATTCATGAACAAAAAGTAATTGAATTAGAAAGAGCTGAAGGAGAGTGGAAAGAGGATGCATGTACAAGAAAATCAGTAATATTTAATCAGTTTCAAAGTTGAAGACATTTGAGGGTAGCACATCATTTTCTACAATATTTTACTATGAAGGTGAAGAAGTCAATAATAAAAGAATCTGAAGAAAATTGTTTTATACTGAGGGAAAAACCTTACTCAATAATAATTTCTAGTAAGTTGTGAAAGGGTATCAATGTATGTGAATTAATGCACCTTCTATCTGGCAAATATCATGTAACCCTTTTATTAATTACAATAAAAAATAAAATAAAATAAAATAAATAATAATTTCTAGTAAGGCTTTCAGTGCAAAAGAAACTGTCTTTTCAACTGGTGAGTGTGTATAGTATGTTTGTACCCGTGTTATATGTTGTGTAGTAAATGTGTGTGGGTGCACTTTCACACTGACATAATAAAGGTGAAGGACAATTTTACAGTACAGCTTCCTCTACATCTTCCTGCAAAAAAAATCAGACCTTTATAATCACATAAAAGAGATTTCTTATATGGATAGGAATTTACCCTATTATGGGAGCTGGTTAATCAGTGTCTATAAGACTGATGGAGCTTGAGGCCTCTCAAGTAACCAGTTGAAAAGCGAAGTAGATGTAAAATAAAGAAGAGCAAAGCGTTACGGTTGTGATAGAAATAACTGTGGCTATGAAAAGCAATAGAAATAACTGGGTGGGGGGATTCAAGAAGGCTACTTGGATACTGGTCATACCCTGTATTTGTCAGAAATTGTTACAAATGAGAAGCACAGACACTGTGAGAGCAAGCAAATAAATGGAGCTGGCCTCTCTTAGGAAGCAGGAAGAATGCTCTATTGTAGTGAGCCTTGAAGGTGAGACTAAGACCAAGGTAATTGCTATTCAGATGAAGGATAGGAGTCTATTCTGAGTGTGGCTGAATGGAGGAAAACACGAGAGAGGAGAGAGTAATGAGGCTTGAAGAAGATGCAAGGTCACAGAACGGCCAGCTCTGTATGCCATGGGAAATCTATTTAAACTCTCACATTCACAAAAAATTCACTGAATGCTTTCATGTGTGGTGGTGATGGTCTGTTCTAAGGCTGTGAGTTGGTTTAGCGTGTGTGTGTGGGGGGGGGTCTGGAGGGGAGAGAAGAAGAAAGGCAAGGAAAGGGCAGAATCTCAGTGCTTCTGAGGAGAGGGAGGAAGATAGTACTAAGCTGAAATGATTGCCTGTTAAAGAGGATACGGACAAGACAGTAAAACTCAGTTCAGAGTCCAGGCTCTTGGTTCTGAATCAAGGCTCTATTGCTTACCAGCCAATCACACATTGAGGCAATCCCATGCTTTTAGTGTACATCAATTGCTCACACTTAAAAAAATGAGATCATGGGGCCGGGAGTTTGGCCTAGTGGTAGAGTGCTTGCCTAGCATGCACAAAGACCCAGGTTCAATTTCTTGGTACCTCACATACATAGCAAAAGGCCGGAAGTGGTGCTGAGGCTCAAGTGGTAGAGCTCTAGCCTTGAGAAAGTCCAAGGACAGTGCTCAAGCCCTGAGCCCAAGCCCAGGACTGGCAAAAAAAAATGAGATCATAATAGGATAGACCCCATAAGGTGTCACAGGACCGGTTGCTTGGCAGATAGAAGGTGAAAGAGTCTGAGCTCAGGCAGAGATTTTTACCTGAGAAAGAGGCAGAATGAGTCAAAGAACCATGTAATTAGACTAGAGTCTATCCAAAGTGTAAACCTAGGAATCTTTGAGAACAGGGCCTCCTTCTGGAGGAGTCATCAGTGTAGTCAGAGGTCCCCCAGATTCAAGAGGGAGGAGACATGTTGTCCCTCTTCACAGGATGTCCACATTTCACTGAAAGAGAGCCTTTACAATGAGAAACATAGATGTAGCCATCTTGAGAAAACAGTTTTCCACAAACTTCAACTAGATGTAGAAAGATGGGAAGAAGCAAAATGGGTTCTGTTGCAGAGACAAAGTTGTAAACCAAAAGAAGGAATGAAAAATAAAATTCAAGATCTGAAGTTTAACGAATATCTGGAAAGTCATGAATGAAAAATGATGATTGTAAGCTGGGTGCCAGTGTCTCACACCTGTAATCCTAGCTACTCAGTTGGCAGAGATCTGGGAATTGAAGTTCAAAGCCAGCCTGGGTAGAAAATTCCCATGAGATTCTTATCTCCAAATAACTACTCAAAAACTGAAAGTGGTGCTGTGGCTCAAGTTGTAGAACACTAGTTATGACTGCAATGCCTGATACTTTAAGAAGAAAAAATACAGGAGCCAGGAGTTTGGCCTAGTGGTAGAGGGCTTACCTAGCATATGCAACATGATGGGTTCGATTCCTCGGTGCCATATACACTGAAGAAAGCTGGAAGTGGTGCTTTGGCTTAAGTGGTAGAGCTCTGGCCTTTAGGAAAGCCCAATGGCAGTGCTCAGGCCCTGAGTTCACCCCCAGGACTGGCAAAAAAGAGTCTCAGGTCCTTTTGTGCCCCGGCTGGCTTTGAACCTTGATCCTCAGATCTCAGCCTCCTGAGTAGCTAGGATTACATCTGTGAGCCACCTCCCCCAGCTTATTTTTTTTTAAAAAAGAAGATAAACACACACACACACACACACACACACACACACACACACACACACAGGACAGAGGGAGGTACAGTTCATAAGGAAAGAATGATAAGCCAGTATAAAACTTAAATAGTTTACATGAAGAGCAGTACCAAGATGCAGCATTTAAGGTACCATGGGTGGAGTGGAAAAACACATTAGCATTAGCACATTTCCATGATCACCCCTCCCAAAACACAATTCACTTAAACTTGAAGAGCACGAAGAAATTTTACATACAGGATTGAATCTTTATGGAGAACTTTGAATTAGACCAAGTTTTCAAGAATAATTCTAAGAGACATAGACTGTGTTAGATAGTATCTTTAGCTACAGAATCAGGAAAACAATGAACAGGTTTATAAAAAATACTACATTCAGAGATGAATAGAAACAATGGATTGGTATCACTCTTATCACAAATACTTTGGCAATTCGGCAAAACTGAACTCTCCTTATTGCAAAAATGAAAGGAATATAAACAGGAGAGAATTTAAAAGGTCACCATAGTTTATCTGTTCTAAGTAAACTAGAGAACGCACGTGTTTGTGTGTATATATGAGAAATTAAAACTTCATAGAGGAAAAAAAGAAGGTAATAAACACACTCTGTGGGGAAAAGAAGAAGCTCAGCATCGCTTCACATTCTGCCAGCTGTTTCCTGAGGATTTTTCTCATCCTGTCTCTGTCAATTTAATAATTTCCACAAGGCCAAGCTGTGATGAGAGTGAAATTAACTTCCAGAGCCACATGCTCTGATACAAGAACAATGAACGGTAGTGCTAATATTAAAAATAATGGTAATGGCTTTAATGTTGAACTCTGTATCTTTTAAGAACTGTTTCATATTTGGATAGACTGGATAGTGAATTGGACCTTTTAGTATCATAACACCTTCAAGGATTTTTCCCTTTTGAAATAATATGCATTGTATTATTAGCTAGTTGGCCAGTGAGGAAATGTCCCTGAAATAATAGTAGAACAATAATAGTCTAGTAAAAATACTAGAAACACTTTTTTTTAGCATCTTTATAGTTATATTCATTCAACTGACTGCTGTAAAAGTGAATAAAGAATTCAATCTCCTTCAATACTTTTCAATTTATATATACCATTTGTTGTAATAAATATATATATAATATACAATAACTGTAATATATGTTATACTAAAGGCAGTGTAGAAGAGTGATAGCCAGAGAGTTGTTTCCCAGCACACTGAGATGTACTGTCAGTATGATGGCCTGCCTGATAATTCCGCATCACTTTCTGAAACTTTCTACAAAGCACAGGAGTATCTGTAGCAGCACCCGATGAAGGAAAGACCCATCAACAACATAGGTGTATCTATTCCTCTATGACTTTCTACCTATTGAAGGGTTTAACAGCATGATAGTAAAGAAAATGAGCTACTAATGTAAGGAAAAAAGATCTGATCTCAACATTCTGTCTTCAATACAAACTAAACTTGAGCTCAGGACATAAAATGTCATTTTATCACTTAGGGAACCCTAATGCAAATTGTTTAATACAGAATCTCATTGGACATTTCCTTCACATAGAGACAACCAGATTTAAAAGAGCTGTTACATTAATGCCATCTCCCCATTATCACAAACAGAAATGCAAAACAGACATGTAAAGGAGTACTTGTCCATCTCAAAGCATCCAGGGACGGGCATCATAGTGGAGGGGAGGCAACATTCAGTCAGGTACCAATTTAAGTTAAAGAACTTGTCCTGATGTGACACTAATTTGTTTTGTTTCACCTCTGCTCAGAGATAAACAAGATGAAGACAGAATATTATAAGGCTAGTTCATTCAGAGAAACCTAATTTATCTAAAGAGAAGCCTGAATGGATCATTTTTTTAAAAGTATCTGTGTGATTTATTTTCTACATGTTCAGTGATGATTAGAAGGTGTTGGCATTGTGATCATGCCTTTCTTTCATGATCAGGAAAGTTCTGTTGGTAAAGTTCTTTGAAGCCCTTAGATGAAATGCTGACTAAAATTCAATGTCTGATTGTTCATCTTTTCATCTGGCATCTACAGATTATGTACACCATATGTTTACCTATATCGGAATCTATTCCTAAAATATTTCTTGTTTTTTTATGTTCTCTAGCAATTAGTTTTCTGTCGGATACAATTTTGTGGGGCAATTATAATAAATTTTGAAGCTGACATTTTTTGGTGTTAGAAAGAATAGTTTTATAAATGGAGAAAGAAATTAGTGAATTCCATTATTTAAGTCTGGGAACTATGCCTGCAAATGTGAAGCTAAAATAACATATGAAGAACTGTAGCTTAATTGATTGGATTACTGTGATTGTGAAACAAAAAGAAAGACGAGGACCACAAAGCAGAAACAGCAGGAGTTTCTTCCAGGTTATGGAGCTTTTTGTGATTTTGATATAAAATGATTACATAAAATTATATATAGGACGCTAAACTCAAGGACACATAAAAGAAAACCACCTATACAGCTTATTATTCATATAACTATGAATGGGTAGAGTTATATGTAAGTATATATACATAAACTTGTTGAAAATTTTTCAAAGATTATATATTTGTGTCTCAGTAAATTTTATTAAGTTAATATCTCATAACTTTCTATATACAAATCTACAGTCTAAATATTTGGTACTGCTTTTGTCATTAAGAAAACCAACATTTTTATACAAATTACATGATACAAAAATATTTCAAATATCAAGTATATAACCCTTTAAAATATTTAACAATTTTCACTAAGTGAATAAAAATTATTATTCTGGCAATAACCTATAAATTCCAATTAAAAGCAATAATTAAAATTGTTTTTTGGTTCCAGATTCATTTAAAAAAATAGTTTGGTACTTGAATTTAAAATGCCAATGAAAGGACCAACAGAGTCACTACACCAGTGAGCTGCACAATTTTTAAATTGTAGAATTTTCATCAGTTGACATGTACATATTGGGTGTGTGTATGTTTGTGTGTATGTGTGTGTGTGTGTGTGTTCCACAGTTCGTCAGTAACTGTCATTTGCAACAGGTAAATAGTAATGATTTCTGTTTGTGTATTTCTCATGTTAATAATCTAATGAAGACATTACATTTAAATTGCATTTGTTTGAATATTATTGATAGCAAACACTTTTTCTCATGATAGCCTGCATTTCTTGTCTATAATTTATTTCTTTATCTGTCATTGGCACTTATTGTAGAGCATGAAATAGAAACATCAAACTTTTTTATATTTTTTATTGTAATTAATAAAAGGGTTACATGAAATTTGCCAGATAGAAGGTGCATTAATTCACATACATTGATACCCTTTCACATGTCTTGGTACCCATTACCCTCCCCCCACCCACCCCCCACCCCCCGTCTTGGTTTTCCCCCCTTCCCTATCAAATTTCAAATAACCAAATACAAATAAATTCAATATATCAGAGAACAAAGTGAGATACTGTAACAATATGTGATACCCAAGGGACAGCAAAGGAGATGAGAGATAACATAGTACATTAAGGACAACAATCATATGGCTTTTGAAACATCAAGCTTTGACCTTCATGAAGCTTCTATTCCAGTACATTGTTAGTCATGTACCTTATTGATTTTTCTACTGGTACTTTATTATTAATGAATGAATATTTAATAAAATTAGAATTCCTGATATATTTTTTACTTTCATAAAGTTTATATAATTTTATGTCCATGAAACTGTTCCAGGGTACATCTTGAAGTGTATTATATACTTAGATATTTCCTTCTCATATTCACATGATGATTTCCTTGGTGTTTATATTTTGTAACATTCTTATCTCTTTTTGTGCATTGCAGTCTATTTTACAAAATAATTGTTCCTGTAACAAATCAGACTGCAAAATCTATGAACCTAGCATCTATTTATCTCCCAATCATCAATATCTATCCATCTATCATCTGTATCTATTTACCTGTCATCTGCATCTATCCTCTATATATCATCTATATTTTTCCTGTTGAGGCCTGAATCTAGAATTGCACATATATGTATATATACAATATATATACACACACACATATATATATATTAAGCACATAATCTACCATGCTAGTATACCCTCAACCCAGAAATATCTCACTTTGAAATCTGCAAATTTTAATGTCTTCATAATAAACATGTACTACTTTGCCACTTCCAGATTTTCTGCCTGAGATTTTGGAAGGTATTTATTAGTGACAAAGCACCACAACCAATTAGCCCAAGTGATATATGTTATTAGAAAATTGGGATAAAGCAATTAAACAAACAAACTAAAAGAAACTGCTAGGTTTGACATCTCAGGTGCCTGCAGAAGCCTAATTAAAGGCACCAGGCAGGGGGTAACTTAGAAAGATTTCTTTTGTGTTTCCATCTGTCTCATTTTCTACTTACACTGTCACTGTTACTCCAAAAAGAGATTTAAAATTGAAGTTGTGCTAAGAATTTCAACATAATGAGAAATCAGTAAAAATCTGTTCCTTTTTTTGTCCTTCCTTGTTTCTGATTGAGTTCTCACTCTGCAAAATTTGTTCCTTTAGAGTCTAAAAAATTTAAGATTGCATTTTACTTTGAATTTCAACTGTAAAAACTTGGACCTGTTTCCATGTTGATTTCTAGCCCAATCAGTTTATAAATAGGTTATTGAATAAATTGGCCTTATTGGAATAATTATCTTTCTATCCACTCAGGCTCCCAATCATGGAATCTGGGGACAGAGTTGTAACAACACAGGCAAATTAAAATGAGATGCAGAAGGCAGTCTTTGTTTACCTCGAAAAAATAACACTAATCTCTGCCTGCTCAGAATTCTGTGTTTTCTGCTAAGGAAAAATATAGGATCGTGAGTGCCCATGGAAATTAGCTAATGAATTCTATCACTCCAAAGAAAACTGAAAGATTCAGAGGAAATCATACTATATGTGAAGTTTTCCTTTTCTTTCATAAAATTTTAGTTGAAAGGAACATTTTATCTATTCAGTATCTATTTTGCTTTTTCTATCATTGTCTGCAAAAGATATGCTTTCCAATTGATCTTTGGTTACATGTCTATTTTATATAGCAACAAATCCATAATGTAATAGGTTTTACAAATAAGTGTAGAACATACTCCATTTGTTTTAATGCTTCGCAAAGACCTATGATTTGCTCTCCCAGTGGACTTTCTCAACATGCAAGGTTCAAATTTGAGCAAAAAATGGTTTCTCAACAAGTTGAGAGTCCTACAGAAAAACAGACAAGAGTCTATCATTTCCCTACTGACCACAAGCAGAAGGACGATAGAATTTAAGGCAGAACAATCTTGAGTGGTAGGGAAGGCTGAATCTATGATATGACTTCGTAAAATAAGCAGGTGTGTCTATATCAACTTCATTACCCTCACAACAAAATGACTGCTCAGAGGGCCACAAGGTTGTGATTTCAGCCTATCAACAGATGTTTTCTTTACAAATTAATTCAATATGGAGCCACCCTAGACACTATATGGTTCCAGGATAAGTAATTTCTTGAGGTTTCTCAGAACTTAAGATCTCTTGACCTCCAGTGTACCTCATTTTCATATTGTGTCATATCTTTTATTGAATTATAAAGTTTCCCTACTTGGAGTCTCCATTATGTTACTCAAAGTTGAATTGTTCACCTTCCCTTAAATCTCAACACTTTAATGTCTTGTCCACTACTTTACCAGTCCCACTTTCTTACTCTGCCATGATTAGTATAATTCAATCCTTTACCTGCTCCTTGTACCAACTATCCCATGTGGAATATGCAAGAATGTCCCAGCCCAGACCTGGGTCACCAGGATAAGTAAGGAGAAGCAAATTTCTGAGTCTTACCAAGAAAGGATGACCTAACTCCAACTCCTTTACGTTGACTTCAGATAATTACTAAGTATGTACATTGGGGCTCCTTCAATGGAATCAGATAGATGAGACAAAATTAACCCAATAAATTTTATTTTAAAAATAGTTTGCAGGACACTTGTAATCTTTGCTACTCAGGAGACTGAGCTCTGAGGATTATAGTTCAAAGACAACTAGGATAGAAATGTGCATAAGACCATTTATCTCCAATAGAAACTAATAAAACCATCAGAAGTCAAACTATGGGTCAAGTAGTAGAATGCTAGCCTTGAGCATAAGAAGCTCAGGGACAGAACCTAGGCCCTGAGTTCAAGCCTTAGGACCAGTACAAAAACAAAGAAAAAGATATTTTTCCATAAATGTCAAATTTTCAGAATAATTAAACATTACTTTGAATATCTACAGTGGGGCATTCTTCTGATTTTATTTCATTGCTCAATCATTAAATATGATAAAAACATGACATTTTAATGAAGGTGGATTTTAATTATAAAATAAGGATGGTGGTATTTGTGATATCTGGTAATATGATATTTAATAGCATTATTTGAAAACACCTAAATTAGAGTTCTTAAATTGAGTTGGAGGAAAAGTAAGAATGTTGGAATTATTGAAGAATGCTAGAATTATTATGGAAAATCCCAAATGAATATTTTAATGAAGAAAAATTGAGAAGTATGATGATGTGTTTTATAAAAAGCACCCTGACTTTAGAAAACTGCATCTCAGTAACAACACACCTTCTTAGTTTCTTACATAGGTACAATTAATTATTCAATAAAAAGAACTATATAGTTCTTTGGAAAAAAGACTTGGTTATATAAAGGTGGTGTTCATGTTGTTAGAAACAGAATAGCTGTGTCAATCTAATAATAAAGCAGTAAATAAATAAATGAATAGATTAAGCCAGATGTGTATGAAGAAAGAGTTTTCATGCATGATTCCTCATAATAATGATCAAAAACTGCCACCTGCAACCAGGCACAAAGCAATACTTTTACTACAACGTTACTGGGATCAGAGATTGGAGCTGTCTTGGAATTTGTTTTCTCAAGGTTAGACTTGAGTTTGAAGTTTTGAATGTAAAGTATCATTTTTGCGTATCACATTTTATCAAGAATCCATATCCTTGATAACAATTATCAACATGATTTACCACTTCTGGCTTTTTTCTATGTGTATGGTACCAAAGACTCAAACTCGGGTCTTTGTCCATGCTAAGCAAGCACTCTACCACTAAGCCAAACTCCCAGCCCTATGATTTTTTTCTAAAAGTGAATGAGGTGAACAATCGTCACAAGCTGTAAGCATATATTATTCATTTTTATTAGAAATAAAAATTATTAAGCCAGTAAGATTTCACATCATCTTTGCTAACACATACACAAGAAATGCTCTCTTTGAATGAAAAATCTCAACATGAAAAAATTATAGCCAACCCTACAAACAACTTCAGAGGGAATACAATAAAAACCTACCAACAGAAATCTACAGCATCCAAAAATTTCTCCTTTATTAAATTAAAATTCAATGAAGAAACACTAAAATGTTAGAATTGTCAGAGCCAGGAATCCCACACTGCAAAAGATAAGAGGGTATTAAAATGTCAGTAAAAATTCTATTTTGCAATATTCCTGCTAAACCAGAAAAGGCATTTGTCTTTGGCATTGGGTTATTTAAGAATGAAGTCACAGGTAGGAAAAGTAATTGACTCTACAAAAAGAATGTAACTCTATTGAGTGCACTGGCTACTGGAAGACAGATCCAGCAGCTTCTGGAAGGCCCTCTGTCAAAGATACTATGGTCAGAATAGAAAGCATACGATTTGATTCTTCAGTATCACATAAACAGAAGCAGTCTGAAGCGGCACTGTTGCTCAAATGGTAGAGTGCCAGCCTTGAGCAAAAAGAAGCTCAGGGATAGGGCCGAGGCCCTGAGTTCAAGTCCCAGGACTAGCCAAAACAAAACAAACAAAAAAAATCCAGAAACTTATATAACTACTGTACAGTTTTGTTCAACTAGTGGTTTTTGACACTTAACCAGTCTCACGAAAGACAAGTTTACACTGATCATAGTTCCATCATCAGAATCCCTATTATGAAGTCAAACAAAACTCATAAACACAAAAACACAAGTTAGAAAAAAAGAATGTTATTGTCCACAAGCAGAATAGTATATATAAGGTCATTTAAAATTCAACAATTGGGCCGGGAGTTTGCCCTAGTGGTAGAGTGCTTGCTTAGCATGCACAAAGACCCCGGTTCGATTCCTTGGTACCACATATATAGAAAAAAGCCAGAAGAGGTGCTGTGGCTCAAATGGTAGAGCTATAGCCTTGAGAAAAAAGCCCAGGGACAGTGCTCAAGCCTTGAACCTAAAGCCTAGGACTGGCAAAAAACAAAAAACAAAAAACAAAAAAACCAAAAAGAACCTCAACAAGTAGATCTAACAACTCATCAAAGATTCATTTCTGGATCCCAGAACCTGCACTAAATTATAAAAGATATTTATCTGCTTTGTATCAATCACTGACTTAAGAAAAGTTATGGGAAAGCTACCTATTAAGGTAGGAATGAGGGTTTGGCAAGGTACCACTCAAGATATGATGAAAGTAGTAGTCACCTCTATCCTGTAGCCAAAACTGACACTACCTGGAGTTGAAAAAGTGATTCAGGTAGTTTAAAAATTACAGGTCTCATAGCAAATTTTAACCAACAAATTAAAATTAATTTTTAAAAAGACTCCTTTAATAGATGCTCTATTTTCTATAATTAATCCCATTTAAAAGTAAGGGACAGATTTTTCATCTTTCAGATGTAGAATATTACCTCTTCATTTTTGAAGCGAAGATTCTAGATATCCAGAGTGTGATCTACATTGAATGAAACAAAATTATGGGCATTGCAGCCAAATGATACTATGTACAAGGCAATTCATCACTAATAGTCCATATAAAATGCCTATTTTGAGTATATAGGAAATGAATGAGAAAGGAAAGTGAGTATTTATGTAAATTTGTTCAACCACTTTGGAAAGCAGTATGAAAGTTCCTAAAAAAAATAATAATAAATATAGAACTAACCTATAACTCAGCAATTCCACTACAGGGTATTTATCCAAAAGAAAAGAAATCAGATTTCAGGAAAGTTACTGGCACAATCATGTTCAGTGGAGCACTGTTCACACTAGCCAAGGAATAGAATCAACCCAGATGCTCCTCAAGAGCACACGGGAGGCAGGCAGGCAGGCAGGCAGGCAAGCAATAAAAGGACTATGTTAAATGATGTAAGTCACACCCAAA